>NC_044561.1:35753252-36078810 GCF_007565055.1 Rhinopithecus roxellana | reverse complement strand
GTCCCTGGTTCTGCTGGGCCAGTCGCCGCCGAGTTTCAACGCGGACTACACTCTTACGGGGTGGGAGACTGACGCTCTTCTTAACCAATAAGAATCTACAAACAGAAAACGCGAAGCGAAGGCCCCGCGCCTCCAGCCAATCAGAAGCTTAGGCGAGCTGGTTGCTAGGAGAAAAACATGCTAAATGAACTGCCTTTGGGGTCAAATCTCATTGCCCTCTGAATCGTGGACGCTACAGTTCTGAGCGAAGTCCCAAGAAACGTGTGGGTATGATGGGGTAGGGGGCACATGGTGTCTTCTTGGGTGCTGGAGTCCTCGGTCTAGACCAGTAGTTCCTCACACTGCCTTAGAGTCCCTTGGAAACTTATTTTCAGATATCATTTACATATAGTAAAATGCATAGTTTTTTTTTTTTTTTTTTTTTTTTTTGAGACGGAGTCTTGCTCTGTCGCCCAGGCTGGAGTGCAGTGGCCGGATCTCAGCTCACTGCAAGCTCCGCCTCCCGGGTTCACGCCATTCTCCTGCCTCAGCCTCCCGAGTAGCTGGGACTACAGGCGCCCACCACCTCGCGCCTAGTTTTTTTGATTTTTTAGTAGAGACGGGGTTTCACCGTGTGGCATGGTGGCACACGCCTGTGGTCCCAGCTACTCAGGAGGCTAAGAGGGTAGGATTGCCTGAGCCCAGGAGGTCAGGGCTGCAGGGAGCTGTTTTTACAAGACTGCCCTCCAGCGTGGGTGACAGAGACCTTGCCTCAAACAAACAAAAAAAGAAAAAACTGACTAGGGGCCGGGTGCGGTGGCTCACACCTGTAATCCCAGCACTTTGGGAGGCCAAGGCGGGTGGATCACCTTAGGTCGGGAGTTAGCCTGACCAACATGGAGAAACCCCGTCTCTACTAAAAATACAAAATTAGCAGGATGTGGTGGTGCATGCCTGTAATCCCAGCTACTCGGAAGGCTGAGGCAGGAGAATCGCTTGAACTCAGGAGGCAGAGGTTGCAGTGAGCCAAGATCGTGCCATTGCACTCCAGCCTGGGCAACAAGAGCGAAACTCCGTAAAAACGACGACGATAACAACAACAAAAAAACTGACTAGGCAGGAGCAGGCTCCCAGGCTCCCAGGCCCTTACCACTTCTCCTGGCTGCCATAAACAAAGAGTGTGCTGTGGTTGCTGAAAACCAAAATTAACTGCTGCCTCGGCCAAACCAACAGAAATGGAAGTGTGGCTTTGAGATCTGGGAAGTCCCACTGGTCTTGGCATGGCACTGGGGGTCACCCTTCAAGAGACAGAGCACACGCCTCCCCAGTGCACTGCATCCCAGCCCCTGAGACTGCAGGGCGTAGTGGCCCGGACCTCTGTGCAGCAACACGGTATTTGGGGAAGTGGAGGCCTAGGGTCCTCTCCTCTGGTTAAACCCACCCCAGACTCTCAGACAGATGCAGGGCTTCTGTGCTATCTCATGTCTTCACTCTCAGGGTGCCACACTAGCTCCCAAGTCCTTGCCAGCTTGTGAACTCTTAGGACAGGGGTTGGCCCAAGGGCTGCTCAGGAAACACTGGCATGACGGACAGGATGGTTGGGTTAAGGAGAAGGCAAGGGAGAAGGTCCAAAGGCTGAAGGGACCCCACCTCCCCATCCCCGGAACAACATCCTGGGTCCCTCCAAAGCTGACAGCCTGGCTCCTTCGCCCAAGGACTCCTCAGAGGGACCTTATAGCTCGAGTCCCTCTCCCCTTTTCCAGAAAGGAAAGCACCTTCCTCAAAATCACACAGAAAGCCAGTGACCCAGCCAGAACCAGCCCCCAGACTCCCAGCTCACAGTCCCACCTGTTCCCCACACCAACCTGTAGTCCTCCCTGCCATGGCCAGTAATGAGACTGTGCTGGAGGTGGGACTCCAGCACCCCAGGTGGATGCTGCAGGCGATATGGTTTTATTTCAGGTAGAATAAACTTCCAACCTGAGTTATCTTCAGGAGACATCACAAGTGTGAGTCCTGCAGGGTAGGGGAGGGGAACAGGAACGAGGCCACGTGGCTTCCAGGGTGTCTGGAAGCCTCCAGGGGCCAGACATCTGTCTGGAGGGCTGTGCTAGGGTGGGAGTCCCACTGTAGGGATCTGATAGGAGGCGCCCGCGGGGTGCAGCTAATGCCTCTTGTCCCCTCAGCAGTAAGGTGGACATGGAGGAGCTCTCAGCCTGCGCTTCCAGTGTGGGCCAGCAGAGAGGGGCCCCTTGCTTGCTGATGAGTGTTAAAGAGAGTACAGGCTGGGAGGCGGGTGTGCTGGGCAATTCTCCAGCATGTCACAACCATATCTAAGGAGAAGGGTTCAGCGGCCAAGTTCTGATTGGGAAACACTAGATGAGACAAAGTGAAAATGGCTTCTTAAATGAGGGACTTCCCAGGGTCTAGTATGGGCTCAGTGCGCTCAGCAGAAACCGTGGGCAGTCTCCCCCAACTCATCTGAGCAGGGAACACGTTCCTGCAGAGCCACACGCAGGGCTGGCCTCCCACACAACGGGGCCCATCTGCCTGGACCTGCGCCCCCTCGCTGGAGGGCTCTCCCAGCTGTGTGGCCTCGAAGCCACGCCCAAGCTTGGACCCCGGCCTCCTGGTTGGAGAAAACTCTGATAGCACTATGTCGGAGAGAGCTGCCGCTGGGAGTGGCAAGGGCCCAGCTCAGGGTCCCTGGGTCGGGTCTGAAACAAACTGCGGCTCTGAAACAAACTGCGATTGGTGCTGGGCAAGGGAGCGACGTCTGGGGAGAGGGAGAAGCTGGGCTTGGACTTCCCTCCGGGGTGCTACAGCATCGAGGTTGTGTGGAGGGCTGAGCACAGCAGGAGGAAGTCATGAGGAGCCAGGGGCCTCCCCCTCCGTGTCTGTAGCAGCTGGGGCTCCTGCCAGGCCCTGGCGGTCGCCCACTTCCAGCTGGGACAGTCCTGGTCCGCCACAGCCCAGCGCCCTCTCTGATGACTCAGCACTGGCCACAGGCCCCTTTGCAGGGCCTCTTCCGGTGCAGGGCCTGGGGGCAGTGGGGAGGGGGCCCACGGCCTGACCTCCAAAGAGGTCTACAGGGCAGCCCTGGGGACCCTGAACTCAACCCCTCCCGTCTCCCTCAACCTCCAAAGGGCCACAAGAGCAGGTGGTCCCGGAAAAACGATGTTTTATTTTCATAAATATTCCTGCTCTCACTCACACACTGACCCCACTTCTGACCACGGACAGATGGATAGACAGATGTGAGACACCCACAGGAGGCCCCAGCAGAGGCCAATGAATGAAGGAGACACACTGAGAACTCTAGGCGCCCCACAGCTCCTCACTGGGGCCATGGGCCTCGGGCATTACCCTTGAGCCCCCACAGTCCCTCAGGGGGCCCAATGGCAAAGGGAGACCCCCCAGGAGGAGTAGGGGCCAGGTGAGGTTCCCCCAGCCTGGCCCCCTGTGGCTGTGACCATAGGGCCAATCCGGAAGAAAAGCAGAGTCAAACCACACACCAGAGTGCAAACAGCTGGGGGTGTAGGCGTCACCCCCAGTCACTGGGTTCCTATGGAGGAGGCCTGAGCTGGTTCCCAGCTCCAGCATGGCCCCCGAGTTATGGCTGGGCCTTCCCATAAGGCATAAGACACAGGCAGGGAAGACCCCACCCCAGCTGGGGTTGGGGCTGGGCCTGAGGTCCTGGCCCTTTCCCGACAGCTGTGCTTCCTCCCCATGACCCCAAGTTCTTCCAAGGCTACACAGCCCCTCCCTCTCCAGGTCCCGGTGATGGAGACCCCAGTGGCGCAAACCCAGGCCCAGCCTCCTACTGGGTTTGGCTCAGCAGGGGCGGGGCTGGAGCAGGAGGGGGAAGAGTCACTTGAGGGCTACAAGGGTGTGGGGAGAAGCACCAGGTCTGGGGGTGAATGGCCGTGGGCAACAAAGGGTGTCCTTGGCCACCACTGCCTTCCTCCAGGCTGGACAGTGACCGGTCCCTCTGCCCCTTCCTCTCCCCAGCCCCTCTCTGTTCTAGAGGCTCCCCCAGGTTTCGGGTGCGGGGAACTGGTCCACGTCCCCCATCTCGTTGTAGGTCTGGTCGCCCATGGTGAAGGTGAGCTTGTAGCGGAGGCGAACCTTCTCCTGGGGAAGAGGTGGCAAAGGCAGAGGGGTCAGAGGAGGAGAAGTGGCCGCCTCCACCCCGCAGCACCGCCTCGGGTCCCCTTACCTTCTGGGGGTTGGCAAGCAGCAGGACTTGGGTGATTGCTGAGGGGTGGACGATGGGGTTAAACGCCGGCAGCTCCGTGCCAGAGGGTGGCTGCAGCTTCACCTTCATCACCTGCGGGCAGACGGCAGGATGGGCATAGCTAGCCCTGGCTGCTTGCCCTGCTCCGAGGAACCAGGCCCAGCCTGCCAGCTCCCCTCCAGGGGTCCTGGGGCTCAGTCCTTCTGGTCCCTTCTACCCCCTGAACATGCAGCAAGGGAGGGAGACCTGCCCCCTGACAGGTGGCTCCCCACCCAGCTCCATGTCACCCTGCCTTGAGAGGATGGAAGCATGTCCTGTTTGGCTTGTCACCTTGGGGACAGCTGACTGGAACACGATGTTGCGGATGGGCTGGGGGGCGGTGCTCAGCATGGAAACCACCACCACCAGCACGTCGGAGCGCCCTGGCAGTGGGTCACGGGCAAAATGGAAGAGGACGCGGAAGCCGTGCTGGTCATACACAGTCACGGGCAGGATGCTGCCTGCGGGAGAAGGTGGGAGGGAGATGGGACAGCTGAGCTGGAGCCCATCCGCTCAGCCCCCAGCCCCCACCTGGCTCACCTCAGGAGCTGACTGCTGTACTGGCAACAAGAGCAAAGCCCTCCCTTGGGGCCTTACCTGGACCATGGGTGGTAGTGCAGGCAGGGGCACAGAGCGGTGCCCAGAGAGGGCAGGTGAACCCCCAGTCTGATAGTGAAGGCAGGACACCCACCCCAGAGCCGAGTCACAGCCCAGGTTCCCCCAGTGCTGTGTGGCTGCTGCCTGGAGTGCTGGGGTGAGGGACTCTGGGCGAGGGTAAGGCTCACGCTGTGTGACCTCGCGGCAGTCACTCCCCTTCTCTGAGCTCAGGGTTCTCCTACTGGTGAGAGGGGCAGCTCTGCCCACTGCTGGGGGACACTGCGGGGGTAGTGTCTTTGGTCACAGGGAGCTCATAGAGGGCAATCTGAGGACCACCAGGCCTCATGTGTCTGCTCGGGGCCTAGGGCTGGGCCATGTCCCCCTACTGCTCCGGGGCTGGAAAAGCCCAGCCTTGGATCTGGGTCTTTATCATGGTTCAGTTCTGTAATTTGGGGGAGACCCCAAACCTCTCTGTGTCCTAAGCCCTGCCTTCCTGGGGAAGGAGGGGCCCAGAGTCCATTCCCTAGAGGTCTTCTTGCTTGTATAAGCCTGGAGTTTGTACAGCAGTCCTCTGATTCCTTATCTGGGGCAGATAAGGAAACTAACTCCTGGGAAGGGCAGGGCCTTGTTCAGAGCTCCCCACTGGTTGGCCAGTGGCAGAGCCAGGGGAGCCCCGCTTTCCCACCAGCTTCCCCAGACAGAGCTCCTGACAGGGCAGCAAGCTGACCCAGCCCAGCCCAGCCTGCCCCAGCCCTACTCACTGGGCTTGATGGACTCCAGGGGCACAGTGATGCTGGCCAGTGAGAGCTCGGTTGGTATGGGCTGCTGCGGAGGCTTGGGGGGCTCCGGGGACACGGTGTGGAGAAGGCTGGTGGCGCTGGAGCTGGGGGAGCTGCAGCTGCTGCTCTTATTCTGCAGGTCCCGGAGTGTGAGCCGGGGGGCTGGCTGCTGCTTCTCCCTTAATGGGGAGACAGTGCATTAAGAAGTGATTCTTGGCCAGGTGTGGTGGCTCACGCCTGTAATTCCAACACTTTCGGAGGCTGAGGCGGGCGGATCGCTTGAGCTAAGGAGTTTGAGACCAGCCTGGGCAACATGGCAAAACCCAGTCTCTATAAAAAATACAAAAAACTAGCTGGGCGTGGTAGCACGCACCTGTGGTCCCAGCTACTCAGGAGGCTGATGTAGGAGAATCGCTTGAGTTTGGGAGATGGAGGATGCAGTGAGCCGAGATCATGCCACTGCACTCCAGCCTGGGACAGGGTGAGATTCTCTCTCAAAAAAAGAAAAAGAAGTGATTCTTTGGTGATGGAGAGATCAGGGGCACAGGAAAGGCTGGGCTTCCTGGCTCTGTCCCTGACACGTGGCTGTCTCTCTGGCCTTGGGTCTTCTTACCTTTAGAAGGAGCAGCTCTTGTTCTCCCTACCCCCTGCACCCCACCTGCTCACTCCAGCCCAGTGTCCTCCCCTCTGCTGGCCTTCTGGGCCTTTCTCAAGGGAGCTGGGAAAGCCTGAGGGGAGGCCAGGCCAGTGGGCCTAGGTCTCATAAACTGTGCTCTGTGAGCTGGGCCCAGGTCTGCCTTGGGCACTGCTGTGTTTCCAGAGGCAGGTGCAGTGCTTGGCATCTGCTGCTTATAGAACAAGACAGCAACGAGCCTCTCCCTGCTGGGCCTGGACAAGCCCAGGAGAAGCTGCTGGTTTGTGGGAACAGGGAGTGCTCCCCACCCCATGCCAGCCATGGTGGGCCCTCACCACCGCACTTGCTGGGACTCCGGGGGCAGCGACTGCTGCAGGAGGGTCTTCCCCAGGAGGTCTAGGTCGTCCAGACCGCTGCTTGCTGGCAGGGATGTCTGCGCTGGGGGTCTGCTTTCCATACTGGGGGCCTGGGCCAGAGCAGGGGCTGGGGGCTCAGTGGCATCCGACGACTGTGGGGAAAAGGATGCAGGTGGGGTGGGGCTGTCTAGAGAGGTGTCAGCATCACCTGATCCTGCCTGAGGCTCAGTGTCCTCCCTGCAAATGACATCTAGGAAAGCAGTCACAGAGGTGAGGACCCCAGACCACCTGTGTCCATGATGCAGGTGGCTGGGTCTGGTTGAGGTTCTATATTCCAGGGACCTCCGTCACCCTCAAGAGAAGGGAAGAGGGATTGCCCATCTCAATCCCAATCCCGAAGGCTGAGCTGCAGCCCCAAGGCCGAGACGTGGTGAAGATACAGCTGGAGGTAAGGAGAGGCCCTCTACCCTGGGTGGGTGCCTCCAGGCCCCTGGGCCACCCCCTGGTCCTGGGCCCTTGAGCAGAGCCCACCCATCCTTTCAGTTTCCCCAGGCCGCTTGTCCCAGCTGCCCTGACCCTGGGACTGGGACAGGCCAGGCTAGTTTGTAGTCCCCTCCTACCTGGAAGCTGTTCCATCCGGTACCATCCAGGCTCAGGCCTGAAGGGGGTGTGGGGTCACTGAGGCCTGAGGGGAAAGCAGGAGAGAGGTGAAGGAGCTGGGCTGACCCTGCAGATGCCAGACAGCCGAGGGGCCATGTGTGCTGGCGTGGGGCTCCCTGCCCCTTTCTGATGCTCAGCACAGAGGGGAGAAACTCACACTCTCAGAGGGAACCAGCAGCAGAGCAGAACTAGAAACCAAGATCCCGGCAGCCCCTTGTGCTGACCCCACACACGCTTCCCCTCTTCCTGGCCAGGCCACTCCAAAGCTACTGTGCACACAGACAACAGATATCAGGACTTTCATCTTCACTTGTCATCTGGCAGCAGAGAGCAGGGTTGGGCTGCAGGGAGAAGAGTTTCCTCTCCTCATGCATCCAGGCAAGCAGAGAGCAGCTCTGTGCCCACCAGTGGTCCACTTGAGGGACGCCTGCTGCATGACCATGGGCTAGGCACCGTGCTGGCTAAGCCACAATGTCTCCAAGAATACGAGGACAGGGCTGGACTGGGGGTGACGCTGAAGACCCTGTTGGCCCTGGCACATGCCAGTGAGGCTCACTGGTACTATGGAGGGCTGGGGGGCCCTGTGGATGGCTCTGGAACTAGCTGCCAATGGGAAGGAGGTAGCAGGTCACCAGCCAGCCTGACCTCTGCCTGCCCTGGAATACTGTCCGCCAAGTTCACCCCAGATCTGACCTAGAGAAGGTAAGGGATATTGTTTCTAGCAAATCCTGAAAACGTGAGGTCCAAACCGAGGTGCTACCTGACAGGCAAGGGCAAAGGTACCAGGAAGCTGTGACAGTTGGGTCTCTTCTAGATGCATTTCTTAAGAGGCCAGAGATAAAGTACATTGATGATGCTCTAGATGCGTCAGGCCCTTCAGATGCTGGTCTTGCTTAATCCTCAAACAACCTTCAAAAGTAGGGGTGAGCTTCTCAGCCCTCTTTTAGGGGTAAGAAAATGGACTCAGACTTGGTAAATAACCTGCCTGACAACACACAGCTGGAAAGTGGCAGAGTCTGGACTCGGACAGAGCATGGCCTGACTACAAGCATTTGAACACAACTCTGCCACTTGGCTGTGTGATCTTGGGGGGTGACAGCCTCTTCTGTAAAACGGAGACACCAGCCAGGTGCAGTGGCTAATGTCTGTAATCCCAGCTATTTGGGAAGCCGAAGCTGGGGTTTGAGATAAGCCCAGGCAGCATAGAGACTCTACCTCTAAAGAATAAAAGGAAAATAGCCGGGTGCGGTGGCTCACGCCTGTAATCCCAGCACTTTGGGAGGCTGAGGTGGGCGGATCATGAGGTCAGGAGATTGAGACCATCCTGGCTAACACGGTGAAACCCCGTCTCCACTGGAAAAAAAAAAAAAAAAAAGGCTGGGCGCGGTGACTCAAGCCTGTAATCCCAGCACTTTGGGAGGCCGAGATGGGCGGATCACGAGGTCAGGAGATCGAGACCATCCTGGCTAACATGGTGAAACCCCGTCTCTGCTAAAAAATACAAAAAAACTAGCCAGGCGAGGTGGCGGGCGCCTGTAGTCCCAGCTACTCAGGAGGCTGAGGCAGGAGAATGGCGTAAGCCCGGGAGGCGGAGCTTGCAGTGAGCTGAGATCCAGCCACTCCACTCCAGCCCGGGCAACAGAGCGAGACTCCGTCTCAAAAAAAAAAAAAAAAAAAATTTAGCCGGGTGTGGTGGTGGGTGTCTGTAGTCCCCTCTACTAGGGAGGCTGAGGCAGGAGAATGGCACAAACCTGGGAAGCAGAGGTTGCAGTGAGCTGAGATCACGCCACTACACTCCAGCCTGAGTGATAGAGCGAGACTCTGTCTCAAAAAAAAAAAAAAAAAAAAGAAAAAAAGAATAAAAGGAAAAAAAATTAGCCAGTGCCTCTGGTCCCATCTACTTGAGAGGCTGAGATGGGAGGATTAGTCGAGGCCAGAAGTTTAAGACCAGCCTGAGCAATACAGTGAGACCCCCATCTCAAAACCAAAAAGAGGTGGGTGCAGCGGCTCATGCCTGTCATCCCAGCATTTTTGGAAGCCGAGGTGGGTGGATCACTTGAGGCCAGGAGTGCAATACCAGCCTGGTCAACACAGGTGAAACCCTGTGTCTACAAAAAATAAATTAACTGGGCATGGCGGCACATACCTGTAGTCCCAACTACTCAGGAGCCTGAGATGGGAGGCACGCTTGAGACGGGGGAGGTTAAGACTGCCTGAACACCCTCCTTGACGGACAGGAACCTGTCTCCCACCCCTGCCGTGAAGAAGAGTGAGGACCAGCCCCCTCTGTGGCCCCAGGGCCTCCTCCATTCCCCAGGCCCAGGCTGCAGGGTGCCCTGGTACTTCTGGCTCCTGTGCCCCCGTGCTTTGCCTCTGAGAGGAAACCAGAAGGAAGCTGGTGGCTCAGGACTGTGCCAGTACAGTGCGGGGACAGGAAGTGCAGCCGCACCTCGCTTCTCCCGTGGAGGTGTTGCTGCAGCTGCTGGCTGGGGGCTGGTGGCCCTGCAGTACTTCCCTACCCACTGCCCCTCAGGTAGCTGCTGCCCAGGGCTGGCTCCACAGGAGAAAATAAATCTTGCATGAGCGTTCCTGTCCCTTGACCTTTACCCCGTTCTCTGTAGAACGGGGTAAAGGTCCTCTCCCTGCGTCACCCTTGGCTCTGAATGAAGAGGGGGCAGCTGCATGGGGCTTGTAAGCGGCTTCAGGGAGGATGCTGGCTGCTGGGTTCACAAAGGGAGCTCACAACTGGGCCTCCTTTCCCCTCAGCTCTCCTCCTCCTTCAGCTCTCCCTCCACACTCCGGGTCCTCACTTCCCTTTCCTTGCTTATCAACAATGAGTTAGAGCAGCCCAGCAGCTCAGAGTGTGGCTTCAGGATCAGGGCCCAGCTTAAGTCCTGGAGCCCTTTCTGCACAAGTCACCCAGCCTTTCTTTTTCTGTTTTTTTTGTGAGATGCAGCCTTGCTCTGTCACCCAGGCTGGAGTGCAGTGGCGCCATCTCAGCTCACTGCAACCTCCGCCTCCCCAGTTCAAGCAATTTTCCTGCCTCAGCCGCTCCAGTAGCTGGGATTACAGGCATGTGCTACCACGCCCAGCTAATTTTTTTTTTTTTTTTTTTTTGAGATGGAGTCTCGGTCTGTCACCCAGGCTGGAGTGCAGTGGTGCGATCTGGGCTCACTGTAAGCTCTGCCTCCCAGGTTCACGCCATTCTCCTGCCTCAGCCTCCCGAGCAGCTGGGACTACAGGCGCCTGCCACCTTGCCCGGCTAATTTTTTTGTATTTTTTAGTAGAGACGGGGTTTCACTGTGTTAGCCAGGATGGTCTCGATCTCCTGACCTCATGATCCGCCCATCTTGCCCTCTCAAAGTGCTGGGACTACACGCTTGAGCCACCGTGCCTGGCCTAATTTTGTATTTTTAATAGAGACGGGGTTTCACCATGTTGGCCAGGCTAGTTTCAAACTCCTGACCTCGAGTGATCCCTCCGCCTTGGCCTCCCAAAGTGCTGGGATTACAAGCGTGAGCCACCACGCCTTTCTTCTTTTTTTTTTTCTTTTTGAGATGGAGTCTCGCTCTGTCGCCCAGGCTGGAGTGCAGTGGCATGATCTCGGCTCACTGCAAGCTCCGCCACCTGGGTTCACGCCATTCTCCTGCCTCAGCCTCCTGAGTAACTGGGACTACAGGTGCCTGCCACCACGCCCGGCTAATTTTTTTGTATTTTTAGTAGAGATGGGGTTTCACCGTGTTAGCCAGGATGGTCTCGATCTCCTGACCTCGTGATCCGCCGGCTTCGGCCTCCCAAAGTGCTGGGATGACAGGTGTGAGCCCCCGCACCTAGCCTCCACCATGCCTTTCTATGCTGCCATTTCCTCATCGCCGTGCAGTGGAGCTATTAACGGTGCCTGCCTGTGGAGACTGCGAGGGTCACCTAAGACAGGGTCACCTAAAACAGGACCACCTAAGACAGGGCCACCTAAGACGGGGTCACCTAAGACAGGACCACCTAACACAGGACAGAATGCAGTAGTGGGCACCACCTAAGGGAGCACTCCTGGAACCCAGGCAGACCCCGCCTAGGACACCCCAGGCCCCCATAACTTCTTCAAGGCCTTCAGGTCTGGTTTTTGCTTCAGAACTGGCTCAGAAGACCACAGTCTGACTCTTGGCTTCCAACACATCCCTGAGGATTCCTCTGATGGGCCCTAACACCTCTGCTCTTCATCCCTTCAGTGGCTCTCAGGAGGAGGCTCTTCTGATCTCAGCTCTCTGATGGGGCTGCTGCCCTGAGAGCAGCTTGAAACCCAAACATGGTTTGGGCAGCTGGGACTGCTTTGCTGCTTCCCCGGGGTGAGCCTGAGCCTGCCCGGGAGTAACAGCAGGCCTGGCCCTGGACCAACTTGGATCACCGAGTCCCTCGTGCTCTGGCTAGTTCGCTGGAGCCTCTGGGTGCTGTGGAACCCAGAGCTCTCCCTCTCCTCTTGGTGGATGAAGAAACTGCTCAACTTTTGCCCAGACAGTTCCCAATTCCAGGCTCTAACCTGTTGCAGGGAAATCCCCTGGTTTTCCCCCAGGCTGCCAGAGCCTGAATGCTGGTTAGCTTATCTGAGGCCGGCTTAGAGGCTGCCAGCCTCACCCTCTGGCTGTGTGGCCTCGCACAAGCTCCTAACTTCCCCGAGCCTCAGTTTCCTCCGTTGTGGAGTGGGCCTAATGCTCATCCACGTGCCCCGCAGGATTGACACCTGGGGTACATGGTGCTGGTGTTCCGCTAGCTGTGAGTGCGCCCTGGGATCATGCCCCATCTGCTGCTGAGCCCGCCCTCCTCCAGGCCTGGCCCCTTCCTCACCCAGAGACATGAGCTCGTCGTCAAGCAGGGAAACTGAGGCACTGGGCTGCTCGGGGCTGGCCTGCTCGCCAGGGCGGGTGGGCATGGCTGGGTAGGTGGTGCCCGCAGGTGGGAGATCCAGGCCTGAGAGATCCAGCAGGGCCGAGGTGCTCCCTGGGGTGGGAAAGAAGAGGCTGGCAAGTCCTGGGTGTACACGTGTCTATTGGAGCCCAGGGGTTGCGGGGGAGCAGCACCTAACCCTGACGCTTTATCACTGGCCTCCTGCCTCCCCTTCCTTGGCCACACCAGCTCCTGCCTGGAAGCTGCTCAACAGGACCTCTCTTTGGCATATGTTGGTACTTCTGTCCGGAATGTATTTCCTTCTTAGCTCTACTGGGCAAACTGCTACCCATCCTTAAGGCCCTGATGAAACTTGGCTGCTTCCGTGTGGCGCCTCCATCCCCACTTCTCCCTAACAGAACCAATTCTAACCCCTTTTGTGACCCCCCCAAGGCTCCTATCTTACTCTTATTAGAACTGAGTCTGTAATGTTTACTTTCCTAAACCCCCTCCCACTTTCTGATAAACAAAGCCTCGGGGGGTGTCATTTAGCCCTACACAACAGGTGCCAGATTTGTCAAAGAAAGCCTTCCTTCTTCTGACTGTCCTCACCAAACCCTCAGCTCCCCCCGCAACATCCAGACTTCTTCCCCCACAGCTGCAGGCTTGGCAAAGACTTCACCCCCAGCTCCCTCACTGGGGCCTTCCCATCTTAAGGGGCCAGGGTCACCCTGGCAGTCATTCCAGCAGCTTTGAGAACAGCACACCATCCTGCACTCTCTGTGCCCCTCCAGCCTGATGGGTGCCCTCCCAGCTCTCCTGCCACCTTCTCACCAGGGATGGAGCCGGCTGTGGCATCACCGTTGACCTCCTCACCCCGCACCAGCTGCTTATACAGGTTGATCACCTGGGTGAGGTTGTCATTGGCCTGCAGGATCTCCGCTGGAACAGGCAGGAAGGGAGAGGCCAGGCTGAAGGACTGTGGGGGCCTCTGGGTGGCAGGGGACGAGGACCCCACATCCATCACAGCCTGTATGTGAGGGGAAGGGGTAGGGGCAGGGGCAGGGGAACAGCCCATCTTGTCTGCTGAGGCTCTGGCCCTCCGCTACCTCTCTGGTCTCATCTCCCACCCTCCCCTCATTCGCTCCCTGCCATACTGCCTGGGCTGTCTCTTAACATACTGGGCCCGCTCCCGCCTCCAGGCTTCCACTCCAGCTGTGCTCTCTGGCTGCCCCGGATCTCTGCACAGCTTCATCCCTTACTGCCTTCAGGTCTTCACCCAAGGCTCACCTCAGGGAGGCCTGTCCTAAACCCCTCCTGCACTACCTCATCCCTTCCCTGCTTCTCTTCATGTCATTTACCACCGTGACAAACTGTCGGTGCTCATGGACTTGGTTATTGTCTGTCTCCTCTCACTAAACTACCACAAGAAAGCTTTTGTCAACCTTTTTTTTTTTTTAATACAAATATATTTGAAATAGAGACTGGGTCTATGTTGCCCAGGCTGGTCTTGAACTCCTGGCCTAAAGCAATCCTCCCACCTTGGCCTCCCAAAGTGCTGGGATTACAGGTGTGAACCACCGCACCCAGCCTTTTGCAAACTTTGGTCAGTGCCAGATCCCTGAGGGCCTAGAACAGTGCCTGGCACCAATGAGGCCCTCAGCAACACTGCCTGCCCGGGTGCCAGGGTGTGAGGCAATCTGGGCAGTGAGGCTTTTGGGTGGGGCTCCTGCTTAACGAGGGAGGGGATGGTACCCAGACCGCAGCCCAAGTGGCCTAGGTTGACATGTGGGCAGAGATCAAGGAAAAGAACCTGGTATGTGGCCCTGGCAGAAGCCTTCAGGCTCAGGTCTGGAATTGCCCAGGCCGTGGGATGCACGCTTAGCTTCCATTCGCCCTCACCAGGGAGGAAGGTCTAGGGGCAGATGGCCCTCCGTCTCCCCCGGCTCTGCCACGGTTCTGCTCTGTGATCTGGGCAAGTCATTTTCCTCCCTTAGCCCCAGTTGTGAAAAGGGGATGGTTCTGCCTCCTGTGCAGCTGCGGGCAGTAAATGAGGTGCCTGTTAAGGGGGCTGGCCCACAGGGCCTCTCAATAGCGGGGCGGCCCCTCCTCTGTGTCCTCAGAGTGGAAAAACCCAGGGTTGGTGCTGGAGAAGGGGGGCCCCCTGGTGGTGGCTCCTTCCAACCGCAGATACTTAGCAGGCCTGGGGGAGGTCGGGGCAGGAGATGGAGAGTGGGGGACCTGACCTCAGCACCTGCCCCGGGCTCACCTAAGGCCTCATCATTGTCCTCTGTGTCGCTGGCTAGTCGGAAGAGCGTGGGCCGCATCCGCTCACAGCGCTGGTACAGTTCCTGAGGGCAGCAGGGTGGGCGGGTCAGGGTCTGCGTGGGCTGTGGAATGGGTGGGGAGTGGGGAGTCGGGGAGGCAGGTGCACCTTCATGAGGTCCTCGCTGCTGCCGGCTGCCGCGCCACCCTGGCTGTGGCTCATCACCATCTCCGTGAGCAGTTTCACATTGTTGTTCACCTCCTCGATGGCATTCACCCGCTTCGAGATCTTCTCCATCCGCTTCTGGTCCTGGGGACACATTGGCCAAGGGCCCCTGAGAACCTTTGGCCTGGACGAGGCACTGCCTCCTGCCACTTGAGAGAGTGCGTGCTGGGATCCGGGTTGACAGCTGGGTGACTGTGGGATCAGACTCCGGGTGGGGCTCCAGCAGGCCCTGCCAGAAGCCCCTCATGCCCAGGAAGGGCGCTCTGGTCCAAGCCCCCAGTGCCCAGGCCTCTGCACAAGCTCATCAGGATCTCCCAAGATGGCCCAGGAACCTGGGTTTCCAATCCCCTCACCAGGTGCTTCTGAAGGCCCAGGGCCCTACACCTCCACTGTGGTTCTCAGTGACTCTTGCCCTCCTTGTGTTTGCCCTTTCAAAGGAGGTTCCTGTACTTTACAGTGGAAGGGGACCTCTGTGGTCATCAGGTACAGCCTAGAAATGAGCACGAAGACCCTTCCAGTGTCGGTGCCTGGCAGATGGGGGAGCCCGTGCCTTTAAAGGCTGCTGTCGGGAGTGGCCTGGCTTTCCCCTGCCCCTTTGCAGAGTGAAAGTTGTGCCCCTCCTTTGCAGAGTGAAAGGTGGCCTCATGCCGTCTTCCCACCTTGGCCTCCAAAGTGCTGGGATTATACACATGAGCCACGACATCCAGTTTTGAAACTTTTTTTTTTTTTTTTGAGGCGGAGTCTCGCTCTGTCGCCCAGGCTGGAGTGCAGTGGCCAGATCTCAGCTCACTGCAAGCTCCGCCTCCCGGGTTTACGCCATTCTCCTGCCTCAGCCTCCCAAGTAGCTGGGACTACAGGCGCCCGCCACCTCGCCCGGCTAGTTTTTTTTTTTTTGTATTTTTAGTAGAGATGGGGTTTCACCGTGTTAGCCAGGATGGTCTCGATCTCCTGACCTCGTGATCCGCCCGTCTCGGCCTCCCAAAGTGCTGGGATTACAGGCTTGAGCCACCGCGCCCGGCCTCAGTTTTGAAACTTTTTGTTCAGCACTTTGGGAGTCTGAGATGGGAGGGACATTGAGTCCAGGAGTTCGAGACTAGCTTGGGCAACAAAGGGAGACTCTGTCTCTACAAAAAATAAAATTAGCTGGGTGTTGTAGTGTGTGCCTTTGGTCCCAGCTACTCGGGAGGTTGAGGTGGGAGGATGGCTTGAGCCCAGGAGGTCAAGGCTGCAGTGAGCCATGATCGTGCCACTGCACTCCAGAATGAGATCCTGTCTCAATTAAAAAAAAAAGTTTCAGCAGGCACCCAAGCAACATATGTATATTTACTTAAAAATTAAACATTTGGCCATGCCTGTAATCCCAGCACTTTGGGAGGCCAAGGCAGGCAGATTGCTTGAGCCCAGGAGTTCCAGACCAGCCTGGGCAACATGGCAAAACCCCTTCTCCACCAAAAAGAAAATACAAAAATTATACAGGTGTGGTGGCACATGTATTTAGTGCCAGAGGCCTGGGAGGCAGAGGTAGGAGGACTGCTTGAGCCCAGGAGGTAGAGGCTACAGTGAGCCATGATCATGCCACTGTGCTCCCGCCTGGGCAAGAGAGTGAGTCCGTGTCTCAAAAAAAATCTCATATACATACACATATACATACTTACATATATTTACGTGTTTTTAAAAATATACTAAGGCTTAATTCATTTCTAACTTTTGACGAAGAGGTAGCCAGCCTCCCAAAGGCCCATCCAGAGCAAGTCACCCAGGCTGCCAGGAATTCTTCCCTGCACACCCTGGTCGCCCAGCCATCAGCTTCTCTGCTGTGCCAGCCCTGGGTCACTGCAGGGCTCCTTCCACGTGAAGACACATACAGTCCCATCTCGGTGGCCCAGCTCAATACCCCCATCCCGCCTCCTCCCTGTGCTCTAGGCTCAGCTGCTACCTCCTGCACCATCTCTTTGATGAGCTTATTGGCTGCGCGGAGGTCTTCGGGATGGGAGCTCTTCAGCAGGCGGGCCAGCATCTGCAGAGACAGAGGGATGTGACCGTGAGGGCAGCACCTGGGCCAGGGGTCAGAAGACTGGAGTCACATGATGGCTCCCCGCTTCCTGCCTGTGGGACATGAGTAAGTTACTTAAGCTCTCTGTGAAATGGTGAGAATTTATTGACATCTGATAGGGTTGTCACAGGCCAGTGGAGACACTGCGTGTAAGGTGCACATCACAGCGCCTGGCAGAAATAAGTAATCAACAAATGCTGCTCCGTGGCTGAAAACCTTTCTGGGACAATGTATGAGAGCCTTAGCAGTAGATACCCTCCAGCGCTAGGGCTGGGACTGGGGAGAGGGGAGCTTTAACTTTAACCTCTTTATTTTAATCTTACCTCCTCCTGGGCTATTTAATTTTTCACCCACAAGTTTTAATTTTATTAACATTAACAAAAAATTAGTAAAATTCTTATTGAAAAGGTCAAAATACGTAGAGATATGTAAACTCCTGATCAACCTATGAAATGCCCTCAAACAGACTCCAAGGACACCAGACACACTATTTATTAAACGTGGGGATGCTGTATGGGACACACTCAGCACACATCAAGTGCCCAGTAAATAGCGCCCATCATCCACAACGACGCCTGGGCTCAGTGTGTGCCTCTGTTCCAACGGCTGATGCCAGAGCAGCTAGGGGCCAGAACCCACAGACCCCCACCTGGGCTTGGAGTCCCCAGTGCGCGTCCTTGGAGTCTCACCTTGGATTTCTCCTCATCTTCAAAGATCACATTCTTGGGCCGTGGAGGAGGAAGGGGAAAGGTAGTGTCATCTGGAAGCTTGGGGTCGGACTTCACAATCCCTGGATTAGATGAGTGTCAGAAAGGCTGTCAATATGTCCCAGGCCATATGTCCCACCCAGGTAGGGGTAACATGGGGATGGGGGCAGGCAAGGGCAGGACAGAAGAGGGAGGTCAGTCTGTTGCCAGCATGCTGGCTCTGGACTCTTGGTGGCCTGGGTCTGCTCCTACCTACCCCATCAAAATTGCCTGGGGGAGATGGTTTGGGGACCCATATTTTGAGGCTACTCCCCAGAGACCACTCTTTGAGGGGAAGCTTGATTCGAACTCACCTTCTTTCCACCCAAGCTAGCCTCAGGCAGAGCACAGAAGGCCACACTAGCTGTATGTTCTCCAGGAGTTAAAGGACAGACCCATGACCTTGCTGGCTCAGAAGCCCCTGAAGCTGCTGGAGCCCCAGCTAATGGTGGGGGAGGGGAGGGCAGGCCCCAGTCACCCCCCCACCCTCTGTGCGCCTCACCCTGCTTCTTTAGCATCTGGTAGGCCTCTGCGATTTTCACCTCCTCGGGCAGGCCCACTGTCCAGCTGTAGAGGAGCTCCAAGATCTTGTTTTTCACCTTCTCCGATGTCCGAGAGCCCAGATACTTCAGGGATACAGTAGGGAGGCCTCTGATACTGCCTGGCCCCACTCACTTCAGCCTCAAGCACTGTCCGCACCCTACTGCCTCCCCAGGACTCCCCGGGAAGCCCTCTGGCCTACAGGGTCCTCACAGCCCCACCCAACCAGCCTGGGGTAGACTGAGTTCACCTACTACCCCTGCCACTTATTAGCTGGGTCAGCCCTCAGTGTCTGGTTCCCCACCTGCTGGGTGGCACCATGGTGAGGATGCAGAACTGACATGAGGGACAGGCCTGCTCACCGTTGGCTCTGGGGACTTAGCCTTGACATCCCAGGAAGGAGGAGCCAGAGGCCTCCAGGCTGCCCAGGGAGGGGTGAGGGTGGAACTGGGAGGCCCTGGGCCTACTCCCCATTTCCTACCAGAAAACTGGGCTGGGGAAAGTGGCTCTCACACCAAAGTCCCCTCTTGGGAGGAGAATGGGAGGCCATATGGGTCATTCAGTAGCTCTGGTCAAAGGATGGGTCTGAGCAAAGAAGGGCCAAGGGTGTGGGCTGTCACTCAAACAGCCTAAGAAATGTTCACAGTAGGCCGGAGGCGGTGGCTCACGTCTGTAATCCCAGCACTTTGGGAGGCCAATGCGGGTGGATTATGAGGTCAGGAGTTCAAGACCAGCTGACCAATATGGTGAAACCCTGCCTCTACTGAAAATACAAAATTAGCTGGGTGTGGTGGTGGGCGCCTATAATTGCAGCTACTCGGGAGGATGAGGCAGGAGAACTGCTCTAACCCAGGAGGTGGAGGGTGCAGTGAGCTGAGATCACGCCATTGCACTCCAGCCTGGGTGACAAGAGTGAAACTCCTTGTCCAAAATAAAAAAAAGTTTCTGGTAGGTAGGCCGGGCATGGTGGCTCATGCCTGTAATTCCAGCACTTTGGAGGCCACGGCAGGCGGATCACGAGGTCAGGAGTTCCAGACCAGCCTGGCCAACATGGTGAAACCCCATCTCTACTAAAAATATAAAAAATTAGCCGGGCATGGTGGCGTGCGCCTGTAATCCCAGCTACTTGGGAGGCTGAGGCAGGAGAATTGCTTGAACCCAGGAGGTGGAGGTTGTAGTGAGCAGAGATCGTGCCACTGCACTCCAGCCTGGGTGACAGAGCAAGACTCTGTCTCCAAAAAACTTTTAAAAAAAGAAATGTTCACGGTCTGTGGGAAGATTCCTTGGGCTGAGCTGGGGATGGCCCGTCTGGAGCCAGCAGGCTCCATCACTCAAGTCTGTGGCCTTGGATGCTGAGGTCCAGGGAGGGTGCTCTTGTGTGGTGGGGACAGGGAAACCTGCCAGAGACCAGGTAGGGTGCTATGGCCAAGTCCACAGGGAGTGATTTCAGGCCAGAAATCGCTGACACGTAACAGCCATCTGTCAGCTGTACGTATTCCCTGGGATCATTTCTCCCTAAGCACCGGGCAGTTCCACAGCTGCCCCGCCCCTGGCCAGCCTGGAAACACTCCTCTGAGACCCCAGGCTGTCCCAGAATCAGGTATGAGGGGACTGTGAGAAGGGATCTGTGTTTGTCCTAGGTCTGAGTTCTAATGGGGGGGCTGAGGTAACACCCCAGCGGGAGGCTCCCTGGAAAAGTTGCTCCACAGTCTGAAGGTCCTCTTTCCTCTCCCCACATCTGATAGGGCAGGTCTGAGCTTGGGCTGGGGGCACCAACCTTGGGAGACACGACCTTGATGAGCTCGTTGAGAAAGCGGAACTTGCCCACTTCGTCGTGGAACCGCTTGCCGCAGCTCTTCATGCATGTTTCCAGCACCTGTGTAGGGAAGGGGGATGGGAGGGGACGCCCAGGAGCATCAGAGGCCGCGGCCTCCCTCCCACGCCTTGGCCAGGGACCAGAAGCCCATGGGTGGGCATTCAGAAGGGAGGGAACGGCTTGTGAGGATGGAAGATTCCGAGTCACAGCGCCCTCTGGGACTGATCATCACCCCTTTGGGAGATAGGGTCAGGCGACCTACAGTGCCCAGCAATGCCCAATCTGTAGCAATGCTCTAGTCCCGTTCACAGCTTAGGCCCCACATCTGAGTACCAACTGTACATTATTTTCTTACTATTTTTCCTTTTTTTTTTTTTTTTGAGACAGAGTTTTACTCTTGTTGTCCAGGCTGGAATGCAATGGCATGATCTCGGCTCACTGTAACCTCTGCCTCCTGAGTTCAAGTGATTCTCCTGCCTCAGCCTCCCGAGTGGCTGAGATTATAGGCACCCGCCACCACGCCTGGCTAATTTTGTATTTTTAGTAGACACGGGGTTTCTCCATGTTGGTCAGGCTGATCTCAAACTCCCGACCTCAGGTGATCCGCCCGCCTCGGCCTCCCAAAGTGCTAGGATTACAGGCATGAGCCACTGTGCCCGGCCTATTTGTCCTTTTTTAAAAAAACCTTATATGAGCAACATGTACCTTGGCCTCATCCTAAGGTATATCTATGAAATCATAGGACTAATTATACTCAAGAAAAAATGTTAAAACAAATATATAACAATAATGATTATTATTTAGAGACAGGGTCTCACTCTGTTGTCCAGGCTGGAGTACAGTGGCACAATCATAGCTCACTGTAGCCTTGAACTCCTTGCCTCAGGCAAGCCTCCTGCCTTGGCCTCCCAAAGTGCTGAAATTACAGGTATAAGCCACTGCACCCAGTTAAACACATAAGCATTAA
Source organism: Rhinopithecus roxellana (assembly GCF_007565055.1). Lineage (NCBI taxonomy): Eukaryota > Metazoa > Chordata > Mammalia > Primates > Cercopithecidae > Rhinopithecus > Rhinopithecus roxellana. Next base: position 36,058,038 of record NC_044561.1, on the reverse strand, counting down.
AAGAGAAACTGTTTCTCTACCACCACTTAAAATCAGCTTTGCTCTATGGTGGGTTGGTATGTGGCCCATGCTGGAGGCCACAGACGTACACCCCTCTCTCCTCTGCTATTGAACAGATGCAGAACCTCAGGCCTGAGCCCAAGCGCCACCCCTTAGCTTTACAAACGTGCAGATCTCTGCATGCAGATACTCCAGGAGTGAGGCCTCGGCAGGTCTGGGTGGAGCCCTGATTCCATGTGTTGAATACGATTCCTTGAGACGCAGCCGATGTGCAGCTGAAGAAAGGAACCCCTGGACCAGATGACCCTAGAGGGCCCTTGCTCAGCAAGAGGCCTACGTGTATGGATGCTGGGGTGGGAGGCCAGCCCGCTGGCTGTGGTGGGACCCTTGGGGTGGGCCCGGACCTCTATCCTGGGCCATCTTAGCACAACTCTCTTGGGCTCTGAAGAGCCTTATGGACCCCAAGAACTTCAGTCTTGGCCTCCCTTGGTGTCATCACATGGCCGGGGACAGATGGTGGTCTCTCCCCTTCTCACCGTCAAGGCCTGGATCGCCTCCCACTCCTGCGGGGACTGGATCTTGTGGGCCAGCAGTCGGGTGGCGAGTGGAGGCCTGGGTGGGAGGAACAACACAGAGCCACAGTCGCCACGGAGTCCCGGTCACCCTAGGGGAGGGCCATGACCCCAGCCCGCCGGGACTGCAGCCCTCCTCCAAGGAGCCCTGGTCACCCCCCAGAGGAGGGTCACCACTCTAGCCTGTCACTGAGACTTCAGCCCTCCAAGGTTTCTGCAGGCATATGCAAAGGCCCAGCTCCCTCTCCAGATCAGATATGGCCTGGGATTGTGGCAAGGCAGGGCCAGGCAGAAAGTGCAGGCGGGGAACTTCAAAAGGTGTGAGCTCAGCTCTTGGGCTGGCCTAAGAACTGTCACGTGTCACATCCTTGGCTTGGCTTGCCATAGAGACAACTACAATATGCCATGAGAGACGGGCTGACACAGTTCCCCGCGAACTCAAGATGGCAAAGGATGTTCTGCTGTGGCAAATCAGAGCAGCTTCATGGTGGAGGTGGTGACATCATCTACCAGACTGTAAAAGACCCATTGCCATCGACGGTAAGAGCTCACAGGTGCTGAACTGGTCATGCGTGAGGAGGCTCACACTTTCCTGCCTCAGCTGCATAAGGCAGGCAGCACTGTCATTCCTGCCTCACCATGGGAAGTTCCTTCAAGTGTGAAGAAACTGACTCTCGGAGACAACCACTCACCCAGGGTTGCTCAGCTAAGAGAGGGGACGGGACTCATACCCAAGCAGCATGACTCCAAAGCACACACACACACCACTGTCTGTGGTCCCGAAACTTTAGTATCACCAGGGGAGCCCACTAAGAATGTCCACTCCTGGCCGGGCGCGGTGGCTCACGCCTGTAATCCCAGCACTTTGGGAGGCCGAGGCGGGCAGATCATGAGGTCAGGAGATTGAGACCATCTTGGCTAACAAGGTGAAACCTTGTCTCTACTAAAAAAAGTAGCCAGGCATGGTGGCGGGTGCCTGTAGTCCCAGCTACACGGGAGGCTGAGGCGGGAGAATGGCATGAACCTGGGAGGCGGAGCTTGCAGTGAGCCAAGATGGCGCCACTGCACTCCAGCCAGGGCAACAGAGCGAGACTCCGTCTCAAAAAAAAAAAAAACAAAAGAATGTCCACTCCCAACCCCCCACTGGAGAGTCGAGTCTGGGGGCAGCCCAAGAATGGGCATTTATTTATTTTTTTGAGATGGAATCTCACCCTGTCACCATGCTGGAGTGCACTGGTGCAATCTCGACTCACTGCAACCTCAGCTTCCCGGGTTCAAGTGATTCTCCTGCCTCACCCTCCCAAGTAGCTGAGACTACAGGCACATACCACCACACTCTGCTAATTTTTGTATTTTTAGTAGAGACAGGGTTTCACCGTGTTGGCCAGGATGGTCTTGATCTCTTGGCCTCATGATCCGCATGCCTCAGCCTCTCAAGAGTGCTGGGATTATAGGCGTGAGCCACCACACCTGACCTTATTTTTTATTATTTATTTATTTATTTGAGATGGAGTTTCACTCCGTCGCCCAGGCTAAAGTACAATGGCACGATCTCGGCTCCCTGCAACCTCCACCTCCTGAATTCAAGTGATTCTCCTGCTTCAGCCTACCAAGTATCTGGGATTACAGGCATGCACCACCATGTCCAGCTAATTTTTTTTTGTATTTTTAGTAGAGACAGGGTTTCTCCATGTTGGTAAGGCTGGTCTTGAACTCCCAACCTCAGGTGATCCGCCTGCCTTGTGCTGGATTATAGGCATGAGTCAATGCACCCGGCCTATTTATTTATTTATTTATTTATTTATTTTGAGACGGAGTCTCTCTCTGTCGTCCAGGCTGGAGTGCACTGGCGCGATCTCCACTCACTGCAAGCTCCGCCTCCCGGGTTCACGCCATTCTCCTGCCTCAGCCTTCCGTGTAGCTGGGACAGGCGCCACCACCGCGCCCGGCTAATTTTTGTATTTTTAGTAGAGACAGGGTTTCACCGTGTTAGCCAGGATGGTCTCGATCTCCTGACCTCGTGATCTGCCCGCCTAGGCCTCCCAAAGTGCTGCGATTACAGGCATAAGCCACCGTGCCCGGCCCTTTTTATTTAAATTTTTTAAGAGATGAGGTCTTGCTATGTTGCCCAGGCTAGCCTCAAGGGATCCTCCCGCCTTGGCCTTCCCAGTAACTGAGATTACAGATGTGCGCCACCATGCCTGGCTAAGAATGTACATTTCTCACAAGTATTCTAGGTAATTCTTTGTTTTGTTTTTTGAGACAGAATCTCATTCTGCTGCCCACGCTGGAGGGCAGTGGCGCAATCTCAGCTTATCGCAATCTCTGTCTCTTGGGTTCAAGCAATTCTCCTGCCTCAGCGTCCCGAGTAGCTGGGATTACAGGTATGCACCACTATGTCCAGCTAATTTTTGCATTTGTAGTAGAGACGGGGTGTCACCATGTTGACCAGGCTGGTCTCAAACTTCTAACCTCAAGTAATCCGCCCACCTCGGCCTCCCAAAGTGCTGGAACTATAGGCATGAGCCACTGTGCCTGGCCAACATTCTAGGTGATTCTAACACAGGTAGTTCTGGTTCTTCCTTGAGGAAAGGGCCTACTGGCCTCCTCCCAGTTGGGGAACACGCAGTTCTCCCTCTGGGGGGCCCTTCCCCACAAAGCACTGGCTGCGGGTCCAGCAGGCCTAGGACTTACCAAGCTCAGGACTAGCATTTTCTCCCTGTGAGATGTAGGGGCAGATCTGAGTCCTCTGAGCCTTGATTTCTTTACCTGTTACATGGATCCAGCAAGGCCCACCCCAGAGAGTGACACCCAAACAGCATTCAGTACCAAGTGACCCTGTCCTCATCACTTTGTGAGTATGTTCAGAATGAAAACCGGGTGTCCACCCACCCAGGCCACTGTACCCGAGACTGGGTTCTGGAGAGTGCAGGGCAGTGCAAACAAGCAGGGCCGGCTACCTACCCCTCAAAGTCCTCGTTGAGCTGCTCGCAGAAGCCGTTGATGCTGGCCCAGTCAAGCTCCTTGTTCAGGGGGTTCGTGGCTCTATCTGGAAGAGGAGAGCTGGGGTCACTGTGGCCTGGCAGTGGGATTCTTGCTTTTCTGCTCCTGACCCTGACAAAGGTGTGGTCAGGAGTGGGAGGGGAGTGTGACTGAGCATGTGGGAAAGCTCTCTCCTTGCCTTCCTGCCCAGACAGCCTCAAGACCTGAGCGCGGGTGTAAACAGACAGATGAGCACAGCTGCTCTCCTAAGGGCCCCACTTTTAGAGACTATGGTCAGGGCTCTTTCCCTCCTCCCCACTCCTCCCACCCCTGCAGCTGGACCCATCAGGCCAGCCCCATCTCCTCTGATTCTGCTGAGAACAGTGTCTCCATAATTTTCATGGAATTTATGCTCAGAGGAGATCCAGAAGTAAGGGAGAAAAAAATCAGAGTGCCGGCCTCAAGGAGCCGTGTAGCCAGGAAGTGTGCCAAGGGAAGCTAGGTTCTCAATAAAGTGTGACAGAGCCAAGGAGCTGCAGAAACACAGGGGAGGGGACTCAGTTCAGTTTGGGGTTGGGGAGACTGCCTGGAAGAGGCAACACACAAGCAGGGGCCAGGAGTCACCCAGGCTGGAGCTGGTCCACCTCTGACCCGCACATGGCTGCATGGGCAGGAAAGATGGGGGTAGCCACACGAGGCAGAGGATGAGGGGCCTCAGTAAGGACTGTGGGTCTTACCATCACACCAGGTTCAGAAAGCCTTCATTCCCTTGGGGGTGGCTCCGGTGTCCCCTTCCCTAATCCTCTACTCCTGCCCAGGGTAGCAGTGCTGGATCAGTTCTCTCATGTCCCCCAGCCTGCTACAGCACTGCATCCCAGCCACTCATGTCCACACCTGTCTCCCCTTGGCAAATGAATGAATGAATGAATGAATGAATGAGCAGGCAGCTGAGGGCAGGCAAGGGGTGAGGTTCTGGGGAAGTCTGAATCCAGAAATGGGTAGTGGCAAGGAAAGAGGGCCAACAGGTCTACATGAAGTGGGTGTGAACACAACCAGACGGTCACCCCTTTAACCCCCAATACTGGTTAAACAACAATCTAGGTTACATGTTTCCCTGAACCTCGATTTCCCCATCTTGTAAAGTTGTAATGAAATATGGATTTTTTTTTTTTTTTTTTTGAGACAGAGTCTCGTGCTGTTGCCCAGGCTGGAATGCAGTAGTGCGATCTCGGCTCACTGCAAGCTTCACCTCCCGGGTTCACGCCATTCTTCTGCCTCAGCCTCCCGAGTAGCTGGGACTACAGGCGCCCGCCACCATGCCCGGCTAATGTTTTTGTATTTTTAGCAGAGATGGGGTTTCACTATGTTAGCCAGGACGGTCTCGATCTCCTAACCTTGTGATCAGCCCACCCTGGCCTCCCAAAAGTGTTGGGATTACTGGTGTGAGCCACCTGCTGGATTTTTTTTTTTTTTTTTTTTTTTTTTTTTTTTGAGAAGGAGTCTCCCTCTGTCGCCCAGGCTGGACTAAAATGGTGAGATCTTGGCTCACTGCAATCTCTGCCTCCTGGGTTCAAGGGATTCTCCTGCTTCAGACTCCTAAGAGTAGCTGGGATTACAGGCGTCCACCACCATGACCGGCTAATTTTTTCATATTTTTGGTAGAGGCGGGGTTTCACCATGTTGGTCAGGCTGGTCTCGAACTCCTGACCTCAAATGATCCACCCACCTCGGCCACCCAAAGTGCTGGGATTACAGGCATGAGCCACTGCACCTGCTGAAATATGGATTTTGGATGACAAAATACTTTTTGCATGGGAAGGCCATGGGGATAGCCAGAGCCCGATCTTCATTTCTCCACACCCCACCTCTAACTATCACCCCTTCCCAGCCAGTTCTGCCCAAGCCTAAGCACTGAGCTGAGGATGTGGAAGGACAGCCCAGGAGGTAGAACAGAGAAGGATGTGTGAACAGGAGGCTGGGGACTGACCCAGCATGTGACACCTGCCCTGGGCCATATGTTATGGCAGGGGGCCCAAAGCCCTGGAATCCCAGTGGCTGGCAGCCATTCATCCTACTCAGATTTAAGTATTCTGGGTGCTGGGGCTCCAGCAGTGAACAGACAAAATCCTGCCCTCCTGAAGTTCACTGCCCAACAAGAGAAACAATGAATACTGAGATTAACAAACCCAGCAGTACTGCAGACGGTTGCGAAATGTTATAGAGCAAAGCAAAGCAAGGAGAAGTGCAGAAAGCCTAGGGGGTGGGGGGCTGCTCTCCCAGAGGGCTCTCGGAGAGCTCTGGAGCCCTTGGGGGCTGCTCTCTGGGAGGGCTCTCAGACCTGAACTGAGATCAGAAGGACGAATGTTCTCTCTGGATCTAGATCTCTGTCCCAGGAGCTACATAAGACCCTCCAGTCCTTCAGAAAAACGAAGCCCCTGGTGACCTCCTGGGGATACCACGAATATGACCCTCCCCACCCCAGGGGTAACGGTAACTGTCTACTCTGCCTCCGAGTCCCCAAAACCTGGGGAACACCAGTCTAAAGTTAGGGAATCACTGCCCATTCAATGACACCCAGCGGGAAGACCCTAAAACAGGAAGTCCTTCAAGTGTCAGAGACACGTGAGTGGGAGTGAGGTCAGAGAAGCTGATTCTGGGCTGCTCCTGGGGTCCGACGCCAGTGAAGAGGAAGCACTGGCATCATGAGACATCATCTTTCTCCCCCTGCATCTGGCTGAAAGCCAGGGCCTCCAGGTCCAAGGAGATCCGACCGACCTCCTTGGCCCTTGGCCCCTGACCCTCAGCCCTCTTAATTCTATCCGAGGGCAGTACCCTCCCTTGCAGGCAGCTGGGGAGAACACCTAGAGAGGGAGGGAGGTGTTTCACAACAGGGTAAGGCTCCACCCTGCCACTCTACAGTACTGGCAATAACATCATTTACCTCACCAGGCCAGGCGCAGTGGCTCACGCCTGTAATCCCAACACTTGGAGAGGCCGACGTGGGCGGATCACCAGAGGTCAGGAGTTCGAGATCGGCCTGACCAACATGGTGAAAGCCCGTCTCTACTAAAAATACAAAAATAGCTGGGTGTGGTGGCGCAGACCTGTAATCCCAGCTACTCAGGAGGCTGAGGCAGAAGAATCACTTGAACCCGGGAGGAGGAGGTTGCAGTGAGCCAAGATTGTGCCACTGCACTCCAGCCTGGGTGACAAGAGCAAAAACCTGTCTCAAAAAAAAAAAAAAAAAAGAAAAGGAAAAAAAAAAAGGCCGGGCACGGTGGTCACGCCTATAATCCCAGCACTTTGGGAGGCCGAGGCAGGTGGATCAGGAGGACAGGAGATTGAGACCATCCTGACTAACATGGTGAAACCCCGTCTCTACGAAAAATACAAAAAAAATCAGCTGGGTGTGGTGGCAGGCACCTGTAGTCCCAGTTGCTTGGGAGGCTGAGACAGGAGAATGGCACGAACCCGGGAGGTGGAGCTTGCAGTGAGCCGAGATGGCGCCACTGCACTCCAGCCTGGGTGACAGACTGAGACTCCGTCTCAAAAAAAATAAAAAATAAAAATAAAAATAAATAAATAAATAAAGAAGCTACCTTTTACCTCCAGCCTCCACAAGGGAAGAGGGAAGATCTTACAATTCTCCTAGGACACAAAGGGGAAGGAAAGGAGAAAATTCCAGCCCCAATGTGTCAGGGCCCAGCCAAACCCAGGTATCTCTAACTTCTGCCTGGTTTTACACTCTTCTGGACTCTCAGAAAACCCCCACTGTTGCTAAACCTGAGAATGTTTTGTATGACCCACAGCTCAAGTCCTGTGTCTGAGATCAGTTAGCCAGGGGCACACCCATCCCCCCAGCCCAGTTGCTGCTGAGACCCAGGCGGACACTTGTGGCATTCACAACGGTCAAGGGCTGCTGAGTGCCCCTTTTCCACCCCCTGCCCCTCTGCTGGCCAGGATGACTCTCAAACATCCCCAGAGGTTTGGTTCTGGGGCCAACCTCATGGTTCAATTCTGTTCAAGCCTGCCTTAAAAGGGGCTGGCCATAACCCCAAACCACGCTAGACAGTGGCCAGTGTGCCCGGGTCCAAGAGGCTTCCCTGAAGCCCTGGCAACGATGAGGCCCCAACAGCAGTTAAAGCCTTGGGAGAGAGCCCTCACTAGACCAGTGAGAAGCCAGCTACGGCTTTCAGGGGCAGAGTCCAGGAGCGGGGCTGTGACAGCGGGGGATCATTAGGGCTGTGGGTTAAGGAGCTCAGGTGGAGGGTCGGGGGCTAGGAAGCCTAAGCAATAGGAAGCTGTGTCTGAGGAGAAACAAGAAAAAAAAGGGGTGTAGAGGCCTTTGAAGGAAGTTCAGCAAGAGCTGGGAAAGGCATCTTGGAGGCTGAGGGGCCAGGCTGAAGGTAGTGACAGGGAGCTTGGAGTTATTAATACTTCTGGAGTCTAAGACCCTTCCAAGCCTGTAGGGTGTGGGGGTTTCTCACTGTGTGGCCAGAGACTGGGACCTGCGGGAGGAATCAAATGGGGCAATGGGTCCTCCCTTCCAGGACGGGGTAATGAGCAAATGTGAGTAGTTGCGTGCTCCAGGAACGCCATGCAGGGCCAGAGAGTGGAGGATTCCGGGCCTGAGAACTGTAGGGTCCCTCCTTCCCGGGTGTGAGATGCAACCCCGGGGGACAGCTCGCGCGCTCCTTCCCCGGGCTGCTACTCCGTGGAGCAATGTGAGCCTGGGGGGTTGGGGCGCAGCTCACTCCCCCTCCCAGGGGTCGTGGCCCAGGGATCCGACAGGTGGGCGGCGCCCGCTCCAACCGCTGAACCGCGCAGGGGACGGGGTCCTCCATCACTCCAGGGTCTGAGGGGCCGACTGAGGACACCGCCCCTCCCGGGCCGGGGGCGGGGCGTGGGGAGGGGGCGCCCCGTACCCCGCCCCCGCCGTGAAGGGGCCCGCCTCGTGCCCCCGGTTCCGGTTCCGGTCCGCGCCCCTCCCGGACACTCACTGATTCGCGCCTCCAGAGTCTCCGGCTCCATCGCGGGCTCCATCCGCCACCGGCCCCCAGCCTCGGCACCGCCCCCCCGCCCCCCGCAGCTCTCGCGGGACCTCCTGGGCACCGCCCTCTGTCGATTAAAGGGGCAACGTCCGCACGGGCGCGCTCGGCACCATAGAGAGGCCAACGAGCTCGCCTAGAGCGTCACGTACTCGCCCAGCCCCTCCCCCAAGCGGTGCCTACGTCGCGGCTGGGACCGGCCGCCTGCCTTTACCGTTCCCGGCGCTCAGGCGGGAGGGGAAGCGGAGAGACTGGAGGGTAAGGGCAGCACCATGGAAACCCCAAGGGACGCTCTAACTCGTTTTGCGTCTCGGAGATGTCTGTAACCGCCTCCGGAAGAATGCTCTGCAGGCATGTTGTTGAGGGGCTCTGAGGCTACTTCCGGAGCCCTGAGCGGGTACTTCCGCTGAGAGGCGAACGTGGGAGAGGCCCTTAAAAGGGCGATAAGGTACGTTGTTATGTACCTTGGCCGCTGTGAAGATGACGAAAATAAATCAGTTACTTGAGTGCTTACAGTGTTCTGGGCATTGTCCTAAGCACTATTTGTAATTAATCCATTTACTCCTGACTCCTTGCAACAAACCCACCAGATGATTCGGAGGCTGCACAAGTGGCAGAGCCTGAACCCTGTGCCATCTCCTCCATTCATCCAGCAAACATTTAATGAGCTCTTTGCATTTGCTTTGCAAATACAAAGCACAGGGCACGGGAGGAGATAGACAAGGCCAGATATTTATTACACAGTGTGATAGGGGAAGCCCACGGGGTAGTGGGAACAAAGGAGGGGGCTCATCCCCCAAACTGGGGTGGGGTGGGTGGGGGTGTTGTCGGTGGAGGGGTCGTGTCAGGGGAGTGATACTGTATTTGGCTGAAAGTCGGATTTCTCCACGTAGAGCTGGTGCGAAAAGATATTCAGGGAGAAAAAGTAAGATGAAGGCCGAGGCGGGCGGATCACGAGGTCAGGAAATCGAAACCATCCTGGCTAACACAGTGAAACCCCGTCTCTACAAAAAAAAAAAAAAAAAAAAAAGTAGCCGGGCGTGCCTGTATTTCTAGCTACTTAGAAGGCTAAGGCAGGAGAATCGCTTGAACCCGGGAGGTGAAAGTTGCAGTGAGCCGAGATTGCGTCACTGCACTCAGCCTGGGCGACAGAGCAAGACTCGGTCCCCCCCTCACACCCAAAAAGTAGAATGAGTCCAGGGAATTGGAAGTATTTCACTACGGCTCCCAGATATCTGCAAATAGATATCTATTTGCAGGAGATATCTTGGAATTAGGCTGGGGCAAGATCACCCAGTTCCCATGTTTTGCTGCCTTTTTTTTTTTTTTCCCACTGTGAGCAACGTTGGAGGTGTCGTTAGTTTTACGGATGGTAGCAAAGTCAGACTTTTATTTTAGAAAGGTCCAGCAGTGGGAAGAAGATAGCAGTGGGGGCCAGAATGGAATCGAGGAGGACAGTACGAACAGACTTCCTAAGCCTGGCGCCTTTTCTCCTGTATCTCCCTCCATAAAGACCTCCCTCACCTTGTGGCGTCACGACCTGGCGGCTCCTGGTCCCCGACTCACCTGGGTCCATCGCACTCTGTCGCCCCCTCGCGGCCGGCTGGGAAACCGGCACGTGGCGACATCTCCAGCGGTCCTGTGCCTGGGAGGGTTAAAGCTCGACTGAGACTAGGGAATCTGGCGAATCCGGTTCTGCCTTGGCGACTGACCTCGATTCACCTTGCAGAAACGCAGTAACCTCATCCAGGAGATGAGGGGGTTGTGCTGGGTCAGTTTTTCCCCTAAACTCAACCATTCAGCAACTGGGATGCTTTTCTAAATTCTCTCCCGCAGGCCATTGATGTTATACAGGGAAGTGATATGTATGTTTATTGCATTCCTCGATAAAAGCTGTAACATAGTGTATACTTATAGCTTTTTGTGTCCTTTATTACTGAAATGAATTTTATATGTATATTGTTTTATTTTGTTTTTGAAACGGAGTCTCACTCTGTCTCCCAGGCTGGAGTGCAGTGATGCGATTTCGGCTCATCACAACCTCTGCCTCCCGGGTTCAAGTGATTTTCCTCCCTTACTCTCCCAAGTAGCTGGGATTACAGGCGCCTGCCACCACGCCGGGCTAATTTTTTCGTATTTTTGGTAGAGATGGGGTTTCACCATGTTGGCCAAGCTGGTCTTGAACTCTGGACCTCAGGTAATCCACCCGCCTCAGCCTCCCGAAGTGCTAAGTTTTACAGGCATGGACCACTGCGCCCAGCCTATTATATTTATTTTTGGGACAGAGTCTTACTCTGTCGCCCAGGCTAGAGTGCAGTGGCACGATCTCAGCTCACTGCGACCTCTGCTTCCTGGGTTCAAGCAATTCTCCTGCCTCAGCCTCCTGAGTAGCTGGGATTACAGGCATGCGCCATCATGCCTGGCTAATTTTTGTATTTTTAGTAGAGACAGGGTTTCGCCGTGTTGGCCAGGCGGGTCTCGAACCCCTGACCTCAGGTGATCCACCTGCCTCGACCACCCAAAGTGTTAGTATTAAAGACGTGAGCCATCACGCCCAGCCTGAAATGAATTGTTACTGAAATAAAACACACACTGCATTTACTGCATTCATTTAGGAACACATCTATGCTGTCAGGAGTCACTTTTAAAGACAACATAGCTTTGATTTAGGTGCGAATTCTGACTTCACTGTTTCTGGATGATCTTGAACAAGTGTGTCTGCAAAATTAATCCCCTACCACATACTCCCTACCACATTTTCTGCTGAACTTTTCTTGTTAACGCTTATCTCCACTACATCATTTCTTTGTTGTGTTTTGTGTCTCTCTCTCCCACCAGAATGTAAGCTCCATGAGGGCAAGGGATTTTATTTAGTTACTTCACTAAAAATATATCCCCGAGTCCTAAAACAGTAACTGTTACACAATAGATATTCAGTAAATATGCATCAAATAAATGAATGAATATGCCCAACATTGCACAGTGAGTATGGGGTTTGGAGAGGTGAGCCAGGCTGTGCTTGTAACAAAGGCTCTAGGCTGTCCCTCTGAGTTCTGGGGAGCAGAGCATGGTAAGGTAGACTCAGGAGCTGTGTCTATATGTGAAGGGCCTGGCCGAAACTGGGGATCAGGGTAGGAGGTACAGTCGGAGGAGCCTAAGGATGGTGAACGGAAGGAGGACCAACACAGGAAACTTGGAGGAACTGCAGGGATTTGGCCTGTGGCAGCCGTTTCCACCCATTCGCCACCATGAGCAAATGTGTTGCTCTGAGAGACTTGAGGAACCCCTGAGAAGGGCAGGTAAAGCTCAGCTATAATCACCTGAGCCATGGTGACCTCTAAGGATTTAACACCTCAGCTCCTTCCTAGGAGAACCCCTCCAACACTGGAAACATTGATGAGGGAGGGCTGGGGCGAGGGAATAGGAGCTGGTGAGGTGGGCATCCTTGCAAACTTGGAGGAGAGATATGGGGGAGGACATGCAATTCTTTCTTGGAGGGGGATTGTAGAAGGTTCAGGAAACAGACTGAGGCATGGCCCCAACTTCAGCCCCTGTGACTCCAGTCAGATCCTGCATGTCCTTTCTGGGCATGAGAACCACGGGGGGTGGGGCACAGAGGACCATGGTTGTCATTGTTGCCTTTGATGTTCACACAGACCTCAGAGTTGAGTTCTATTCTTCCCGTTTTACAGATGAGAAATCTGAGCCTCTGAGCAAGGATGTGGTTGGCCAAGGCCCCCACGTGTCTCCATCACAAGAGCCCACATTAGAACAAGTCCCTGCCTTCAAAGGATGGAAAGCACAGAAGCAGGCTGGGTGGGGTGGCTCAAGCCTATAATCCCAGCATTTTGGGAGGCCAAGATGGGTAGATCACTTGAGGTCAGGAGTTCAAGACCAGCCTGTTCATGTTCTGGTCAACACGGTGAAACCCCGTCTCTACTAAAAATACAAAAATTAGTCGGGTGTGATGGTGTGTGCCTGTAATCCCAGCTACTCAGGAAGCTGAGGCACAAGAATTGCTTGAACCTGGGAGGTTGCAGTGAGCTGAGATCGCGCCACTGCGCTCCAGCCTGGGTGACAGAGTGAGATTCCATCTCAAAAAAAAAAAAAAAAAAGGCTGGTTGCTCATGCCTGTAATCCCAGCACTTTGGGAGGCAGAGGCAGGCGGATCATCATGAGGTCAGTAGATCCTGGCAAACATGATGAAACCCTACCCTGTCTCTACTAAAAATACAAAAAATTAGCCGGGCGTGGTAGCACGTGCCTGTAGTCCCAGCTACTCGAGAGGCTGAGGCAGGAGAATCGCTTGAACCTGGGAGGCGGAGGTTGCAGTGAGCTGAGATTGTGCCATTGCACTCTAGCCTGGGCAACTAGGCTAGAGTGAGACTCTGTCTCAAAAAAAAAAAAAAAAAAAAAAAAAAAAAAAAAAAAAAAAAAAAAAAATTTAGCGAGGCATGATGGCGCCTGCCAGTAGCCCCAGCTACTAGGGAGGCTGAGGTGGGAGGATGGATTAAGTCCGGGAGGTTGAGGCTACAGTGAGCCATGATTATGCCACTATACTTAAGCCTGGGCAATAGAATGAGATCTCAAAAAAAAAAAAAAAATCTGCTGCAAGGGAAAGCTGGGCCATTTCAGGGTGGAAGTAAAGGGACTGTGGCCACTAACGAAATGGATTTGTTCATTGTGCTTTTTCGTGTCCTGGGAAGATTGAGGGGCAGCTGGGAATCTCCCATGTGACAGTTCATTTCACTACCTTTGATCTGATTCCAAATCAAGATAATTTGCTACCATTTATTGACTCATCCACCATGTGCAACGGCTTTTTCATCTGTATCATACCAGTACTTTTCTTTTTTTTTTTCTTTTTTCTTTTATCGAGACAGAGTCTCGCTCTGTCGCCCAGGCTGGAGTGTAGTGGTGCAATCTCGGCTCACTGCAACTACCACCTTCCAGGTTCAAGCGATTCTCTTGCCTCAGCCTCCCAAGTAGCTGGGATTATAGGCACTTGCCACCCGGGTAAAAATTAGCCTGGCTAATTTTTGTATTTTTAGTAGAGACGGTGTTTCACCATGTTGGCCAGGCTGGTCTCAAACTCCTGACCTCAGGTGATCCGCCTGCCTCGGCCTCTCAAAATGCTGGGATTAATGGCGTGAGCCTCCGCGCCCAGCCGTATCGTACTAGTACTTTAAGGTAGGTATTAATCTTCCCAAATTACAGAGGAGGAAACTAGAGGGCCAGTAAGGTTACAGAAACTCTTGCCTGAAGCCATAAATGGGGAGCTGGGGCCAAGTTCTGCTTGACTTCCAAGGTACCGCAGGCTCTACCGTGCTAGTTTCCTCTGGGTGACCACCATGTCAAAACCCCTTGGAGAGGCTGGGCACAGGCACAGGGGGCTCATGACTGTAATACAAACAGTTTGGGAGACCAAGGCAGGAGGATCACTTGAGCTCAGGAGTTTGAGACCAGTCTGGGCAACCAGAAAAAAAAAAAAAAAAATTAGCTCAGCACTGAGTGTGGTGGTATGCACCTATAGTCCCAGCTACTCCATATGGCGGGAGGATCCCTTGAGCCCAGGAGGTCAAGGCTAGCAGTTAGCCAGCCCAGGAATGTCCGCCCAAAGTTAGAGAACTTAACCTTTGCTCAGTCCATCTCATGCTCCCCAAGCCAACTGTTCCTGCCTGCTCTGACTCCCCAAGGACCTTAGATCTGAGATGAGCTTATGTAGACTCACCTCAAGGTCTGACTACATGATGTGGACCATCTCTGCCGCAGAGTAGGACTCTGTTCCCAAGCCTCCTCTGCCCCAGCTCTTCATAATATCAGCCTTTCCCTACTCTAGGTACTCAGGTGTACCAGACGGGGTCATGTTTGCCAGTGACTGAATTGTGTACCAACCAGTTGGGGGACAGAAAGGGCTGGGGAATGAAGAGTCTGGGCAACTCCCTTTTTCCCACTCCACCCCACACCTTTTCATTGGGTAGGAAGATGTAAATTACAGGGGTGTGGACATTGAGGCTGATATTATTCCCTTACCCCACTGGCCAGAAGGAAACTAGAGACAGCAGATTTCACCAATGGGAAGGCAATATGCAGATACTGCCCCGTGTTAGTTGTCTGACGGACAGTTGCTACTTTTCATTCCTGTGCTCTAGCACTTGGAGTTTACAGCATGACTTTGAGGTCGAGGTTACACAAGAAAGCAATTAATGATTCAGCGCCCACCTTGTGCCAACCCCTGTGGCAGGAGAGGGGAGGAAGTTGGGGGGAGTAAGAGAGGCAAGGCCCTGCCCTGGTAGAATTTACATTCAAGTAAATTACTCAGCCCATAAATGAACAATATACTTTCAGATTGGATGGTGCCACAAAGACAGTCAGCCGAGAAGCTGTAGGCTGGCGGGGTTGTCCGAAGTCCTGTGTGGGTTTATTTAAAGTGCTGCAGAGGAGGCCGAGAGATCAGTTATCTGACAGGTGGCTGAATGAGAGTGAGACAGAAGGGGAAGTGAATGGAGAATGAGGAGGAATTTCCTCCCCAAAGGTGGATTGGGGTAGATGGTGTTTGCTAAATCAATTTTTTTTTTTTTTTTTTTTTTTTTTTTGAGATGGAGTCTTACTCTGTGGCTCAGGCTGGAGTGCAGTGGCTTGATCTCAGCTCACTGCAACCTCCGTCTCCCAGGTTCAAGCAATTCTCCTGCCTCAGCCTGCCCAAGTAGCTGGGATTACAGGCGCGAGCCACTGCACCCGGCTATTTATTTATTTATTTATTTATTTTTTAGATGGAGTCTCGCTCTGTCACCCAGGCTGGAGTGCAGTGGTGCAATCTCGGCTCACTGCAGCCTCCGCCTCCTGGGATCAAGCGATTCTTCTGCCTCAGCCTCCCGAGTTGGTGGGACTACAGGCGCCTGCTACCAACACCTGGCTGATTTTTGTACTTTTAGTAGAGACAGGGTTTCACCATGTTGCCCAGGCTGGTCTCGAACTCCTGACCTCAAGTGATCGGTGCGCCTCGGCCTCCCAAAGTGATGGGATTACAGGCGTGAGCCACTGCACCCAGCCTGCTAAATAAAATCTTTAGAACCGGGGAGCATGACAACGTTGGAGGGGAGGAAGTGCAGGGCAGGAGAGTGCAGAGCTGTGTGACCGAGTAAGTCGCTTCACCTCTCCAGCCTCTGTTGCTGGAAGTTAGAAATAACATGTACATGGCCAGGCGGGGTGGTTCATGCCTTTAATAGCAGCACTTTGGGAGGCTGAGGTGGGTGGATCACTTGAGGTCGGAAGTTCAGGACCAGCCTAGCCAACAAGGTGAAACCCCGTCTTTACAAAAATACAAAAATTAGCCGGGCATGATGGCGGGTGCCTGTAATCCCAGCTACTGGGGAGGCTGAGGCAGGAGAATTGCTTGAACCCGGGAGGCGGAGGTTGCAGTGAGCTGAGATTGAGCCACTGTGCCCCAGCCTGGGAGACAGAGGAGACTCTGTCTAAAAACAAAACAAAACAAAAACAAAAAAGGAAATTACATGTACATTACCTAGCACGTGGTAGGCACTCTATAAATTCTAAATAAAGAAGCCTCCGCCATCCTGGGTAACATGGCAAGACCCTCAATCCATAAAAATATTTTGAGGCCGGGCGCGGTGGCTCAAGCCTGTAAGCCCAGCACTTTGGGAGGCCGAGACGGGCAGATCACAAGGTCAGGAGATCGAGACCACCCTGGCTAATACGGTGAAACCCCCGTCTCTACTCAAGAATACAAAAAAAAAACTAGCCGGGCGACGAGGCGGGCGCCTGTAGTCCCAGCTACTTGGGAGGCGGAGGCAGGAGAATGGCATAAACCCGGGAGACGGAGCTTGCAGTGAGCTGAGATCCGGCCACCGCACTCCAGCCTGGGCGACAGAGCCAGACTCCGTCTCAAAAAAAAAAAAAAAAAAAAAAATTTTGAAAATTAGCCCGTCATGGTGGTATGTGCCTGTGGTCCCAGCTATTTGAGAGGCTGAGGTAGGAGGATGGCTGCACCCAGGAGGTAGAGGCTACAGTGAGCTGTGAACATGCCACTGCACTCCAGCCTGGGCAACAGAGCTAGGTACTGTCTCAAAAAAAAAAAAAAAAAAAAAGGCTCCAAATCGTGGCTGCTACTGGTACACTGGGAGAGGCCCTTAGTTCCATTCTCTAGGTTTAGTGCTTTGGTCCTACCCTTTTCCTTCTCTTCTCCCAAAGCATATACCTTCAAAGTACCTGTCTTCACCTCTCCCTGCCTTGGCCTGCCTACAGCCCTGCACACTGGCAGTTTGTCTCCCTGCCTCCCTTCAGGACAAGGACTTCAAGGACAGCAGGAAAGACTTGGATCAGTTTCAAGGAAGAACTTCCTTGTCTTTCAATTAGAGTTGCAGCTGTTGGGGGGAGGGGATCAGAATGCAGTTCTGACAGAGTTAGATAATTCTGGAGCGGGAAGAAAACTTTGAGATCGGGCAGGGCGCAGTGGCTCACGCCTGTAATCTCAGCACTTTGGGAGGCCCACGTGGGTGGATCATTTAAGGCCAGGAGTCTGAGACCAGCCTGGCCAACATGGTGAAACCGCGTCTGCACTAAAAATACAAAAAAATATTAGCTGGGCGTGTTGGCGCGTGCCTGTAATCCCGGCTACTAGGGAGGTGAAGGCATCTCAAAAAAAAAAAAAAAAAAAAAGCCGGGCGCAGTGGCTCAAGCCTGTAATCCCAGCACTTTGGGAGGCTGAGACGGGCGGATCACGAGGTCAGGAGATCGAGACCATTCTGGCTAACATGGTGAAACCCTGTCTCTACTAAAAAATACAAAAAACTAGCCAGGCGAGGTGGCGGGCGCCTGTAGTCCCAGCTACTGGGGATGCTGAGGCAGGAGAATGGCATAAACCTGGGAGACGGAGCTTGCAGTGAGCTGAGATCCAGCCACTGCACTCCAGCCTGGGCGACAGAGCGAGACTCCATCTCAAAACAAAAAAGAAAAAAGAAATCTTTGAGATCATCTATCTAGTCCAGAGCTTTTCGATCGTTTTTGGCAGATATCCAATTTAAGAAATACATTTTGCCGGGCGCAGTGGCTCACGCCTGTAATCCCAGCACTTTGGGAGGCCAAGGCGGATCCTGGCTAACACAGTGAAACCCCGTCTCTACTAAAAATACAAAAAAATTAGCCGGGCGTGGTGGCGGCCGCCTGTAGTCCCAGCTACTCCGGAGGCTGAGGCAGGAGAATGGCGTGAACCCGGAAGACGGAGGTTGCAGTGAGCTGAGACCGCACCACTGCCCTCCAGCCTTGGCGACAGAGCAAGACTCCGTCTCAAAAAAAAAAAGAAGAAAAAAAGAAATACATTTTACAACAGAATGGGGTGAATTCAGGTTTTTTGAAATTTGTAAAAAAATTGGGGAACTTCTAAGAAAAAATGATATAAAATGACTGATGCAAAATTATGTAAGTATGTATGTATTCATTTATTTATTTATTTAAGACGGAGTTTCAACTGTTGTTGCCCAGGCTGGAGCGCAATAGCACGATCTCGGCTCACTGCATTCTCCGCCTCCCAGATTCAAGCGATTCTCCTGCCTCAGCCTCCCGAGTAGCTGGGATTACAGGCATGCCCCATCACGCCCAGTTAATTTTGTATTTTTGGTAGAGACGGATTTCTCCATGTTGGTCAGGCTGGTCTCGAACTCCCGATCTCAGGTGATTCACCTGCCTCGGCCTCCCAAAGTGCTGGGATTACAGGCGTGAGCCACTGTGCCCTGCTTATGTATTTATTTAGAGTGAGAAACAAATTAAAAACTTTAAAATGTTGGCAAATATAATTATTAAATCAAAACAATAAAATAGTTTTACTTTAAGCACCTGACATGCCACTGTAATACTTTTTTTTTTCCTACAATTTTGGGCCACGTGCTTGTTATATAGCAATGATTTTATTTTATTTTATTTTCTATTATTTATTTACTTATTTATTTTTTGAGACAGAGTCTCACTCTGTCCGCCAGGCTGGAGTGCAGTGGTGCGATTTCATCTCAGAGCAACCTCCGCCTCCCAGGGTCAAGTGATTCTCTTGCCTCAGCCTCCCAAGTAGCTGGGACTACAGGCACGTGCCACCATGCCTGGCTAATATTTTGTATTTTTAATAGAGATGGGGTTTCACGGTGTTAGTCAGGATGGTCCCGATCTCCTGACCTTGTGATACACCCGCCTTGGCCTCCCAAAGTGCTGGGATTACAGGAGTGAGCCACCACGCCCAGCCCATTTATAATTTAATACATCTGATAATTTGAAGAATTTTCTACAAACTTCTGCTTCCCTACAATGCAGACCTTGTTTCTCCTCCCAGGACTATATTCTTCCCATGTTGGGTGTCTAGGATGTATACTATGGTCATAGAGCGATGCCTGTCACTGCACCTTTAGGTCAGGATACTAGGTGTGTCAGGGGGGTTCCAGGAGTATTTCTGGAAGCCATTCCTACACTAGGGTCACTAGCAATCACGTAACTATTCATAGAAGTGACTGTGAACCTTATAACTATAACCCAGTGATTTCAATTTTTTTTTTTTTTTTTGAGGCGGAGTCTCGTTCTGTTGCCCAGGCTAGAGTGCAGTGGCATGATCTCGGCTCACTGCAACCTCTGCCTTCTGGGTTCCAGTGATTCTCCTTCCTCAGCCTCTTGAATAGTTGGGATTACAGGTGCCCATCACCACGCCTGGCTAATTTTTTTTTTTTTTTTTTTGGTGTTTTTAGTACAGATGGGGTTTTACTATATGTTGGGCTGGCTGGCTGGTCTTGAACCCCTGACCTCAAGTGAGCCACCCACCTCAGCCTCCCAAGGTTCTGGGATTACAGATGTGAGCCACCACGCCTGACCAATTTCAAATTAAGTGTATGCTCAACTCAACCTCCCGTTAGTGGGGTCTCAAAAATGCTTATGGCCACCTCAGTATCCCCTTTACCAGGGAGAGTGTGACAGAGAGCAAGTCAGTGTAAAGAGATAGCAGCGGCCGTGATTGTGACTTAAAACTCTTACTTTTGGGCTGGGCATGGTGGCTCAGGCCTGTAATTCCAGCACTTTGGGAAGCCGAGGCGAGCGGATCACCTGAGGTTGCGAGTTCGAGACCAGCCTGACTAACATGGTGAAACCCTGTCTCTATTAAAAATCCAAAAATTAGCTGAGTGTGGTGGTGCACACCTGTAGTCCCAGCTACTCGGGAGGCTGAGGCAGGAGAATTGCTTGAACCTGGGAGGCGGAGGTTGCAGTGAGCAAGATCATGTCATTGCACTCCAGCCTGGGCAACAAGAGTGAAACTCCGTCTCGAAAACAAACAAACAAACAAAAAAACAAAAAAAAACCTCTTTCTTCGGCAAATTGTTGAACATATGAATACATTGCTAGAGCCTCTCTCAAGATAAGGGAGGGGCCCTGGAATTCAAGGTCTGTTAGCGTCATGGAAAATCCATCTCTGACTAGGCTGGATGCCATGGCTCATGCCTGTAATCCCAGCACTTTGGGAGGCCGAGGTGGTCAGATCACCTGAGGTCAGGAGTTCGAGACCAGCCTGACCAAATGGAGAAACAGCATCTCTACTAAAAATACAAAATTAGCTGGGCATGGTGGCGTGTGCTTGTAGTCCCAGCTACTCAGGAGGCTGAGGCAAGAGAATCAATGGAACCCCGGATGCAGAGGTTGCAGTGAGCCAAGATTGCGCCCCTGCACTTCAGCACGGGCAACAAGAGTGAAACTCCATCTCAAAAAGAGAAAAAACAAAAACAAGCCGGGCGCGGTGGCTCAAGCCTGTAATCCCAGCACTTTGGGAGGCCGAGGCGGGTGGATCACGAGGTGAGGAGATCGAGACCATCCTGGCTAACACGGTGAAACCCCGTCTCTACTAAAAATACAGGCGGGCGCCTGTAGTCCCAGTTACTTGGAGGCTGAGGCGGGAGAATGGTGGGAACCCGGGAGGCGGAGCTTGCAGTGAGCCGAGATCGCGCCACTGCACTCCAGCCTGGGCGACACAGCGAGACTCCGTCTCAAAAAAACAAACAAACAAAAAACACACATACACACACAAAAACAGGCCGGGCGTGGTGGCTCAAGCCTGTAATCCTAGCACTTTGGGAGGCCGAGACGGGTGGATCACGAGGTCAGGAGATCGAGACCATCCTGGCTAACACGGTGAAACCCCGTCTCTACTAAAAAATACAAAAAAAAAACTAGCCGGGCGAGGTGGCGGGCGCCTGTAGTCCCGGCTACTCGGGAGGCTGAGGCAGGAGAATGGCGTGAACCCGGGAGGCGGAGCTTGCAGTGAGCTGAGATCCGGCCACTGCACTCCAGCCTGGGCGACAGAGCGAGACTCTGTCTCAAAAAAAAAACAAAACCAAAACCAAAAAACTCCATCTCTGACTCAGACCTAAACACACACACGTGGGCACACACACATAATCAAGTTTCACACAGCAATACTAACCCTGCGTGCCAGGCATACTGACTGGTATTTTCTGTTCTGTTCTCTTTGGCAGCCTGCAGATAGAAGGTGCTTGTCCAAGTCTAATTTGAGTCCAGAGTGGATTAGTGGCTTGCTGAATGTCACAGAACCAGTAGCCCCAGAGCTTTGTCACCTGCCTCCCAGCCTGTGGGCCTTTTCTCTGCCCACATGAAACACATTTTCCCTTTGGGCTGTCCTTTGCCGTGGGTCTCTTTTTCTGCTGGTAGGGGGCTGGATTAGGTCAGGGGCCATTTCCACTTGCTTCTCTGTGTATCCTTGGACCCTGCACACAGACGTTCAGGAGACGGTGGTTGAAGGAATGGAATGAATGCAAACAAACACTGGGTCTTTATCCAGTTCGCATGCATCACTTTTTCACTGACCTCCAGATCCGAACCCACAATTCACCTTCAGGTGACAACTCAAGAACCTCACAGCGCCACTGGGAAGGGTTTGGCAGGGTGTGAACTGCACATAGCACCTGGCTAAGTGTTCAATCAGACATCCAGCTCACCTCCATCTGCCAAACCCCTCATCCTGGGGTGGGGTTATACCTTTTCCTCATTTGCACAAAAGCGCTGATGGGCTACCATCAACCCTGACCCCAGACCTGGGTTCTTACTTTCTGGGCAACTTGGGGCAAATTACCTAACCTCTGTAAGTTTGTTCTTCTGTAAAATGGAGATTGTAATACCTACTTCAGGGGTTCGCATGTGGTTAAAGTGATAGCGTATGCACAAAGTCAGCACTCAGTTATGCCCCAGAAATCATGACACGCTTGCACAAAGGGCCACGTTCACAGATGATCAAGCAGCTTTGCTCGTAAAAGTCAAAGACTAGAAACAACCTAAATGTTCACCAGCAGGTGACTGGCTGAAAATGTTGAAGGTAGAATACATCCCAGCCTTTAGAAAGAGAAAAGTGTTTCACTGACATGGAACAATTTCCAAGACACGTTAAGGGAATAAAACCAAAGTACAGAACAGCCAGTATGGGCCAGGCATAGTGGCTCATGCCTGTAATCCTAGCACTTTGGGAGGCCAAGGCAGGAGGAACACTTAAGCCCAGGAGTTCAAGACCAGCTTGGGCAACATGGCGAGACCATGTCTCCACACAAAATATAAAAATCAGCCGGATGTGGTGGTGCACACCTCTAGTCCCAGCTACTTGGGGGACTGAGGCAGGAGGATCACTTGAGCCTAAGGGGTTGAAGCTGCAGGGAGCCATGTTTGAGTCACTGCTCTCCAGCCTGAGTGACAGAGTGAGATCCTGTCAGAAAAAATAAAAAATAAATAAATAAATAAATAAAAAGGGCCAGGCACGCTGGATCGAGCCTGTAATCCCAGCGCTTTGAGAGGCCAAGGTGGGTGGATCACGAGGTCGGGAGATGGAGACCATCCTGACCAACATGGTGAAACCCCGTCTCTACCAAAAATACGAAAAAATTAGCCAGGCATGGTGGTGGACGCCTGTAATCCCAGTTACTCTTAGGAGTCTGAAGCAGGAGAATCACTTGAACCCAGGAGGCAGAGATTGCAGTGAGCCAAGATCTCACCATTTTACTCCAGCCTGGGCAACAGAGGGAGACTCTGTCTCAAAAAAAAAAAAAAAAAAAAAAAAAAAAAAAATCCAGCAGGTGGCTCACACCAGTAATCCCAACACTTTGGGAGGCTGGGATGGGCTGATCACAAGGTCAGGAGATCGAGACCGTCCTGGCTAACATAGTGAAACCCCATCTCTACCAAAAATACAAAAAAATTAGCTGGGCGTGGTGGGGGGCGCCTGTAATCCCAGCTACTCAGGAGGCTGAGGCAGGAGAATCATTTGAATCCGGGAGGCGGAGGTTGCAGTGAGCCGAGATCGCGCCACTGCACTCCAGCCAGGGCGACAGAGCAAGACTCCATCTCGAAAAAATAAAATAATAATAAAAAAATAGATGCAGCCAATGTCTGGCATATTTTCACCTGTGTGGCACATAGAATATCCCTGGAAAGAAGCATGAGAAAGATATTGGCTGTGGGGACTGAGAAAAGAGGGAGACTTGCTTTTCCCTGTAAAACCCTTTTGAGCTGTGTAAAGTGTTTTTTTTTTTTTTTTTTTTTGAGACGGAGTCTCGCTCTGTCGCCCGAGCTGGAGTGCAGTGGCCAGATCTCAGCTCACTGCAAGCTCCGCCTCCCGGGTTTACGCCATTCTCCTGCCTCGGCCTCCCGAGTAGCTAGGACTACAGGCGCCAGCCACCTCGCCCGGCTAGCTTTTTGTATTTTTTAGTAGAGACGGGGTTTCACCGTGTTAGCCAGGATGGTCTCGAACTCCTGACCTCGTGATCCGCCCGTCTCGGCCTCCCAAAGTGCAGGGATTACAGGCTTGAGCCACCGCGCCCGGCCATGTGTAAAGTGTTTTAATCACATGCTTGTCTTAATTTGTCATTTTTTTTAAGTAGAGGTTTATCAATTGACAAGCTGTTTTTCTTCCTAATTTAGATTGTTCTCTTAGTGGCCAGCAGGGGGAGGCAAATGCTTTCTCTCTTCAAACATCTAAACCACCCCATTGACAACCATCTAAAAAAGGGGTGGCTGTAACCCGTCCCGCTGAGACAGGAGAATGGCTTGAACTGGCAGGCGGAAGTTGCAGTGAGCTGAGATTGCACCACTGCACTCCAGTCCGAACAACAGAGCAAGACTCCTGTCTCAGGGAGTGGGGCGGGGGTTGGGGAGTAGTGGCTGTACTCTGTGGCAGGGACTCACCTTAAAAGGTGGAACCTTAGGCCAGGCGCGGTGGCTCACGCCTGTAATCCCAGCACTTTGGGAGACCGATGGGGGAGGATCAAGAGGTCGGGAGTTCAAGATCAGCTTGGCCAACATGGTAAAACCCCATCTCTACTGAAAATACAAAAATTAGCCAGGTGTCGTGACAGGCCCCTGTAATCCCAGCTACTCAGGAGGCTGAGGCAGGAGAATTGCTTGAATCCTGGAGGTGGAGGTTGCAGTGAGCTGAGATCACGCCACTTCACCCCAGCCTGGGTGACAGAGCGAGACTCTGTCTCAAAAGAAAAAAAAAAAAAAAAAGTTGGGGCCTTAAAAGGAAAGGCAGTGAAAATAAGTTGCCATTAAGAACTCCAGGGAAAACATGATTTAAAAAAATAGCTTTATTGACATATAATTCACACACCATACAATTGGCCCATTTAAAGTGTGAAAAGTATTTGGTATATTACATTATAAAGGCTGGGCAAGGTGGCTCATGCCTGTAATCCCAGCATTTTGGGAGGCCAAGGCAGGTGGATCATTTGAACTCAGGAGTTTGAGACCACTCTGAGCAACGTGGTGAAACCCAGTCTCCATAAAAAATAAAAAATCAGCTGGGTGTGGTGGTGGTGGCGTGTGCCCATGGTCCCAGCTACTTGGGGGACTGATGTGGGAGGATGGCTTGAGCCCCAGAGGGTGAAGCCTCAGTGAGCCATTAAACAGTAACTCCACTATTCTCCCATCCCCTCAGCCCCTGGTAACTTCTAATCTACTTTCTGTCTCCATAATTGTCTATTGTAAATATTTCATATAAGTAAAATCATACAATATTTGTCCTTTTGTGTTTGGCTTCTTTCACTGAACATAATGTTTTCAAGTTTCATCCATGCTGTAGCATGTATCATGTATCGGCACTTCATCCTTTTTCATGACTAAATAATATTCCATTATCTGCCAGGCACAGTGGCTCACTCTTGTAATCCCAGCACTTTGGGAGGCTGATGTGGGTGAATCACAAGGTTAGGAGTTCAAGACCAGCCTGGCCAAAATGGTGAAACCCCGTTTCTACTAAAAATACAAAAATTAGCTGGGCGTGGTGGCAGATGCCTGTAATCTCAGCTACTCGAGTGGCTGAGGAAGAGAATTGCTTGAATCTGGGAGGCAGAAGTGGCAGTGAGCCAAGATCATGCCATTGCACTCCAGCCTGGAAGACAGAGCGAGACTCCATCTCAAAAAAAAAAAAAAATTCCACTGTCTGTATATACCATATTTTGTTTATCCATTCTTTTTTTTTTTTTTTTTTTAGACAAGGTCTTGGTCTATTGCCCAGGCTAGGGTGCGATGGTGCAATCATAGCTCACTACAGTCTTGGCCTCTTTTCTTTTTAGATGGAATCTCGCTCTGTCGCCCAGGCTGGAGTGCAGTGGCATGATCTCAGCTCACTGCAAGCTCCGCCTCCCAGGTTCACACCACTCTCCTGCCTCAGCCTCCTGAGTAGCTGGGACTACAGGCGCCCGCCACCACGCCTGGCTAATTTTTTGTATTTTTAGTAGAGACGGGGTTTCACCGTGTTAGCCAGGATGGTCTCGATCTCCTGACCTCGTGATCTGTCTACCTCAGCCTCCCAAAGTGCTGGGATTACAGGCGTGAGCCACCGTGCCCGGCCCAGCCTTGGCCTCTTAAGCCTAAATGATTCTCCCACCTCAGCCTCCCAAGTAGCTGGAACTACAGGTGTGTACCACCATACCTGGCTAATTTTAAAAAATTTTTCTTTTTTTTGTAGACATGAAGTCTCACTATGTTGCCCAGGCTGGTCTCGAACTCCTGGCCTCAATCAGTCCTCCTGCCTCAGCCTCCCAAAGTGTTGGAATTACAGGCATGAGCCACCATGCCCAGCTCTTTTCATCTGTTGGTAGGTGCTTGGGTTTTTCCACCTTTGGTCTGGTGAATAGTGTTGCTATGAACATTGGTTTACAAATACTAGTTTGAGTTCCTGCTTTCAATTACTTTGGGTATGTACATACTTGGGAGTGGAATTGCTAGATCATAGGGTAATTCTATGTTTAGCTTTTTGAGGAACTGCCTAACTATTTATCATAGCAGCTGCAACATTTTACATTCTCTTTAGCAACATATTATACAAGAATTGAATTTATTTTTATTTTTATTTATTTTTTATTTTTTATTTTTTTTGAGGAGTCTTGCTGTGTTTCCCAGGCTGGATGGAGCGCAGCGCTGCGATCTTGGCTCATTGCAACCTCTACCTCCTGTGTTCAAACGATTCTTGTGCCTCAGCCTCCTGAGTAGCTGAGATTACAGGCATGAGCCACCATGCCCGGCTAATTTTTGTATTTTTAGTAGAGATGGGATTTCACCATGTTGGCAGGGCTGATCTTGAACTCCTAACCTGAGGTAATCTGCCCCCCTTGGCCTCCCAAAGTGCTGGGATTAGAGGTATGAGCTACCCTGCCTGGCCAAGAATTGAAACCTTAATTTATAAAACCAAACAAGTGTCAGTTGCTTGGTAGGAAATAGACTGCTGAAGCAAGGAAACACTTATGTTTACTGGTCTATTATAAAGAATGTTATAAAACACACAGATGAAGAGATGCATAGGGCGGATTATGGGGAAGGGACACAGAGCTTCCCCTCCCACCTGGGGGAACCATCCTTTAGGACCACCAAGTGTTCAGCTATCTCAGAAGATGCCCAAACCCGATCCCCCTGGGCCTTTTATGGGAACTTTATTGTGCCGGCATGATTGACCTCTGTGTAGAACTGTGAATGGGCAAAAAGGATCTGATTTAATATTACTAGACGAAGTGTGGAACCCCCACAAGGCCTGTTTGTTCAGATGATTCTTGGCCTGTCTGTGCAGCATTTCTTACTCCAAAGGATGGGGCAGGACCTCTTCTGAAATGAGGGCCTTATGATCCGTAATCAGAAAAGGTAGGTCACAGAATTTCTTTAAGGAAGAATTTCTTGGCTGGGCGCGGTGGCTCAAGCCTGTAATCCCAGCACTTTGGGAGGCCGAGACGGGCGGATCACGAGGTCAGGAGATTGAGACCATCCTGGCTAATACGGTGAAACCCCGTCTCTACTAAAAAATACAAAAAACTAGCCGGGCGAGGTGGTGGGCGCCTGTAGTCCCAGCTACTTGGGAGGCTGAGGCAGGAGAATGGCGTAAACCCGGGGGGCGGAGCTTGCAGTGAGCTGAGATCCGGCCACTGCACTCCAGCCTGGGCGACACAGCGAGACTCCGTCTCAAAAAAAAAAAAAAAGGAAGAATTTCTGTTTTTTAGTTTTTGTTTTTGTTTTGAGGTGGACTCTCACTCTTGTGACACAGGCTGGAGTGCAATGGCGTGATCTCAGCTCACTGAAACCTCCGCCTCCCAGGTTCAAGTGATTCTCCTGTCTCAGCCTCCTAAGATGTGGAGGGGAGGCGGCCAGGGCGATCCAGCTGGGGGCCGGATCGCGGGGAGTGCCTCACCCCCCGGCGATGGGGCTCCCAATAGCCCTCGAGGCAAGTGATTGGCTGTTAGTCCCTACATCGCTAGGGGTGCGTCACAGATATCACACAGTTTGTGTTCACCTTCTGCCATTTGGGAATTAACACCGTCTTCTCCTCTTCCGGATATCAGGAAGAGCGTCACTCGGGGTTGTACAGTGTCTGCGATAGTCGGAGTAGTATCTACCTCTCGGCCTTCGAATATGAAGAAGAATGTCACAGGGTGGAGGTTCATCCTCTGTCATATTGGAAGTAATGTCAGCCTGTGCACTCCGTGGATATTAGGAACGATATCCCAGGCTGTGTGTACGCCTCCTGCTGTACGGAGTGTAATATCACCCTCTCCCTTCCAGGATGTTAATAACAATATCACAGGGCCGGTGAACACAGCCTGCGAATTATCATCATCCTCTCCTCCTCTGGATACTAGGAACAGTATCTCAGAAGCGCTGTACCCTCCCTGCGATATTGGGAGTAATAGCATAGGCTTCTTCTGGGAATATTAGGAGAAATATTACCAGGTGGCTGTCCATTCATTGCTATGTTGGGAGTCATGTCATACTCTACCCCCCTGGATATTAGGATCAGTGTCACGGGGTGAGTGTACAGCTAGTGCGATATTAAAACTAAAATCATGCTCTCCGTCCCAGGATATTAGGAACATCACAGGTAGGTGTACACTGCCTGTGGTATTAGGAGTAATAATATGATTATTAAACATCAATGATCGATTTTAATAATTATCAATGGTTCTAATAATAGGATACCATTATTAATTATGGATAATTATTTCAAATATATGAGTATGCAGACTTAAAATTAATTATTAATATTAATGTCATTTAACAATATTATTAGTCCCTAATAGTATTATTTTATTACCAGCATCACTGTGTATTGATATAAGTAACATTAATTGCTGATATCATTATTTGATTATTAATAGTGATATTACTATTAATTAATATTACAAATCGTTAACATTTTAAACCACTATTAATTTTTACTATCTTTAATGTGGTCATTAATATCAATTATTAGTATTAATTTTTATCATATTTATTAATATTAATAATTAATAGACTTGCTCCTGATATCCACCGGGGAGAGGATGATATTACTTTAAATATCACAAAAGGTGTACACGCCCCAATTGATATTGCTTCGAAATTCCGCGTGGGAGAGCAGGATATGACAGCCAACATCGCATGGAGTAGAAACACTCCTGGGCTAGTGTTCTTAATATTTGGGGGGAAGAGGATGATATGACTCCCAGTACAGACGGTTGTACACCCTCTGAGGGTGTACACACTTGGGGTGTACACCCGTTTGCGAAAGAGTTCATAATGTTCAGAGGGGGAGATAACATTACTCGGAATGTTGGAAACAGGCTGTGAGTCCACCATGGCCCCCAGGCGCCGGGGGACGGGCCGGGGCGGCTGCTGGGGGCTGGATCGCGGAGGGTGCCCCCCGCCGCGATCGGGCCCTCAGCCGCCGGGGGACGGGTCGGGGCGGCCGCTGGGCACCGGATCGAGGGGGGTGCCTCACCCCACCGGCGATGGGGCCCCCATCGCCGGGGGGCGGGGCGGGGCCGCTGCTGGGGGCGGGATCGCGGCCAGTTATTCCGGAGGCTCAGGCAGGAGAATCATTGAATCCAGAAGGTGGAGGTTGCAGTCAGTCGAAATCACGCCACTGCACTCTAGCGTGGGCGACAAGAGCAAAACTCCATCTCAAAATAAAAATGAAAATTAAAAAATGAAAATATCTTTTTAGAGATTAAGTCCTGCCATGTTGCCCAGGTTGGTCTTGAACTCTTATGCTTAAGCGATTCGCCTGCCTTGGCCTCTTAAAATGTTGGGATTACAGGTGTAAGGCACTGTACCTGGCTCCCAAATTTTTAATATATAATATGAATATATTCATTTGATTTTGCTGTAAAATAGAATTACATATATGTGCACACATATTTATGTATATCAACTATGTATATGTGTGTAGGAAGGGGCGGAAGTGCCTCAGGCATACAAAAGTCATAATGGAACCCTGGGGGCTTGTGAGGAGAGTCCTTAGGGCTGAGACACAGACTCATTCCCAGAGTCCTTAGGGCTGAGACACAGCTGCCAGGTGGAGATGACTGCCTCCTGCATAGGTGACACAGGTGGGGCACTGGGCTCTCTGATAATAATAAACAGCATCCTTTAAGTATAGGCCGGGTGCGGTGGCTCAAGCCTGTAATCCCAGCACTTTGGGAGGCCAAGGCGGGCGGATCACGAGGTCAGGAGATCGAGACCCTCCTGGCTAACACGGTGAAACCCCGTCTCTACTAAAAATACAAAAAACTAGCCGGGCACGGTGGCTGGCGCCTGTAGTCCCAGCTACTCGGAGGCTGAGGCGGGAGAATGGCGGGAACCCGGGAGGCGGAGCTTGCAGTGAGCCGAGATGGTGCCACTGCACTCCAGCCTGGGCGACATAGCGAGACTCCGTCTCAAAAAAAAAAAAAAGTATTAATGAAGGGTTGGACTTTATCTGCCTTCATTCTCACAATACTTAATGTTCTCATTTCACACACGAGAAACCTGAACTTAGAGGTCAACTGACTTGGCCCAAGGTCACACAGTTAGGAAAAGGTAGAACCAAGATTTGAGTCCCATACTATCCGCCAAGTGGCTTTTTTTTTTTTTTTTTTTTTGAGACGGAGTCTCGCTCTGTCGCCCAGGCTGGAGTGCAGTGGCCGGATCTCAGCTCACTGCAACCTCCACCTTCTGGTTTTAAGCGATTCTCCTGCCTTAGCCTCCCAAGTAGCTGGGATAACAGGCATCCACTACCACACCCGGCTAATTTTTGTATTATTAGTAGAGACGGGGTGTCACCATGTTTGGCCAGGCTGGTCTTGAACTTCTGACCTCAGATGTTCCACATGCTTCGGCCTCCCAAAGTGCTGGGATTACAGGTGTGAGCCACTGTGCCCGGCCTGTAGCATCATTTATTATTACGTAGTCAATCCTGTTTTACTGATGTTTCACATTCTAACTCCTTCCTGACGATGACGGTGGGGATGACTGGTATCCAGTTAATCAGTCAGTAAAGATTTATTAAGCACAGTTACTGAATGCTGAGAACAACTTTCTGACCCTCTGGCTTAATTCAAGGGTAACATTTACAGTGTTGAGGGGAACACCTCGGAACCTGTGAGAAATGGCCAAAGCGGCAGTCAGAGGACAATTTAGAACCTTCAATACATTTACTAGTAAACAGAGAATATGAAAAACAAGTGAGTGAAGCATTCAACCCAACAAGCTACAAAAACAGCAGTTAAATAAAAGAAAAACTAAAAGAATGCCAGGTGCAGTGGCTCGAACCTATAATCTCAGCACTTTGGGTCGCTGAGGCAGGAGGATCATTTGGGCCCAGGAGTTTGAGACCAGCCTGGGCAACACAGTGAGACTCCATCTCTAAAAAAAAAAAAAATAAAGAAAAAAGAAAAAAATAATTTTAGTTAGCTAGGTATAGTGGCATGTACTTGTGGTTCCAGTTACTTCAGGAGGTTGAGGCAGGAGGATTGCTTGGGACTGGGAGGTTGAGGCTTCAGTGAACCGTCTTTGCACCACTGTCCACTCTAGCCTGGGCAACAGAGTAAAACCCTGTCTGAAAAAAAAAAAATGCAGAAAAAAAAATGAAGGAAATAAAAACCAAGGGCTGGTTCTTTAAAAAGATTAGTATAGGCCGGGCACGGTGGCTCACACCTGTAATCCTAGCATTTTGAGAGGCCGAGGAGGGCGAATTACGAGGTCAGGAGTTCAAGACCAGCCTGGCCAGCATGGTGAAACCCCGTCTCTACTAAAAATACAAAAAGTTAGCTGGGCGTAGTGGTGGGTGCCTGTAATCCCAGGTACTTGTGAGGCTTAGGCAGGAGAATTGCTTGAACCTGGGAGGCGGAAGTTGCAGTGAGCCGAGATGGTGCCATTACACTCCAGCCTGGGCGACGAGAGCAAGATTCCATCTCAAAAAAGAAAAGGGGGAGGGGGGGAGGGATTGCATTGGGGAGTTATACATGATATAAATGATGAATTGATGGGTGCTGACGAGTTGATGGGTGCAGCACACCAACATGGCACAAATATACATATGTAACAAACCTGCACGTTATGCACATGTACCCTAGAACTTAAAGTATAAAAAAAAAAAAAAATCAGCATAGTATTATAGAATGTCTGTGGACATCTATGGACCAAAGATTCTTTACTCAGGAGGGAGGGAGGAATATTTTTTCTTCCTACTAACCTTCCAGTAACAATTGCTTGGCAAAATATATCAGTTATCTATCACTGCGTAATAAATTAACCCAAAATGGAGGGACTTAAAATAAGAAACATGTTTCTCACAGTTTCTTTGGGGCAGGAATCCAGCTGGGGTTTAGCTGGGAGCCTCTGGCTCTGGGTCTCACAAGGCTGCAGTCAGGGTGTCGGCTGCACGAGTTGTCTCCAGGCTGGCGTGGGGTGAGATCCAATGCCAAATTCACTCACGTGGCTGTTGGCAGGTCCTGGTCTTCATTGGTGGTTGGCTGGAGATGTCAGTTCCTTGGCACATGGGCCTCTCCATAGAGCTACTCACAAGGTGGTTTCATTGCTTCTTCCCCAGGGCAACAGCAGAGCAGAGGGCGAGAGACACACCGAGACAACAGTTTTGTTGTAACCTAACTTTGGAAGTGACATCCCATGACTTTTGCCATATTCTAGTATTCTTTTAGTTAGAAGCGAGTCCCGTGTCCAGCCATGCTCAAGGGAGCTGATTAGGCAAGTGTGTGATTACCAGGAGCTGGAGATCATTGGGGCCATCTCAGAGGCGGCCACCACACAGAGGGCTCGAGGTCACACTGGAGGTCAAATGCTCTTTTTGCTAAGTGAGGGCAGTGCCACACACCTTGGCAGGCGCCTGAGCCAGGGATTGGTTGCTAGACAGCAAGCTCTGCTACTTTCCAGTCGCATGAGTCCTGGGATCCCTAATTCCCCACCTGAAAAATGGGGTGAGAACAGAGATGAGGGCTGGAGAAAGTGGTTTGCAAAGTGCAGAATGCCCTTCAGAAGGTAGCCATTGTTAAGAGGACAATGTTACAGATGTGAGTATCGGGATTTCTGCTCTTTTTTTTTTTTCTTTGAGACAAGGTTCGTCACTGTCACCCAGGCTGGAGTGCAGTGGCACAATCACGGCTCACTGCAGCCTGGATCTCCAGGGCTCAAGTGATTCTCCTACCTCAGACTCCTGAGTAGCTGGGACTACTGGCGTGTACCACCATGTGGTACTGGCTAATTAAAAAACAATTGTTTTAGTAGAGACAGAGTGTCTCACTATGTGGTCCAGGCTGGTCTCGAACTCCTGGACTCAAGCAATCCACCCACCTCAGCCTCCCAAAGTGTTGGGATTACAGGGGTAAGCCATAACACCCAGCCATTCTTTTTTCTTTTTTTTAAATCTTTCATTGGTATAAAACATATACACAGCAAAGTACATAAATCATATGTATGGTCATGTTCCCCTGCTTTTGAACATTCTTTCAAAACAAGTGAACTTTAAGTTCCTTTAACTTTGTGTACTTTCTGGAACCTCCTATGGTGAGATAATATTATCATGATAATCAGAAAAGTACCACCTTTAAAAGGTATAATTTCTGTTTATTAGTTTCCAGGGAGAAAGCGTTTTAAAATTCCTTATCTCACTGGGATTTTACCATGCCTCTGGGAGAAAGGCCGAGAGAGGATTAATTTCCTTGTGGGTGAAAAGGGGAAGTCACTCCCCACTCCGGGCTGGCAGGGGACTGAAGGTGGTGTCCTACGTGGGCACTGGGCAGTGAGCCACCTGCAGACTCCTGGCACCGAGGGCCCTGGGCAAAGCCAGCTCCCCACATCCTGCCCGGAGTGACCACCGCCAACTCTGATGGAAAAGGCTCCGGCTCGCCAAATCCTGTGCTCCAGAAAAGTTCTTCTGGGAATCTGCCCTCCATAAGTTGTCACAATGCAGCCAAACTTTGTGTCCAAATAGATTTAACGCAGCAGTATTTTTAATAGCAAAAACTTAGAATTAATGTGCGTATTCAGCAGAAAGAAATTGGTTAAATAAATCCAGTTGTTGAAAGGTAGAATATTTCACAGGCGTTAAAGTATGGTTCTGAAATATAGATTTGTGGTCTTTAATGTTTCCCAAATGAAGAAAGATAAACAAATGCGCAGACAGAGGGATGTCTATAATATAAATCTGTGGAGAACCACCTGGAAGGAAATGTGCCAATAGAGTAAGCCGGTTCCCTCCTGGCGGTGGCATTATGAGTGATTATTTTTCTTCTTATTTAATATCTCTAATTGTCTATAGTAAGCATGACAGTTACATAAGTAACAGAAGTCAACAGCAAAGCATTTTAATCCTCCGTGTCCCCCACTCAGCCCTCCCAGTCCTTCTCCACTTTTATTTATTTTTTATTTGAGACGGAGCCTCACTCTGTCACCCAGGCGGGAGTGTAGTGGCACAATCTCAGCTCCCTGTAACCTCTGCCTCCCGGGTTCGAGCGATTCTCCTGCCTCAGCCTCTGGAGTAGCTGTGACTACAGGCTCCCGTCACCATGTCTGGCTAATTTTTGTATTATTTATTTATTTATTTTTGAGACGGAGTCTCGCTCTGTCACCCGGGCTGGAGTTCAGTGTTGCGATCTCGGCTCACTGCAAGCTCCGTCTCCTGGGTTCACGCCATTCTCCTGCCTCAGCCTCCCGAGTAGCTGGGACTACAGGTGCCCGCCACCACGTCCGGCTAATTTTTTGTATTTTTAGTAGAGACGGGGTTTCACCGTGTTAGCCAGGATGGTCTCGATCTCCTGACCTCGTGATCCGCCTGTCTCGGCCTTCCATAGTGTTGGGATTACAGGTGTGAGCCACCGCGCCCAGCTAATTTTTGTATTTTTAGTAGAGATGGGGTTTCACCATTGGACGGGCTGGTGGCTAACTCCTGACTTCAGGTGATTCACCTGCCTTGGCCTCCCAAAGTACTGGGATAACAGGCTTAAGCAACTGCACCCAGCTCTTCTCTGTTTTTGACAATTTGTTGTAAATACTTTGAAATCTTTTCTTTGAATCCATGTATTGGTTTTGAAACCTACATGTCCATTCGGATAAATAATATGGGGAGGGAAGTAGAAAACATAATGCTCTCTGACAGTGAATCATGACATCACAGAAAATTAGAAGTTTAGGCCGGGCGCGGTGGCTCAAGCCTGTAATCCCAGCACTTTGGGAGGCCGAGGCGGGTGGATCACGAGGTCAGGAGATCAAGACCATCCTGGCTAACACGGTGAAACCTCGTCTCTACAAAATATACAAAAGAATTAGCCGGGCGTGGTGGCAGGTGCTTGTAGTCCCAGCTACTTGGGAGGCTGAGGTAGGAGAATGGCGTGAACCCGGGAGGCGGAGCTTGCAATGAGCCAAGATCACACCACTGCACTCCAGCCTGGGGGACAGAGCGAGACTCCGTTTAAAAAAAAGTAGAAGCTTACCCTGTTTTTTTTTTTTTTTTTCTTGCAAAGCAAATCTCTCTTTTTACAGACAAGGAAGCTGGGCTCAGTGAGGGAGGTTGGGAAAGCTGTCAAGCGGCTGCATTGTGGTTTGTGTGGGGGCAGTGATGGGGTTGCCTCCCCTCTCCCGCTCTGGGAGGGCTGAGGAGGGGGAGGCTGGGCTGGAGGAAGGCCAGGAGGATGCTCCGGGCTGGGTGGGGTGGAGCTGGCTGAGGAGTCTTCTGCCTGTTTGCGCTGGGTACTGGGAGATGCAGGCGGGGAGATACCAGGTAGAAGGGGCAAAGTCCTCACTTAGGGACTTGAGGGAGTTAATGTGTAATATTCTAGGATATAAGCTTGACCACGAGTTAAGACCCTAAGCACAGGCCTCCAGGAGCCGCTGGGAGCTGCCACCAGGAGCTGTCACCATGATGGTAAGGACACCAGTTCCCCGATGCCTGCCCCACTCCGTTCATCTTTGTCTTTGCCTGGGTGGGGGCTTTTAGGGAAAACCATTGCTGTTCCTCTCTGGGCCTCAGTTTCCCCATCTGTGCAGCAAACAAGTTGGACAGAAATATTTTTTTAAAAAACAGCATATTGGGCCAGCCGCAGTGGCTCATGCCTGTAATCCCAGCACTTTGGGAGGCTGAGGCGGGTGGGCGGATCATCTGAAGTTGGGAGTTTGAGACCAGCCTGACCAATATGGAGAAACCCTGTCTCTGCTAAAAAAAAAAAAAATACAAAATTAGCTAGGCCTAGTGAGTGGTGAATGCCTGTAATCCCAGCTACTCAGGAGGCTGAGGCAGGAGAATTGCTTGAACCTGGGAGGCGGAGGTTGTGGTGAGCCAAGATTGCGCCATTGCACTCCAGCCTGGACAATAAGAGTGAAACTCCATCTCAAAACAACAACAACAACAACAACAACAACAAATACAGCATCTTGTTCTGTCACCAGGTGGAGTGCAGTGGTGGCGATCATAGCTCACTACAGACTTGACCTCCTTGGCTCAAATAATCCTCCTACCTCAGCCTCTTGAGTAGCTGGGACCCCAGGCACGCACCACCACATTGGCTAATTTTGTTTGTTTCTTTTCTTTCGGTTTTTTTTTTGTTTTGTTTTGTTTTTTTGAGATGGAGTCTCGCTCTGTTGCCCAGGCTGGAGTACAGTGGCCTGATCTCAGCTCACTGCAACTTCTGCTGCGTGGGTTCAAGCAATTCTCTGGCCTCAGGCTCAGGCTCCCAAGTAGCTGGGATTACAGGCATGCGCCACTACACCTGGTTAATTTTTTTTTTTTTTTAAGATGGAGTTTCTGTTGCCCAGGCTGGAGTGCAATGGCACGATCTGGGTTCACCACAACCTCTGCCTCCCAGATTCAAGCAATTCTCCTGCCTCAGCCTCCTGAGTAGCAGGGATTAGAGGCATGTGCCACCATACCCGACTAATTTTGTATTTTTACTAGAAATAGGGTTTCTCTGTGTTGGTCAGGCTGGTCTCGAACTCCCGACCTTAGGTGATCCACCCGCCTTGGCCTCCTAAAGTGCTGGGATTACAGGCATGAGCCACCCCACCCAGCTTATTTCTTATTTTTTGTAGAGATGAGGTCTCACTATGTTGCTCAGGCTGATATCAAACTCCTGGGTTCAAGGGATCCTCCCACCTTGGCCTCTCGAAATGCTGAGATTACAGGTGTGAGCCACTGTGCCTGGCTTCCAGTGATCTTTATAGAGATTAAAAAAATCTCAGCTTGGGCAATATAGTGAGACTTTGTCTGCTACATGTGCATGCCACTACGCCTCGCCTTAAAAAATTAGCTGGGGTTAGTGGCACACTCCTGTAGTCCCAATGACTTGGGAGGCTGAGGTGGGAGGATCACTTGAGCCCAGGACGTCGAGGCTACAGTGAGCTGTAATTGCACTACTGTATTCCAGCCTGGGCAACAGAGTGAGACCTTGTCTCATAGACACACACACAAAATCCAAGTCTGGGAGAGCAAATTGCCCAAGGCTACAAGCTGCAAATTGCAATTGGTTGAGTAGATTCCGACTGAGGTCTCTCTGATTCTTTGCTTCTACACCTGACTCCGCCACAGCTTTACTCTGTGGCCTTGGCCAAGTCGCTGACCCTCTCTGAGCCCCAGTCTTCCTTACATCTGTGGAATGGGATCACAGGCTGATCTTCTGAGGATTAGATGGTGTATTCATTGCCTAGGGCTGCAGTAACAAACTACCACCAAATTGTGGGTGGTTTCACACAATAGACGTTTGTTCTGTCTTGGTTTTGGTGACTAGAAGCCTAAAACCAAAGTGCTACGCTCCTGTTGAAGGTGTTAGGGGAGGATTCTTTCTTGCCTCTTCCAGCTTCTGGTGGCTCCTGGCATTCCTTGGCTTACATCACTCTAATCTCTGCCTCCGACTTCACATGGCCTCCTCTGTGTCTCTGTCTCTGTGTCTGTATCTCTCCTCTTATGAGAACACTGCTCATATTGGATTTAGGACCAACCCTAAAGCAGTTTGACCTCTTTTTTTTTTTTTTTTTTTTGAGACGGAGTCTGGCTCTGTCGCCCAGGCTGGAGTGCGGTGGCCGGATCTCAGCTCACTGCAAGCTCCGCCTCCCAGGTTCACGCCATTCTCCTGCCTCCGCCTCCCAGGTAGCTGGGACTACAGGCGCCCGCCTTGTCGCCCGGCTAGTTTTTTGTATTCTTTAGTAGAGACGGGGTTTCACCATATTAGCCAGGATGGTCTCGATCTCCTGACCTTGTGATCCGCCCGTCTCGGCCTCCCAAAGTGCTGGGATTACAGGCTTGAGCCACCGTGCCCGGCCCAGTTTGACCTCTTAAATGGATTACACCTACAAAGGAACTATTTTTAAATAGTTCGCATTGAGGCCGGGTGCAGTGGCTCACACCTGTAATCCCATCACTTTGGGAGGCCAAGGCAGGTGGATCACCTGAGGTCAGGAGATCAAGACCAGCCTGGCCAACATGGTGAAACCCTGTCTGTACCAAAAATACTAAAAAAAAAAAAAAAAAAAAAAGAAATAAAATTTAGACAGATGTTGTGGCGAGCACCCATAATCCCAGCTACTTGGGAGACTGAGGCAGGAGAATCGGTTGAACCCGGGAGGCAGATGTTGCAGTGAGCTGAGACTGCGCCACTGTACTCCAGCCTAGGTGACAGAGTGAGACTTCATCTCAAAAAAAGAGGTCACATTGACAGGTTCCAGGTGGACATGAATTTTGGGGGGGCGCTATTCAAGTGCAGGGGGGATGCAGGACGTGAACGTGCCAGGGGTCCTGCGTGGAAGGGTCTATGCCCTCATCACCCTCTGCCTCTCCGGGAGGACTGCTGTGACCACAGACTCTCCCAACCTCTTTCCTGGTCATTCCACCTCTGCCTTTTCTTTCCTCGCTCTCCGCCTCCAGAGGCCACATCATCCAAATCGCTTATATGATAGACAAGGGAACCAGGGCCCAGAAAGGGTCTAGGCTGGTCCCAGGCCCCTCTACCAATTAGGGGCAGAGTCGGCACTAGAGTCTGGGTCCCCAACTCCCCACCCCCCAGCTCTAGGGACGACCCCACCCCCACCCAGTTCTACCTGTCTCTCTCTGCGACTTTGACTCTGTTGGGTGGGGACAAGGCTCCCGGGCCTGCATCCTCCCATCGCTCTCAGCATCTCTATTTGTCCAAGTGCACCACCGATCCTGGCCTTCCGAGTGCCTCTGCCTTGCAGCAGTCCCCACCTCTACCCTTGGGGTTCTTTGCTGTTTCAGCCAGGCAGCCCCCAGGAGCTGCAAGGGGAGTAGGGGTGCTTCTTTTAGCCCAGACCTAGCTCCCCTACCCCGGCCTGACTGTTCCAGGGCTCAAGGTGTGGGCACAGGCTGCTGGGAGGAGGCAGGGAGCCATCTCCTGATGCTTGGTGTTAGACGTGTGTGTGCACAGGGCATACGTCTGTGAGTGCCTGCTGTGTGGCAGGCACACCTGTGTTCTGCTTCTTGTTTGAGCCCCTTTGGGACTGTCCTCACTGGGTAACCTCATCTCCCAGAGGTAATGCTCTTTGTCAGCGAGAGACTGATTTTAATCCCATCTGTCTGGCTCCAAAATCCGGACCACCCCGTTACATTAAGCGCAGACGTTGGGGGTTAGGTGTCCAGGCTCCAATACCCACTTTCTCTAAAGCAGGGAGGTTTTGCCCCCAGAGGACAATGGATCCTGTCTGGA
Source organism: Rhinopithecus roxellana (assembly GCF_007565055.1). Taxonomy (NCBI): domain Eukaryota; kingdom Metazoa; phylum Chordata; class Mammalia; order Primates; family Cercopithecidae; genus Rhinopithecus; species Rhinopithecus roxellana. The sequence continues at coordinate 36,018,954 of NC_044561.1, read as the reverse complement.
GACATTTTTGGTTGTCACAGCTCAGGGGAGGGTGTCACTGGCATCCAGTGGCTAGAGGCCAGGGATACTGCTCAACATCCTACAACACATGGGACAGACCCCAACAAAGAAATGCCTGCCCCAAACGTCCAGAGGCCCAAGGCTGAGAAGCCCTGGTCTGAGCAGCCTCGTGTCTGACATGCTGCCGTCATGGCCCACTGTTCTGGGTTAAGCATTGCTGCCTCCTCCAGGCTTCTCTTCTAAAATGTACTGCCAGGCCGGGCGCAGTGGCTCACACCGGTAATCCCAGCACTTTGGAGGCTGAGGCAGGAGGATCCTTTGAGCCCAGGAGGTCGAGGCTGGCCTGGACAACATAGTGAGACCCCATCTCCAAAAAAAAAAATCAGCTGGGCCAGGTGGGATGCCTGTGGTCCCAGCTATTTGGGAGGCTGAGGGGGGAGGATTGCTTGAGCTCAAGAGGTCAAGGCTGTAGTGAGCTATGATTACATCACTGCACTCCAGCCTGGGTGACAGTGCCAGACCTTTCAAAAAAAAAACATGTATTACCGGTTGAGATGGGAGGATCACTTGAGAGGCAGGAGTTCCAGAGCAGCCTGGGCAACATAGCAAAACCGTATCTCTACAAAAAATTTAAAAATTAGCTGGGCATGGTGGCACACATCTATAGTCGTAGCTACTTAGGAGACTGAGGCAGGAGAATCGTTTGAGCTCAGGAGGCTGTGAGGCTGCAGTGAGCTATAATTGTGCTACTGCACTCTAGCTTGGGTGACAGAGTGAGACCCTGTCTCAAAAAAAAAAAAAAAAAAAAAAAAAAAAAAAACACACACAAGAAAGAAAAGAAAAAAAAAGCTGGGTGTGGTGTCTCACACCTGTAATCCCAGAACTTTGGGAGGCCCAGCAGGGTGGATCACTTGAGGTCAGGAATTCGAGGCCAACCAGGCCAAAGTGGTGAAACCCCGTCTCTACTAAAAATACAAGCAAAATTAGCTAGGTGTGGGTGCCTGTAATCTCAGCGACTTGGGAGGCTGAGGCAGGAGAATTGTTTGCACCCAGGAGGTGGCGGTTGCTGTGAGCTGAGATCGCACCACTGCACTCCAGCCTGGGCGACAGAGTGAGACTCCATCTCAACATCTCAAAAAAAAAAAAAAAAAAAAAGAAAGAAAGAAAAAAAGAAAAAAAAAAGAACTTAATTGCCTGTGGGAGAGTTGGGCAATACCTTACAGTCTATCCCTATGTGTAACCAGTGTATCACTTCCTCCTCTGCAGAGAGGAGGCGGCTGCCAGTGAGAGGGCACTAAGGGTCTTCCCATGGTCACTGCCCTTGACTTCTGGCAGATTGCCCCAGTTCAATGAGCTCATTCAGGGCATCTCAGATTATGCTCTTTCTGGAAAAAAAAAAAAAGAAAAAAGTCAGTGAGCAGAACTCCCACAATGTAAAAGTGTCCTCTCATAAGTTGATCTAAATCTTTGGTGCCTGTTGCATCCTGGTCAGAGCAACCCTTGCCCTCTGGTCATAGATGTGAAAACTGGTCTTCGGTAATGAGTTTTTTTTTTGTTTTGTTGTTTTTTTAGACAGTCTTGCTCTGTCGCCCAGGCCAGAGTGCAGTGGCACAATCTCAGCTCACTGCAACCTCCACCTCCCAGGTTCAAGTGATTCTCCTGCCTCAGCCTCCCAAGTAGGTAGGACTACAGACACCGCCACCACGCCTGGCTAATTTTTATAGTTTTGGTAGAGACGAGGTTTTGCCATGTTGGCCGGGCTGATCTCAAACTACTGACCACAGGTGATCCACCCGACTCAGCCTCCCAAAATGCTGGAATTATAGGTGTGAGCCACCGCGCCCAGCCTTGGGTAATGAACTTTGAAAACCCAGCTTAGAAATCTTCCCTAGTAACCACCATGAGGCTAGAGGAGGCTCCTGCTGTACAGAAATTCAGGTGCTACTTTCCTGTGGAAAATAAGGAGCGGATGAATCATAACAACAAGTAATCAAAATGATGGTCATTCGGGCAGACCACTGTCCAGAAAAAAAGAAAAAATTTAAAAAAGAAAATTAAGGCTGGGCTTGGCTCACACCTGTAATCCCAGCACTTTGGGGAGCTGAGGTGGGCAGATCAGTTGAGGCCAGGAGTTTGAGACCAGCCTCGCCAATATGGTGAAACCTCGTCTCTACTAAAAATACAAAAATTAGGCATGGTGGTACATACCTGTGATCCCAGCTACTCGGGAGGCTGAGGCAGGAGAATCGCTTGAACCTGAGAGGCGGAGGCTGCAGTGAGTTGAGATTGCACCATTGCCTGGGCGACAGAGCAAGACTCTGCTAAAAAACACACACACACACACACACACAAAACAAAAAAGGAAAAGGAAATTAAAACAATAAATGACGGTGGCCCTTTGATTTGCTATTGTCTATGTGAGGCCCTGTGCATGGGATTTCACAAACATGTTCTTGAATCCTCTCAAAACCAGCTTGAAGGTTGGTGGTGTCTCCCTGGTGTGGAGGGTGTGTCATACATCTGGCGTTCAGCAACAACAACAACAAAAATATAGAAATGGGGGTCTCGCTATGTTGCCCAGGCTGGTCTCCAACTCCTGGGCTCAAGTGACTCTCCTGTCTCAGCCTCCCGAGTAGCTGGAATGCAGGTACACACTTCCACACCCAGGCTAGCAACTGTTTTCTAAATGAATAAATCAAATTAGTCAATTTTACAGAAGGGGAAAATGAGGCTTGGAGAGAGACTTTGATGGATATGTTCAGACATGGGACTTGCAGAGTTTTATAGATTCTTAGTTTTTTTTTTTTTTTTTTTTGAGATGGAGTCTTGCTCTGTCACCTAGGCTGGAGTGCAGTGGCGTGATCTTGGCTTACTGCAACCCCTGCCTCCCAGGCTCAAGCAATTCTCCTGCCTCAGCCTCCCAAGTAGCTGGGACTATAGATGCGTGCTACCACACCTGGCTAATTTTTGCGTTTTTAGTAGAGACGGGGTTAAATGTTAGGCAGGCTGGTGTCGAACTCCTGACCTCACGTGATCCACCTGCCTCGACCTCCCAAAGTGCTGGGATTAGAAGTGTTAGCCACTGTGCCTGGTCTTTTTTTTTTTTTTTTTTTCTTTGAGATGAAATTTCACTCTTGTCACCCAGGCTGGAGTGCAATGGAAATGGAAGTGGCAACCTCCACTTCCAGGGTTCAAGCGATTCTCCTGCCTCAGCCTCCCGAGTAACTGGGATTACAGGTGCCCGCCACCACGCTCAGATAATTTTTTTATTTTTTTATTTTTTATTTTTATTTTTATTTTATTTATTTATTTTTTTTGAGACGGAGTCTAGCTCTGTCACCCAGGCTGGAGTGCAGTGGCCGGATCTCAGCTCACTGCAAGCTCCGCCTCCTGGGTTTATGCCATTCTCCTGCCTCAGCCTCCCGAGTAGCTGGGACTACAGGCGCCCGCCACCTTGCCCGGCTAGTTTTTTGTATTTTTTTTTAGTAGAGACGGGGTTTCACCGTGTTAGCCAGGATGGTCTCGATCTCCTGACCTCGTGATCCACCCGTCTCGGCCTCCCAAAGTGCTGGGATTACAGGCTTGAGCCACCGCGCCCGGCCAATTTTTTTATTTTTAATAGAGACGAGGTTTCACCATGTTGCCCAGGCTGGTTGCAAACTCCTGACCTCAGGTGATCAGTCCACCTCGGCCTCCCAAAATGTTGGGATTATAGGCGTGAGCCACTGCGCCTGGCCAGATTCTTAGTTTTGGATGGGCCAAGACCTCGTGCCTCTGATACAGTCATTTTCCATATCATATTTTTGTTTCTGGGGTTCTGCAGAGGGCAGTGTGATTTCATCACTTGAACACTTTGTGGAACTGGGCAGGAAGCACTCTGTCCATTTCATAGATGGGCAAACTGAGCCTCCCCCAACTAGGCCCTGTGCCTCCTTGGGTTGGGGTGGATAACAGCAAAACAGTGCAGGGAGCGGGGAAGCTCTGGGAGGCCTTGATCAGAGAACTCAGGCTCTGCTACTTTCCAGCTTGGTGGCCTCCTGCATCCTCACGTGGGCAGGGGGATTATGAGACCTGCAGCTGGGTTGGGATGAGATGGATGAAGGTGCTGGGCAAGTGTGGGATTGATTTTCTGTGGGGACTTGAGTGGAACGTTTCTCTGTTGGTCCAGGGGGAGCTTGAGGTTAAGAACATGGACATGAAGCCGGGGTCAACCCTGAAGATCACAGGCAGGATCGCCGATGGCGCTGATTCGTGAGCAAAGTTTCAGGGTAGGGGGAGTCTGCAGGCCTGGAACAGGCAAGGTGGGCGGGGCGGGCAGGGCAGCCCTGTGAACTGGTCAGGCAAGAGGGACTTCAGGCCAATGGGCCTTTTTCACACCCTTCTCCCCACACCCCTGTTGGCCCCCACTTCATGTCTGAGGCTAGGTTTGGGGACCTGAAGAATTTCAGAGTTGATGCCATATGCTCTGTTCTTTTGCCCTAACAGCAGCCATTGAAGGGGCAGGTGGAGAAGTCCCTGGAACTCTGCCTGGCCCCCTGTGGGGCAGGTGCCTCTAGGGAACCCCCAAATCCCCAGAGACACCACCCTCTTTACCCAGTGGAATGGCCACAGGCTGGCCTTTCATGCGCATTAAACCTGGGCAGCCACCGGGGAAGGCTGAGTGGTGTCGCTGGCATCCTCTTGGTTAGAACCAGAGGCCTCACCGCCTCTGTGAGTCACAGTCCAGTGACGGGCTGTCTCGCCTGCAGAACACGTCAGTGCCATCTTGGAACTATGCTTTATCTACTTTTTTTTTTTTTTTTTTTGAGATGCAGTCTCGCTCTGTCGCCCAGGCTGGAATGCAGTGGCCGGATCTCAGCTCACTGCAAGCTCTGCCTCCTGGGTTTACGCCATTCTCCTGCCTCAGCTTCCCGAGTAGCTGGGACTACAGGCGCCCGCCACCTCTCCCGGCTAGTTTTTTGTAGTTTTTAGTAGAGACGGGGTTTCACCGTGTTAGCCAGGATGGTCTCGATCTCCTGACCTCGTGATCCGCCCGTCTCGGCCTCCCAAAGTGCTGGGATTACAGGCTTGAGCCACCGCGCCTGGCCCTATGCTTTATCTATTTTTTTTTTTTTTTTTTTTTTTTTTTTGAGACGGAGTCTGGCTCTGTCGCCCAGGCTGGAGTGCAGTGGCCGGATCTCAGCTCACTGCAAACTCCGCCTCCCAGGTTCACGCCATTCTCCTGCCTCAGCCTCCCGAGTAGCTGGGATTACAGGCGCCCGCCACCTCGCCCGGCTAGTTTTTTGTATTTTTTAGTAGAGACGGTGTTTCACCGTGTTAGCCAGGATGGTCTCGATCTCCTGACCTCGTGATCCAACTGTCTCGGCCTCCCAAAGTGCTGGGATTACAGGCTTGAGCCACCGCGCCCGGCCGCTTTATCTACTTTTGATTAGAGAGGGGGCGGGCAGACGCACATCATAGGAGCTAAGAGAAAAGTGACTTCTTTCTCCTACTTGGGCCCCTCAAGTTTGCCAAAATGTGTGGTACCCTTGGTCTGAGACTCCCGAATGAAGGCACCCCATGACCCAGAATACCCCACTTTCAGGAACCCTTCAGGTCTAGCCCAGGATCCTGTGGTGATCCTGCCAAGAAGTCATACAACCCCAGTTGCATACCTGTAGTGACAGGAGCTCACCACCTTAGGTTGGCTGTTTGTGGCTAAATTGAATAGGTCTTCAGATATCTAATAGATAGCATTTCTCTCTCCCAGGAGAGCCACCCCCAATTCCTGAAGCTGTCAATATAAGTTACCCTTCTCTCAACAACTTGATCCCTGCTCCAAATAGAATGTGCTACCACAGTGCTAAGTCTGAGGAGGTTGTTACCTCCCTTGTTTTAAGGCACAGATCTCAACTAACACAAGCTTTGATTCTTCCAGCTTGTGGCCAACCAAGATCCTCTAACCCAAGCTGCTTTATCCAGGCCTGAGCCCCGAACCTCACCTGCTACCCCTTCTCCTACAGCTTTGTAATTAACCTGGGCCAGGGGACAGACAAGCTGAACCTGCATTTCAACCCTCGCTTCAGCGAATCCACCATTGTCTGCAACTCACTGGATGGCAGCAACTGGGGGCAAGAACAATGGGAAGATCACCTGTGCTTCAGCCCAGGGTCAGAGGTCAAGGTGAGGTCAAGAGGGGAAAGGGCACTGGGGATGATGTCAAGGGGAGGGCCCAGATGGAAGGGAGCCTGGCCTGGACACAGGTGCTGGCCTTGTTTGAGCCATCAGGCACTGCCCTGGTCCATTTCCAGGGCCTCCTGTCTCCTTGACATCCTCCTTCCCCACAGTTCACGGTGACCTTTGAGAGTGACAAATTCAAGGTGAAGCTGCCAGATGGGCACGAGCTGACCTTTCTCAACAGGCTGGGCCACAGCCACCTGAGCTACCTGAGCGTGAGGGGCGGGTTCAACACATCCTCTTTCAAGTTAAAAGAATAAAAGACGGCCGGGCGCGGTGGCTCAAGCCTGTAATCCCAGCACTTTGGGAGGCCGAGACGGGCGGATCACGAGGTCAGGAGATCGAGACCATCCTGGCTAACACGGTGAAACCCCGTCTCTACTAAAAATACAAAAACTAGCCGGGCGAAGTGGCGGGCGCCTGTAGTCCCAGCTACTCGGGAGGCTGAGGCAGGAGAATGGCGTAAACTCGGAAGGCGGAGCTTGCAGTGAGCTGAGATCTGGCCACTGCACTCCAGTCCGGGCGACAGAGCGAGACTCCGCCTCAAAAAAAAAAAAAAAAAAAAAAAAAGAATAAAAGACTAACAACCAAGATTCCCCATCTGAGGTCTGAGTCACAACAGGATCAATAGCCCTTGGGTCCCGGGTGTGTCCCCCTATCTCTACCTGCAGTTCCTGCCCCAAGGCTAAAAGCAACCAAAATAATCCATTTTTATCGAGTCTTCCTGTGGCAAGAACTGCGGTTCATGATTCCTTTCTCTCCTGGGTCCCTCGAGTTTACCAAAACATGGGATACTTCTGGTCTGAGGACCTCTGAATGCAGGCACCCCATGACCTAGAATGTCCCGCTTTCAGGGATCCTGAGGTCCCGTAGTGATCCTGCCACACATCCTCTGGCTGCATACCTCTAGTGACAGGGAGCTCACCACCTGACGTTGGCTGTTTATGGCTAAATTTAACTGGTCTTCTGATACCTAAGGAGGGCATTTCTCTTTCTATGCATTTTAATGCTCCTGGCATTTTCAAGATACTGAGGAGGAAACTGAGATATGAAGACACCCGGCTGCCACGTTGGGAGGCTGAGACATGCTCCCAACAGTTCTACGCACTTGCTCCTGTCTACTTGCCCCCACTATCGCCAGAGCAAATGCCACGCTACTCTGTGGGATTATGGGACAGACACCAGTCCCAGGCACCTGGGCCAGGAGCTGTTCCCGGAACTGCAGATAAGGCTCCCACCTGGGTCTCTTATCTCAGGGGCATTCCAGCCTGGTTACTCATTACCCTCCCCTTGGTGCGTACACTTCCCTCCCCTGCTGGGGGCCTTGACTTGGGGGGGGGGGTCCTTGGCTTTCTAAACGCCCTGGAGGGGAGGGGACTGAAGCAGGTAGAGCTGATGCTGTTCTCCCACGTCCCCAAGCATCTTGCAGGACACCTTTTATCAAAACAGCCTTATTTAATCAGGCCCCAGAGGCAAGTCTGGGGTATACAGGCAGGTGGGATTCCTCCCCGGCAGGTCATACCTGACCTTTCTGGGGTAGGAGGGAGGCTGAGGTGGGGATGTTGGGGAAGCCGCCTGGGAGAGGGCTGTCAGGGTTACAGCGGGGACGCTCTGGGATGAGCTGGGGGCAGGCAGTTCCTTTGGGAGGTGAGACAATGGCCCTGTGTGGTACACTCCCTGCCCCCCACCCCCCACGGGCAGCTTGGTCTGGCACAAAGGCCACACTGTGAGGCTGGGCCCTCCAGCTGGTGGGGGTGGCGTGGAGTGGGGCCTAAGGAAGAGCTATTAGGTCCAGAGTGGCGGTGGGAGGAGGTGGTCAGCTTGGCAGGGCCTCTGGGAGCATCCAAGTGCCGGAGCAATCCTGGCCTTCCCTGTCTTCCCTCCCATGTCTGTCCTGCAGAGGTGGAGAGGGGTTTAGGGGCAACTCGGCTTCTCCCCTCTCTGGTCTGGTAGGAACCAGCTGTTAGGTGAGGGGCCGGCTCTGCACCTAGGTGGGGCCCCGGGACCATGTCCCAGCCCCTCACACCTTGACCTCATCATCCTCCTCAGCATCTGCAAATTCAAAGGTGTTTGCTTGCACCGTGCTGGGCACCGGGGTCCTGCTGTGTGCCTGGGGCGCCCTCCACTCTTCATCCAGGCTCTCCCAGGAGGCCCGGGTTTGGGGCAGCACCTCCACCCGCTCCTGCCGCGCATTCATCTCCGGGTAGTGGCAGCTGCCACCCCAGCCTGCTCCCCAGTGCCTGCCGAGGGCAGGGCCAGCAGGTCCTCGTGGACCCCCTCCCACTGGGCTGGCCTTCACCTCAGCCACTGGGCCCAACCCAGCTGTTACCCCATTGGGACAGTGTCCATGGGGTGTGGAGCTTGTGGCAGGGGCTGGAGGGTTTGCAGCAGGACCCGGGGGGTTGGCGGCAGGGGCTGGGGGGTTTGCGGCAGGGGCTGGAGTCTCAGCTGCAGGGGCTTCCGGGAGGCTCATGACCCCTAGCAGCTCGCTGAGGAGTGAGGGCCCAAGGTCGAGGTCCAGGCGGAAGGACAAGAGAGAGTCTGAGCGGCGAAGCCCGGGCTCAGAGGGGAAGGAACCATCCCGGTCTCGGTCATGCGGCTTTTCTGAGCGAGGCAGGCGGGAGATGGTGCAGAACCCAGAGTCCAGGCCTAGAAGAGAAATGGGCAGTGGGCTCAGAGCTGGGGTCCCTCACCAGGAATTCAGGAGGGGAGACAGGACAAGTCCTGGCTTGCTGTATGGCTTCTGGCTAGTCCCTCCCCTCTCTGGCCTCAGTTTCTCCCACCTTTCCAATAGAATATGCTCCATGGTCACCTGTGTGGTCTTCCTGTCTACCCTGAAAGCTGAAAATCATCACTATCCTCATTTCCATTATGCAGATGAGGAAAGTGAGGCTGAGTTTGGGGTGGGGCGAAGGGGCTAGCCCAAGGCCATAGAAGTCTGACGAGGTGAAATCAAGCCTGGAGCTCAAATCTCCTCTCAGTCCCAATTGTGACCTCAGCCATGGCCACTGGCTCCCTGCCATGACCCTGGTTGATGGCTGCAGGTGAACCCATAGCACGTGGGTTGGTTTGTGGACACAGGATGGGACCAGCAGCCACGATCTGACTGTATAGAAATGAAGGACAGATACGTGCCTTCCCAAGGTCATCTAGTCCAGCCCGTGCTTCCAGGACTACAGACCTGAGACAGAATCGAGTTTCCGTGGACCAGTCCTCAGCAGTGGCATTAGAGCATTTGCCCCAAATGCCGCAAGGCAGGGAGTGGCCACCAGGTGGCAGCAGGGGCCCATGGTTCTCAGGTGAACTCTGCCCAAACCGCCAAGGTGGCACTTCTGGCTGGGTAAGAAGGCCCCTGAGTTGTGGTCCCTGTGAGTGGTTTTCCAAATTTGTCGAGTTACAGGAAACCAAGTTCAGATAACAACAGCTCCAGTGTCCTGAGCACCTACTATGTACCAGCCCCCCTACGCCTCTCCTGGCACTGAATCTTAGCAATGACCCCGAGAGAATCATTATCCAGGTGAGGACTTGAACTTACAGAGGTCAGTTGACTTCCTGAAAATCAGGCAGAACCGGATTGGAATCCAGAGCCCAGGCCCTTCACCTCTCCATGATATCATTCCAACATGAGGGGAAGGCTTTGGTTGAAGGGGGCAAGAATGGGTGGATGACTGGTTCAGTCGAGGCCCAGAGAGGGGGACGTGCTTGCCCAGGTCACACAGCAAGTAAGGGGCAGCTAGAACTCAAACTCCACCTCCTCACTCTCAACCTCAGGTGTTTTGGGAAGTCAGCTTGTTCCCACCACTGCACCCCCTCCCCATCCTTGATGTGGGGTTTGGGCCTGCCCTCTGTGGTAAGACCGAGGGGCTTGGGCAACAGAGCTCGCTTGGAGTTTGGAGGAACCACTGAACCCCTCTGGGCCTCAGTCTCAGCCTCTGAAAAGTGGGCCAAGATAACCCAGGCCCTCACCATAGCTGGAGTGGCCGTCCGTGGAGCTGCTGGGGCTGCTGTCGAAACTGAGCTTGCCAACCACGAGGCTATCGTAGGCAGCCTGGTTGAGCTGGGGCAGGGAGATGGCATTCTTGATGATGGGGGAGATGGCCGGTGGAGCCGGGGAGGGTGCAGGGGGAGATGCCATCCTCCGGGGTGGCGCCCCCACCCTCCGCACCAGCTGCAGCTTCTTGGCCAGGAAGTTGCGGGGTGAGCGATGGGTGCCCCCGGAGCTGCCACCATGGTTGCTGAGGAAGGAGGTGTCCCCGAAGACGTCCCCGCCACGGCCCACATGCATGGTGTGGCGGAAGTCCCCGAGCGGGGGGCTGATCATGTCTGCGGTCAGCCGCCTCTTTCCCTGTGAACTGGACCCCCAGACCACAGGTGAGAGCTTGCCCAGGCTCATGGTGGGGGCGCCTCCGCCCCCCTGGGGGCCGGGCATCAGCTCTGGCTGCTCACAGCTGCTAGTCCATGTCCACCAGGGGCCGGGGGAAGGAGGTGGGTCGGGCTCGGGATGGCTGCTCAGCTCCTTTGCCCTGGCGGAAGCTGTAAATGACGCTGTCCTAAAGTGAGGTCACCGAATGCTGAGGCTGTGGGGGGTCCATGGCTCGTCTCTCCCCAGGGCCGGCTGCCAGCCCCCCGGAAGCAGCTGTAGATGTTCAAGCGTAGAGAAAGCACCCCCGCGGTGGTTGGCTTCTCTCCTGCCCAGGGGTGGAGACCTGGAAGGAAGACAAAAAGGGCGGTGATGGCAAGCCCAGGACAGAGGAGGAAATCTGGGGTCCAAACATTGGTAGCTGAAGAGGATAGATCATCACACCCAACCACATGGATAGAGGCCCTCAACTGATGTGGGGCAGAAGCTAGGCACAAGGGGACCTGAGTGAGTCTGTGTATAGAAAGTTCAAGAACACAGCCAGGCACGGTAGCTCACGCCGGTAATCCCAGCACTTCGGGAGGTTGAGGTGGGTGGCTCAACTGAGATCAGGAGTTCGAGACCAGCCTGGCCAACATGGGGAAACCCCGTCTCTACTAAAAATACAAAACTTAGCCGGATGTGGTGGTGCGCGCCTGTAATCCCAGCTACCCGGGAACCTCCAGCAGGAGAATCACTTGAACCAGGGAGGCAGAGGTTGCAGTGAGCTGAGATCGCACTATGACACTCCAGCCTGGGCAACAAGACCAAAATTACGTCTCAAAAAAAAAAAAAAAGAAAAGAAAAAAAAGAAAGTTCAGTAACAGGCAAAACCAATTGATTCCATTAGCAATCAGAATGATAGCAGCCTCTGAGCAGGTACTGACTCAACAGGGGAAGAAGAATTCATCGAGCTATACACTTAAACCATGTATGAGGGAAAAACAGAAGCACTCATTCCAAGTCTGAGCAACGTAATGAGACCTGGTTTTCACAAAACATTTTTAAAAAATTAGTTGGGTGTGGTGGTGTGTGCCTGTGGTCCTAGCTACTCAGAAGGCTAAGAAGGGAAGATCCCTTGAGCCCAGGAGGTCAAGGCTGCAATGAGCCATGATTGTGTCACTGCACTCCAGCCTGGGCGACAGAGCGAGACCCTGTCTCAAAAAAAAAAAAGAAAAGAAAAAAGCGCTTATTCTGCAGGGCCCACTTATGAAGCACTTACTAAGTGCCAACACCTCACCTGCCTCATCGTTTAAACCCATATAATACTCCTGAGGGGCTGGGTGTGGTGGCTCACGCCTGTACTCCCAGCACTTTGGGAGGCCGAGGTGGGGGAATCACAAGGTCAGGAGTTACAGACCAGCCTGGTGGTGCTGGTCTCCACCATGGTGAAACCCCGTCTCTACTAGAAATATAAAAAATTAGCTGGGCATAGTGGCAGGCACCTGTAATCCCAGCTACTCAGGAGGCTGAGGCAGGAGAATTGCTTGAACCCAGGAGGCGGAGGTTGCAGTGAGCCGAGATTGTGCCACTGCACTCCAGCCTGTGCGACAGAGAGAGACTCTGTCTCACAAACAACAACAACAACAACAACAAAAACATTACTCCTGAGGGCAGCACGGTATCAGTTAGAGAGGGGAAACTGAGGCACGAAGTGAAGTAACTTGCCTGAGGCTACATAGCAACAAATGGTGAAACAGGCCCCACATCCCAGAGCTCTGGAGCCCCAGGCTACTCTGCCTTCTGCTGAGTAACTGAGTAAGTCACCTCCCTTCTCTGTGCATTAAAATCTCTGCCACCCAGCGAAGCCAGGAGGGAGCAGATGCCTCACCAAGGCTTTGTGAAGCTGGGTAAACGGCCAGAGCAGAGGTTCCTCCAAACCATCCACCTTCAAGGAGCTTCCTGGAATAAGGATCCTGTGGTCAAAAGTGGCTTTTTCCAGCTGCCTCCTCCATGCGTAAGCATATTCAAGGCTCTGAGAAGGCCCGCAGGAAAAGACTTTATCACAGTTTGTCAAATTGATGTAGGAGCCTTGTTGTCAGGGAGCAAGCTTTGGAAAAAGCTCAGCCAGTGCCAAAAGCTATTTCTTGCCCATCTCTCCCTTCCTGATTCCCCATCCCCACCACACACACACATATCCTCCCCAGCTCCAGCCTCTCTAAGCATTTCTTGTTCTGATCCCTTTCCTTCTGACCCCTTTTCTTCTAGTATCATACAAAGTCCAGGCTAGAGCACACCTGTGATCCTATGCTTTTCCTGTGGCCCACTGAGGGCAAAGCTGGCTCAAGGTCAGATCCACAGAGCTAGTCGAGACTTGAACTCAAAGCCTCTGACTCACATAAGTCCTTGACTGGCTTGTGGAGCCCTGTCTCACCTCCTGAGATCGGCAATGCACTTGGAGGGTGGGGCAGTGGCCTGGATTTTCCTGCTTTTCTCCCTGGGGCATCCAGCTTGGGCTCTGCACTTAGCAAGTGCCAAATCAATGCCAGCTGAATCACAGATCTCCATGATAACCTGCATGCCAAAACATCACCCTGGCCCCTTCTGAGAGTGGGAGGGCAGGCTGGGCTCAGTGTCCTCACAGTGTGACCTTGGGCAAGTCACCTACCTACACAGACCTGGGACCTCAGCTGATGAAAGTCAATAGTGATCCTTAACAAGAACACTTACATCTGCGGCTCAGCCTTCTTCCTTTTTTAAAACCATTGCTGTCACCTCCAAGCATAAAAATGTCAATACTGCCCTTCTAATGTTATTTGAAATTCAAAATAGGTTAAATAACAAGATAAGAACAAAGAAGCCAATAGGACAAAGCTTGCTTTGTTTTCTGACTACATTCTCTTCCCTTCCCACCATCTGATCCTCCCCCAACCCTAACTCCTCCCCCTTGGAGGGGAGGAACTTCTGAATCATCTTTTTCCCTCCCTGGCACCCCCGGCACCAAGAAGTCCTCGTGGAATGTTTGCTGAAGTTCTGAAGGGCTCCACAGTTGGCCAACCATTACATGATGTCATCTGATTCTCCAACAACCCTGCAAACCCACAGCTTGGCCCATTTGACAGGCAGCACTGAGGTTCGGAGGGAAGGGAGACCTGTCCAAGGTTCCGTGACAGGTTCATGGCAGGGCCAAGTTTCCCTGCTCAGCAGGGATTAAGGATGCATCTCTGGGGGAAGGAATGGGAGTGGGGAGGGTGTTCCTCTGTAAAAAGTCCTATAGAAGGGTCTGCCATGTGGCCTCACCCACTTGCTCCCATCCCAGCTCCCTGACTTTTTTTTTTTTTTTTTCTGATGCAGGGTTTCACTCTGTCACCCAGGCTGAGTGCAGTGGCTCCATCACAGCTAACTGCAGCCTCGAACTCCCAGGCTCAAGCGATCCTCCCACCTCAGCCTCCTGAGTAGCTGGGACTACAGACACGTACCACCATGCTCAGCTAAGTTTTTCCACTTTTTGTAAGGACAGGGTCTCACTCCATTGCCCAGGTTGGTCTCAAATTCCTGAACTCAAGCCATCCTGCTGCCTCAGGTTGCCAAAGTGCTGGGATTACAGGTGTGAACCACCACACCTGGCCTCCCTAACTTCTTGAGGCAGCACCTCTTCTCCCAGCAAAAGGGGCTCCTCCCCCCGAACCCCCATGGGCACTTTTGACTTGGGGGACCAGCTTCCTCCCCAATCTTGTGATGATCCCATCTTTCAAATGTTTCTGGGCACCCCCCAATAGTACCCATCCCCCACGCCACCCTGCCTCCTGCCGTATAGAGGCTGCGTAGTGCTGTGGCGCTGAGGGCAGGGTACTGGGACCCGCCTTCCCATGTGGAAAACAGGAACAGCACACCAGGCAGTTCCCCTCCCAGGGGAGTTGCAAGGGTAGAAAATGTAATGAAGGCCGGGTGCGGTGGCTCAAGCCTGTAATCCCAGCACTTTGGGAGGCTGAGACGGGCGGATCACGAGGTCAGGAGATCGAGACCCTCCTGGCTAACACGGTGAAACCCCATCTCTACTAAAAAATACCAAAAACTAGCCGGGCGAGGTGGCAGGCGCCTGTAGCCCCAGCTACTCGGGAGGCTGAGGCAGGAGAATGGCGTAAACCCGGGAGGCGGAGCTTGCAGTGAGCTGAGATCCGGCCACTGCACTCCAGCCTGGGCGACAGAGTGAGACTCCGTCTCAAAAAAAAAAAGAAAATGTAATGAAACCCCCAGATGCTGGATGGAGCAGGGCAGCCATGGGTTCAAATCTGACACCTTTACACATCTCTCATTCCAGGGACCCCTGGCGGCAGCCACATGACACTTGCTGCCAACCACAGGGCACTGCTGGCCATCAGGTGTGCCTCACCTGGCACTAGGAGTAAGCACGGCTCCAAGTGTCCTGGTGCCAGGCTCACCTCCCCTCACCTGCCCAGGAAT
This sequence comes from Rhinopithecus roxellana, assembly GCF_007565055.1. Taxonomy (NCBI): domain Eukaryota; kingdom Metazoa; phylum Chordata; class Mammalia; order Primates; family Cercopithecidae; genus Rhinopithecus; species Rhinopithecus roxellana. The sequence goes on along the minus strand of NC_044561.1, from coordinate 36,003,935 downwards.
ACTAAAAGGGGTGTTAGTATTCAGAACACCCCTTTTACAGATGGAAAAAACAAAACTCAGAAAGGAGACATTTACCCTCAATCACAGACCAACATCGCTGATAAATGCCCCAGGGTGGGGGTGAAGACGATGGGGAATGGGGAAGAGGATTTGGAGGGCTTGGATGCCCAGTGCTGAGCACGGTGTGGGGTGCAGGTGCAGGCCTGGGAAGACAGGAGACCCAGCTCTGCAGATTCAGTGCCTGTGACCTGGGCAAGGAGGTCATCACACAGCTTCAGTGTCCCTGGAGTCCTTATATTTACCATATAGAGGATAGTCAGGGCCTGGGCGCATGGCCTGAGCTTACTCAATGGTGGGAATGACGCAAGAACAAGTTTTGGAGCCAGGATCCGGCCAACAGGGGCCGCTGTGGAGGCACATGTGGTCGCGGGGAGGCCAAGGGCCGCTCTGAAGGAGAGCGGGGGCGGCTGCAGCCTGGCATTCACCTGGGGGTCACCCGCAGGCCGCAGTGCTGGCCAGGGGCCCACGTCTCATCCTGGAGGTCACTGCTCGGGTGCACACAGCCCCCTTCCTGCGGGCATCCAGCTGGGTGATGCCCCCGCCCCCTACCGCTGGACAGCGGGTCCCTGTCTTGGTTACGGCAGCTCCCCCAAACTTGCTCTGGTCCCTGGGTTAAGGGGTTAACCCGGGCAGCTGGCTTCTCCTTCCCCTCAAAGTCCAGACGCTTCAAGGTGGAGAGACGTGGAAACAGGCCAGAACGGGGTAGCTAGTTGTTCTCAGTCGCGCTAGGGGACCCGGTCCTCCGTATTCCAAGGGGGCACCGTGGGCCATTGGGGAGCGACGGGAAAAGTGGAAAGGAGACGCGCTTCTTGCCCACCGCCCCGAGTTAGAGCCAAACCAGCCCTGGACCAGGCGAGGAGGAGCGGCTGCGGGCTGCGTCTCGGGTTCCCGCTCCACGTTTTGTGTCGCTGCGGCCTCCCGGCCAGTCCTCTCTCCTCTCTAAGCCTCAGTTTCCCGGTTTAGGAAAGGGGCTTCGAATGTTGGGGGTCTGGCACGGCTGGGGCAAAGGCAGAACAATCTGGAGGGCGACCGGGATTGGAAGTCCGGGAAAGACTTCGACCACCCAACGTTCCCTGGGGGGACGCGGGAGCCTGGGGCTCAGGACGCGGAGGGTCGCTCCGCGGGGGAAGGGGACGGCCGGCTGTCTTGGCCGGAGGGGAACCGGATGGGATGACCTCATCCGCGGCTCCAGCCTGGAATGCGGCGGTCGGGGAGGGGGCAGGGTGCCTGTCCCTCTCCCCGGGCCCCCCACCCCCCACTTCCCGCTCTCCGCGTGGGCCTCGGCGGAGGGGAGACATTCCGCCGCGTCGCCCGCTCCCCGCCCCTGCCCTTCCTTCCCCCGCGCAGGAAGACGCGGAGACAGCCCCCGCTCTGAACCTCGGCTCGCCCCCTCCTCACGCAGTTCGGCCGCTGAGTTTCGTCCGATCCTCTGCCCTCTCCGCCCGCCCGGAACGGGACACGAAGCCCGAAAGTTCGGAGTTTCCCCGCGCGGCTCCGCGGCCGCGCCTGGCCTTCCCGTGGGCACCCGGGGGCGCCTCTCCCGGGCTGGTCCGGTCCCCGTCCCGGCCCCGGGAGCCTAGGAGGGTGCAGAGCCCCCGCAGGCGCCCGGACTCGCCGGCCTCCACGGCCTCCGCCCCGAGGACCCGCGCGCCCCAGCTGTTACCTGGCTTCGCGAGCCCCGGGGGCGCGGGACGAGGGCGGACTCGTCCTGCAGCGGCGGCTGCCGCGCGTCCCGGCTGGCAGCCCGGGAGAGTCGCTGGGCCGGTCTGCGCCGCCCTGGCCGCGGGCTCCGCGGGCTGGATCCGGGGGCGGGGGCGGGGTGTGGGCGCTCCCGCCTCCCGCCCCTCTCCTCCCGCCCGCGGGTGGGGCCCGGCCCCCTTCCCGGCCCCCTTCCCGGCCCCCTCCCCGGCACCGTCCTCGCCCCCGCCGAGAGCTGGCAGGGACGCGGCTGGGGGGCCAAGCCAGGCCTCTCTCCTCGCCACCCCGGCCAGGGCCAGCCGGGGAACGTGCGGGCTGCCCCGGGGAGGCGACTCCGGTCCCCGGCCGCCAACCCCTCCTCCACCGGTTCCCCGCGTGGCCTTGGGGCGTCCAGGCCTGGTGAACTCTCCTCCCTCCTGGGCCCTCCAGCCGCGCCCTGCAGGAGTTTGGGGAATCGGGAAGCTCGATCTGAGGCCCTGAATGCCTGGGCCTTTAAACCTTGATGTTTACAAGCATGACATGCCCACTCCTTTCCTCCGGATTCTCATTCCCTTCCACCCGGTACAGGCCCCGCGGTGCCCAGGAGGAAGACAGCCACACTGGGGCGACTGGTAGAGTCGGGTAGAGTGGCTGTCAAGGCCGGGACCCTGGAGCCGGACAGCCTGGGCTCCTGTCCTGCCTCAGTAACTACTTACCTTTCTCTGCCTCAGTTTCCTGATCTGAAAGTGGGATAGATAATAGCAGCATCAGATGTTGTGTGAAATGTCCCCTGCTCCAAGAGCACCTAGGAGGCTTGCTTGGCAGGTAAATGAGGTCGCATCTCAGAGACTTTACAGATCCCGCCCCCCCCACCTCCATGGGGGGCAGGGAATCAGCCATACCCAGGACCCTGTGCCATCATCAAGGAGGGGAGATAGATTCTGGCCCCTGCCTCCCGTTGTTGTGCCCTCCTCTGACTACGCCCCTCTGACTATAGAGTCCTCGGGCTGTCAGGGCACAGGGAGGTCCCTAACACTGCCTGAGGTCCTGGGGCCTCAGGAAAGCTTCCTAGAGGAGATGATACTGGAGTTGTCTTTTTTTTTTTTGACGGAGTCTCGCTCTGTTGCTCAGGCCGGAGTGCCTTGGCACGATCTCGGCTCACTGCAGCTTCCACCTCCCCGGTTCAAGCGATTCTCCCTCAGCCTCCGGACTAGCTGGGATTACAGGCACCCGCCCACGCCCGGCTAATTTTTGTATTTTTTAGTAGAGAGGGGGTTTCGCCATGTTGGCCAGGCTGGTCTTGAATTCCTTACCTCAGGTGATCCGCCTGCCTCAGGCTCCCCAAGTGCTGGGATTATAGGTGTGAGCCACTGCGCGGTTGTGAGTTAAGTCTTAAAGGACGTGTAGACAGAGGGAAGGGCAATGGAAAGGCACAGTGCACAGCAGGCAGGGGGACAGCACAGCAAAGGCTGGGAGCGGAGGACCCCGCAGCGGAGGCAAACCTGGCTGGAGGAGACTGGCTAAGTGCTGTTGTGGCAGGGGACGAGGAGCCGTATTTACCCGCAGGTGGAGGAGACAAGGTCTTTACTGTTCACCCAGGGGCTAGGCCTCTTCCACTGGCTCCCTGAATCCCCATGCTGGCCACCAAGGGAAGGAGCTATTTCTGCAGCTGGACAAATGAGAAAACGGAGGCACAAAGCCTTCTAGCATTTGCTCAAGTGGCACAGCAGTAGGAACTCTTTCCCTGGGGGCCGGCCCAGGAGCATTTTGTCCCATGGAGAATTGGAACAGCATCAGGACAGTGAGCCAGCAGGCAGCACTGGCAGGTGTAGATTTAGAAGACTGACTGTCGGCAGGCGTGGTTGCTCACACCGGTTGTCCCAGCACTTTGGGAGGCTGAGGTGGGCAGATTACTTGAGGCTGGGAGTTTGAGACCAGCCTGACCAATACGCTAAAACTCCGTCCTGACTGAAAATACAAACATTAGCCAGGCGTGGTGGCAGGTGCCTGTAATCCCAGCTACTCGGGAGGCTGAGGCAGGGAGAATTGCTTGAAGCTGGGAGGCAAAGGTTGCAGTGAGCCTAGATCGCACCACGGCACTGCAGCCTGGTCAACAGAGCGAGATTCCATCTCAAAAAATAAAAATAAAAAAGTGCCGGTTGCGGTGGCTCACGCCTGTAATCCCAGCACTTTGGGAGGCCGAGGCAGGCGGATTACTTGAGGTCAGGAATTTGTGACCAGCCTGGCCAACATGGTGAAACCCTGTCTCTACTAAAAATACCAAATATTAGCCGGGCATAGTGGCGGGATGCTGAGGCAGGAGAATTGCTTGAACCTGGGAGATGGGGGTTGCAGTAAGCTGAGATCGTGCTACTGCACTCCAGCCTGGGCAACAGAGCAAGACTCTGTCTGAAAAACACAAAAAACAAAACAGAAGTCTGACTGTGAGTGAAGAATGGACTGAAAGGACAGTGATGGAAGCAAATAACTAGTGATGCTGTGGTTGTTACTATTAATTGCATCAGTAGTAACCAGCACTTAATGAGCACCTGATGCATACCAGGTCCTGTAGCTCCTTAACAAGCATTATGACATTTAATTCTTGTGAGACCCCCATGGGGAAAGTCCTGCCATGGTGTCCCGTTTGCAGATAAGTGAAGTGATTTGCGTAAAACCCCCTACTTTGACAGGATGGCCACACTTTCCAGTTTGCCTAGGACAGCCCAGATTACACATACTATTCCAGTGTAATTATTTTTTTTTTTTTTTTTTTTTTTTTTTTTTTTTTTTTTTTTTTTGTATTCTTTAGTAGAGACGGGGTTTCACCGTATTAGCCAGGGTGGTCTCGATCTCCTGACCTCGTGATCCGCCCATCTCGGCCTCCCAAAGTGCTGGGATTACAGGCTTGAGCCACCGCGCCCGGCCTCCAGTGTAATTATTAATAGCACTTCCTTTCATTCTCAAAGGTGACCTGTTTAGACAATCAATTACAAGTCACTTTAGTCAGAGGATCCCTAGAGCAGTAGTAAAGGAGGCAGTTTGGTGCAATGTCAAAGGCCCTGAGCTCAAATCCCGGCCTAGTGGCTGACTGTGGGCAAAGCACTTGGCCCATCTGAACCTCAAGTTTCTCATCTCTGAAATGGGTATAATAGCAGTGTGGGTATTTACTAGTTGGGGTGTTGTGAGCCCCAGGCAGATGACCGAGCAAGCAGTCCTGATGGAAGTGGCCACAACCTGCCCCATGCTTGCTCCATCTTCTTCATCCATGGGCAGGGAGGGCAGGCAGGAAAGAAAAAGTGGTTGAGAACCTCCCCTACTATATGCCACATGCTTTGTCTTCTCCAGCTCATTGACAGGAAACCTGTGAATCAGGAATTCTTGCGCCCTTTTACATCTGGGTAAGCTAAGGCAGAGAGGAGCCCTCTCCCTCCTTTGCAGCCTGTCTCCAGATAGAAATCTATCTCCATGTAGGCTGTGCCCTCGTTCCTGGCTCCACTCCTGATTTAAGGATCTGACTCAGGTTTTCCCTCTGGAAAACGGGAGAAAGGGAGAAGTTTCAATATCCCCAGGAAGGATCCAGGGTTGGGTAGTCTCCCTTTCTCATGCTTTTCTCCTCCCCCAATTTCCTGCAGTCCCCTTCCCTTTGAGAGGCTGTGCCCAGGAGTGCAGGGGTTAACCTTGGCAGGACTGTAATCACCGTGCAGAATGCAGAACAAATGCCTCCCAGCTGGGGACTGGGAGCTGCTAGGTGAACCAACTGCCCGGAGCTCAGGATCCCCTACCTCCCTGTTTTGAAGGAACCAGGCTATAGTCCCAGAGCTCAGCTGCCCCCTCCACTCAGCCCAGCAGATTGGGTTGGCCAAGGCAAGGGGTCTAAGGGAAGGAGGCAGGTCCTGGGCAGGGAGCAGTCTATACAGCCAGGGAGGAGGGGGCAGGGCACAGGTAGGGAGAAGTATTTCCTCCTGGGACCGAGGGATGCTAGTGGCTGCTTCCAGGTTCCAGGGAGGTTTGGGATGGGAGCCTTGAACTCAGGCCACAACTATTAGCCCCTCCCTAGGGTGCATGTCCCCTTTGTACCCCAAAGTCTGGCTGGGCTTTTGGTCAGTTAATGCATCTGCTCATTGACCTACTGATTGGTCTTTCCTGTTCTCCAGCTCTTGAGTATCCACTGGTCCATCGATCCACTGATGCGATTGCTAATTCATCCATCTACCACTGCCCACTCTCCTGTCCATCCATTTGCCCTCCCCTCCATGCACCCATTTACCCACCTACTTCCTGTCCATGTCTTGATCTGCCACTCACACACATCCAGTCACGGAACCACTTACTTACCCACCCCTCCATTGACACACTGCCTATCCCCCATTCATCCATCCATCCACTCACCCACCCATCCAGCCGCCTACACACCCATGCATCCTTCCACTCCATCATCCATTTACCCACCTGTACACCCACCCACCCACTTTATCCAGCATCGCTTGATCCACTGCCCACACCCATGGCCATCTACTCACCCACCTGTCTATCTACTCCTTACACTTCCATCCTGTAATGCCCTCACACTGACTCACACCTGGTCCCTGCTGACCAATATGGGTGTCTGAGCACGTCTCCATCTTTCTCACATACATGCACTTCACTCACCTCATCAGTGGGTTACCTGGAGGCAAAATACCCTTGAAGACTGCTTTTTTTTTCTTTTCTTTCTTTCTTTTTTTTTTTTTTTTTGTGAGACAGAGTCTTGCTCTGTCACCCAGGTTGGAGTGCAATGACGTGATCTCAGCTCACTGCAACCTCTGCCTCCAGGATTCAGGCAATTCTCTTGCCTCAGCCTCCTGAGTAGCTGGGATTACAGGCGTCCACCATCAAGCCCAGCTAATTTTTTTTTTTTTTTTTTTTTTTTGTATTTTTAGTAGAGATGGGGTTTTGCCACGTTGGCCAGGCTGGTCTCTAACTCCTGACCTCAGGTGATCCATCCGCCTTGGCCTCCCAAAAATGCTGGGATTACAGGCATGAGCCACCGTGCCCGGTCAAAGACTGCTTTGAAATGTCACCTTCTCCTGGAAGAACTCCTTCAAAATGAGCCTCCCCACTGCATCTGGTCCATCCTCCATGTTGGTGTCTATTTCCGGGTGAGATCGCCAATGGGACAGTGATGTCTGCGCATGCTCTGTGCTCCTGGCACACTGGGAAATGGATGATTAGGACCAACATAGGAATCCTTGTCACTCGTTCCTTGACTGAGCCAACCGAGAGCAGGTACCCTCCTCCTGGGACCAATTCAGGGATAATCACTGGCTAGACCCCTGCAGGGGGTCTTTGGACTCAAGAGGTTTGTGCTGTGACCTAGTTCTCCAGAGGTGACCTCACACCTAGGGAAGACTGGCAATGGGCCAAGGAGGCTGACCCCATGCTCTCCCCTCTGCGATCCAGTGTGCATTGCCAAGTCAGAAAAACCTGAGTGCAAATCAGGACTTTGTCTCTCACTAGCAGAGTGACCTTGGATAAGTCAGTTCCCAGCATTGGTCTCAGCTCCATTATCTGTAATAAGCCATAAAGTTCATTGCCTGACCTGTAGTTATGGTCAAGGAAGGGTAGCTGTTATAATGACTTTTCTTTATTTTCTTTTCTTTCTTTCTTTTTTTTTTTTTTTTAGATCAAGTCTTGCTCTGTGGCCCAGGCTGGAGTGAAATGGCACCATCTCGGCTCACTGCAAACTGCGCCTCCTGGGTTCAAGCGATTCTCCTGCCTCAGCCTCCTAAGTAGCTGGGATTATAGGCATCCGCAACCACGCCCAGCTAATTTTTGTGTTTTTAGTAGAGACGAAGTTTCCCCATGTTGGCCAGGCTAGTCTTGAATTCCTGACCTCAGGTGATCCGCCCGCCTTAGCTCCCAAAGTGCTGGGATTACAGGTGTGAGCCTCTGCACCCGACCTTTTTTTTTTTTTTTTTTGAGATGGAGTCTCGCTCTGTCACCCAGGCTGGAATGCAGTAGTGGTGATCTTGGCTCACTGCAACCTCTGCCTCCAGGTTCAAGTGATTCTCGTGCCTCAGTCTCCCAAGTAGCTGGGATTACAGGTGCCCACCACCACACCCGGCTAATTTTTGTATTTTTAGTAGAGACGGGGTTTCATCGTGTTGGCCAGGCTGATCTCAAACTCCTGGGTTCAAGCGATCCACTCACCTCAAGCTCCCAAAGTGCTGGGATTACAGGCATGAGCCACTGTCCCCAGCCTGTTAGCCTGTTATGACTTTATCATTTTCTCTTTACCGGTAGGCAGGTTCATTGAACACCTGGTAAATGGGTAGCAGCTGCAGCAGGCCCTGGGCTAGGTGCCTTCTGAGGGGGCAGCGGTAAGGAACATGGGCCCTAATTTCAAGACACTCAGAGTCTGCTGGGGAAGACAGAGCCGAGGAGACTGGTGGTGATGAAAGGCCGAAGCAACCGTTGAAGGGGCCAGGGAGGCAGAAGACTGACTGAGGAGGGCCAAGGAGGCTTCCTGGAGAAGGTGGCATTTGAGTTGGGCATTCTGTCTTGGGGTAAGATTGTCTGTAGGTGAAGTTGGGGAGAGAACCGCCCTCAGTAGAGAGGTGGAAGTGGGAATGGGTATACCTGAGGGCGGTTCATGATCTGGTTCTGGAAGGCTAGAAGTTGAGCTGGGTCTACTGTGGAGGATGCAGGAGAGGCATTGAATGCCACACACATGGAGGGTAGTGTTGGGTGCTAGGCTGGGCCACTGCCCCACCCAGTGATGGTGGTCCTCGGGGATCACAGACCCCGGGGGTGACTCAGGATCCTTGATGGGGCTTCCTCATTAGCAGAGGCTGGGGGCAACCCTTTCTAATGCTGTTTTTTTTTTTCCCTTGTGGCCCTTGATGACAGGAATGTGTTCCGAAAGAGCCAGGAGATGGAGACCCTCCTGGAAGGACCCTTTGGCTCTCTGGTTCCTTCCCCTGACTCCAGATCCCCACAAGTCAACACTTGATCGGGGATGGGGGCGGTTTCAGGGTTCTCAGAAGGCTCCTGGGGGCTAGGGGCAGTGGCTCACACCTGTAGTCCCAGCATTTTGGGAGACTGAGGCCAGCAGATCACTTGAGGTCAGGAGTTCGAGACCAGCCTAGCCAATGTGGCAAAACCCCGTCTCTACTAAAAATACAAAAATTAGCCGGGTGTGGTGGTGCACGCCAGTAATCCCAGCTACTAGGGAGGCTGAGGCATAGGAATCGCTTGAACCTGGCAGGTGGAGGTTGCAGTGAGCTGAGATGTGCCACTGCACTCCAGCCTGGGCAACTGAAATAATAATAATAATAATAATAATAATAATAATAATAATAATAATAAGGCTTCTGAGGCCACTGAGGCCCGGAGACAATCGACTTGTCGGGGTTGCATGCGAGTGTGCAGTGGAGTCCTGGGCTGCCACACACTCCATGGCTGGCTTCAGGGTGGTTGAGCATCTGTTGAGTGTGTGCCATCTCTCAGCCTAACAGGGTGAGACAGGCTCACAGACAGGTAAGGCTCAGCACCGACTTGGCAGGGCTTCCAGGAAGACTGCCTGGAGGAGGTAGGATGAGCGAGGCTCTATAGATGTATGAGGCTTTGTGCAAACAGTGAAAGCCAGGCTGGGAACACTGTGTGTGTCTGATATGGGTATACGCGGCCAAGGTGTGTCAGCCGCAGTGATGACTGAGACCTGCGGGAGTCAGGGCCTGGCCTGAGGCTAGGGAGTAGCCTGGGGGCCAAGTGATGGCAGATGCGTCCCTATCTGTGTCACCCAGCTGCTTCTCCTCCCTATCTGTGTCACCCAGCTGCTCCTTGAGGTGGTGTCTGGGTGCGAAAAGATTCTTGGGAGCAGTAGGGTCAGGATGGGAGTTAATCCCAGGGGCATTTTGGAGGGCGTGGCTGTGAGGCCCACGGGGAGGGCATGTCTCCAGGAGACAGCTGTCAGAGCCGGAAACGCCTCTGGAATTCCAGGCTCTGGGAAAAGGGCTGGCCTGTGGAAGAGCTTTCTCAGGCGGAGCCTTCCAAACCGACCCAGCTCTGGTTTCTTGTTCACTGGTCCGCAGGGAAATGGGGGTGGGGAGGCCCCCACAACCCCTCTGGCTCCCTTTCTCCTGGAGAGCAAGAAGTTGGAGGGGGGTTGAGGAAGGATGTGGGGTCAGTTCCTCCAGCCCCACCCCGAGGAGGACAGACAGATGGATGTACTGAGGGTGGAGTGGGGGTACGCAGTTGTAGTTTGAGGGGGTGGGAGGGGCAGCAGAAGGGGTCAGGGCCAGGTGACCCTGTTGTCCCTGGGTGATGACAGTGTGCTCTCCAGACCTGGACCAGGTGGTTGGGGCCTGGATGGAAGGGTGGTGGGGAGGGGTCCTCCAGGAGACCTTTGTTCTCACTCTGAGGTGGGTGGGGTGGAGAGAGGAGGGGCATGCAGGGGGGACAGGAAAAGCGTTTGAGGAGCAGAAACAATGGCCTATTCTCTGTGGCCCAGCCTGGCCTAAGAGATAGGCCTGTGGGCTGCAGGCCAGTCCTGCTTTGCCCTGACCATCTCCTGCATGGCCTCCTCCAGCCTGGCCCAGCCCTGGGGGCTTCACGTGGCCTTGCCTGGGTGGGCCGTGGGGGCACCTTCCTCACCCCCATGGCCACGCGCTCATTCCTGGACACATGGATCTCTCTGTTTTCTTCTAACAAAAGCCCGTCCGCTTTGGTTAATGAAGCACTTCCATGTTCATGATCTCCTTTGTGTGGTAGAGACAGAAATGGACAAGCAAACACCCCTTTTGCCCATGGCACCTGCCTATTCATCAAAGACTGGGAGTCGGACCTGGCGCTCCTGGCTCTAGGTCCTGGGTTCATCCAGCAACCTCCTATGCCCCAAACCTGCCTCCTAGCTCCTGGTTTCCTCCTCTCTTTCCTGGACTGATGATAAGAATAACAGCAGAAGCAGGAGGAGCATTAACTGAGCATCTCCTGATTGCCAGACACAGCTCAGAACTTGAAGTTCCACCTATATTTACTCTGATCCTCACAACGCCGTTGTGCAGATGAGGAAACTGAGAACACGGAGGTGAAGTAACCTCTCATGGCTTGGAAATGATCACGCTGGATTTGAGTCCAGGTCTGTCGCCCCTCAGTGGCCTGCTGCCTTGAGGGCAAAGGCTCTGGGACCATGCTCAGAGGGATCATGATCTCCCCTGGTCTCCATGGGTGAGGAGGAAACTTACGTCCTGTACACACATCCTTCTGGGGCAGGAATTGTTCAGAAGCTTCCCTGATTGATGGCTGTTGCCTCTACTTACATCCCTTTGGTGACTGGAAGCTCACCACTGCCCCAGGAGGACAGCTCTGCCAGCTAAGAATTTCTCCCTGAAATGGAGCAGAAATCAACTCCTCATAACCTCTGCTCACTGCTCCTCCTTCCACCTCTGAGAATAGAGAGTTCCCCAGATGCTTCCCTTTGCCGAAAGTCAGAAGAAGACCTGGCTCCAAGTAGTCCCAGTTGTGGATTTTGGGCAAGTTGTTCAGCCTCCCTGTGCCTCAGTTTTCTCATCTGTCAAGTGGGAGTAACAATGCCTGTGGTTGGCCAGGCACAGTGGCTCATGCCTGTAATCCCAGCACTTTGGGAGGGCCAGGTGGGCGGATCACAAGGTCAAGAGACTGAGACCATCCTGGCCAACATGGTGAAACCCCGTCTCTACTAACAATACAAAAATTAGCCAGGCATGGTGGCGCATGCCTGTAGACCCAGCTACTCGGGAGGCTGAGGCGGGAGAATCACTTGAACCCGGGAGGTGGAGGTTGCAGTGAGCTGAGATGGCGCCACTGCACTCCAGCTTGGTGACAGAGCGAGACTCCGTCTCAAAACAAACAACAAACAAACAAAAAAACACCCAAAAACAAACAAACAAAAAGTGCCTGTGATCAAACATGTCTGCGAAAGGAGCTTTAGAAACACAGGTTGGGGGTGTGTTGTAATCATTGCAGAGGCTCAAGCTTCTTGTACTTTTCTCGTTTGTTTCACGGACTTAACTTTCACTTCACAGCAAACACTCATGAAACCCCAGCTCAGCACCTGGCAGCAGGGCACAGCCACTGCCTTTGTGGTTTTTTGTCTTTCTTTCTTTGTTTTTTTGAAAGAGTATCACTCTGTAGCCCAAACTGGAGTGCAGTGGTGCGCTCTTGGCTCACTGCAACCTCCACCTCTCGGGTTCAAGCGATTCTGGTGCCTCAGCCTCCGGAGTAGCTGGGACTACAGGCGCCCACCACCACACCTGGCTATTTTTTTTTGTATTTTAGTAGAGACAGGGTTTCACCATGTAGCCCAGGGTGGTCTCAAACTCCTGAGCTCAGGTGATCTGTCCGCCTCGGACTCCCAAAGTGTTGGGATTACAGGCGTGAGCCACCATGCCTGGCCCAGCTGCCGCCTTTGAACTCAGAAATTCACACTCCCAGGTTGCAGAGAGGAGACGCAATGGTTTAGGGTTTTATGTGCAGAGTCATCTTTATGAATTCATAAAGACTCTAACAACATCCTCACGGGCAAGTGGAGGATCTCACAGCCAAGGAAACTGCCCAGAGAGGTGAAGTGACCTGTCTGAAGTCCCATACCACCATTCCAAAGGGGATTGACAGTGGATTCTCACCAGGCCATTCCCCGATTGGGTCTGCAGGGGTTAACCCGGCTGGCTGGCGCCTAACAAGCAGGAGGGGGGATCTCACAGAGAGTGAGAGTTGGAGAATGGGCAGCCCCCTCTGGATCTCTGACTCCCCCTCAGTGGGCAGCTTGAGCCCCTGCCAGCCTCTTGTTGACTCAGCCGGCCTCTCTTCTGCCAAGTCCTGCTGGTCAGAGCTCCTACGGGGAGGGTCAGGCCACATTCTTCTCTGGCTGGAGCCTGAGGGGTGGCTGGCACCTCCTGGTGGAGTCTGTGTGCTGGAGAGAAGCTCATCTGGTTTGTGGGCACTGGGACAGATGCTGGGGTGAGGCAGAAAATGTTTTTTGCGGGGATCGAGGATGGCTTCCCAAGGGACCATCTCAGAGCAAATGGATTAGCCTGGGAACTGGGCTACTTGGTTACATGGCTCAACTTGGTCTTTTTTTTCTTTTTCTTTTGGAGACAGGGTCTTGTTCTGTTGCCCAGGCTGGAGTACAGTGGCATGAATATGGCTTACAGGAGCCTCAACCTCCCAGGCTCAAGCAATCCTCCCTCCTCAGCTTCCTGAGTAACAAGGATCACAGGTGCATACCACCATGCTCAGCTTGGCTAATTTTTAAATTACCGTAGAGATGTGGTCGTGCTATGTTGCCCAGGCTGGTCTCGATCTCCTGGGCTCAAGTGATCCTCCCATCTCAGCCTCCCGAAGTGTTGGGATTACAGGCATGAGCCACTACACCTGGCCAGCTTTGCCATGAATGAGCTGGGTGATCTTAGTGAGACGCCCCCACCATCCTGCACCCCACCTCAGTTTCCCCATCTATCAAATGGGTATATGTGATAATATACCCTGCCTGCCTTACTCCACAGCTGTTGGGAGGATCAAAGGCAAAAACAAGTTGGGCCAGAGTGAATGCCCTTTGTAGAGCAAAGGCCCACACATGCTGGCTGGCCAGCCTGGCGTTCTCTAGGGGAGCAAGCGAAGGGAAGGGGAGGCAGGGGCAACCCTTAGCTGTGGTGTTATCTGCCTGACATCCCTGCCTCCTCCCTGCAGGACATAGTGACACTGATAGTAATAGCACTTCCTGGCCAGGCACGGTGGCTCACACCTGTAATCCCAGCACTTTGGAAGGCTGAGGTGGGCAGATTATGAGGTCAGGCGTTCCAGACCAGCCTGGCCAACATGGTGAAACCCCATCTTTACTAAAAATACAAAAATTAATTGGGTGTGGTGATGCTTACCTGTAATCCCAGCTACTCTGGAGGCTGAGACAGGAGAATCGCTTGAACCTGGGAGGCGGAGGTTGCTGTGAGCTGAGATTGCACCACCGCACTCCAGCCTGGGTGACAGAGTGAGATTCCATCTCAAAAAAACAAATAATAGGCTGGGCACTGTGGCTTACGTCTGTAATCCCAGCACTTTGGGAAGCCGGGGTGGGCGGATCACAAGGTCAGGAGATTGGGACCACCGTGAAACCCCGTCTCTACTGAAAATACAAAAAATTAGCTGGGCGCTGTGGCGGGCGCCTGTAGTCCCAGCTACTCAGGAGGCTGAGGCAGGAGAATGGCGTGAACCCGGGAGGCGGTGCTTGCAATGAGCTGAGATTGCGCCACTGCACTCCAGCCTGGGCGACAGAGCGAGATTCCCTCTCATAAAAACAAATAATAATAATAATAATAATAATAATAATAATAATGGCACCTCCTGCCAGGTGCACAGCCCTCTAGGGTTTACAAAGTCCTTTCATTTCCATACCTGTCACCTGCTGCCTGGGCCCTGGTGCTGCCCTTCCTTCTACAGGAAAGGGCAAGTGAGAGGCTGTTTTCTGCTCAGTTCAAATGTCCCCTCCTCAGGGGACTACAGGACCGGGGATCTAAATTAAGTTCTTGGCTGGGTGCATTGGCTCACGCCTGTAATCCCAACATTTTGGGAGGTTGAGGTGGGCAGATCGCCTGAGGTCAGGAGTTCGAGACCAGCCTGGCCCACATGACGAAACCCCGATTCTACTAAAAATACAAAAATCAGCTGGGCATGGTGATGTGTGCCTGTAATTCCAGCTACTTGGGAGGTTGAGGCAGGAGAATCACTTGAACCAGCGAGGTGGAGGTTGCAGTGAGCCGAGATTGTGCCATTGCCTCTGGCCTGGGCAAAAAGAGTGAAGCTGTGTCAAAAAACCAAAACAAATAAATTAAGTTCTCTCCCATCCCTGCCCCTCAGCACCCTCCCTTCCATGCTGCTGCTCTGTGCCTCTGGTGACTGCCATGACCTTGTTCAGGGGATCATCTTCCCCCATGATGTTAACCTCCGCGAGGGCAGGGATGGTGACTGCCTTGCTCATCGCTGTGCCTGGTGACAGACAGCAGCCTTCCACGGTAGCTGTGATTGTTTTCTTTTGTAGAGAAGCTTAGAGAGACCAAATGCCTTGCCCAAGTCCACACAGCTGGGAAGGAATGGAGCCAGGACTGGGGCCCAGGCCTCCTAGATTCCAGTCCGTGGCTCTTTCAAGAAATGCCCACAACTGCAATGCCTGTTTCCTCTGCAGGCCCTGACTCCCTGGAAAAGAGAAAGCATGTCTCACTCCTTTGTTACCCCACAAGGTCCAGCTCGTGTCTCCTCCTTACACACAGTAGGTGCTGTGCACATATTTCTTTGGAGGATATGGGAGGAAGAAGCTACTATATTCAACATGCAAAGCCTGGCTGCCACCCTTATGGGCCTCTGTCCCTTCACCAGGGACTAAGGACTAATGCCTCGGGCCCAGGGTAGGGGCATTCCAGGGGCCTCCTCACCCTGCTCAGGCAGTCCGGCTGGGCCAGCAGCTGTGGGGTGGCCGGATGCCCCACCCCTGACGCCTTTGGGCCCTGAGCCCAGGCCGCAGGCTGAGCTGTTGGCTGGCACTGCTCCTTAGGCTTGGGGCAGGAACACCACAGGGATTTTAAAAATAAAGGGCCTTGAGACAGTGGCCTGGCCCAGGCAACCACGGGGCGGGGCGGGGGCCAGACAGGGATGGTGGGGGAATGCTGAGCCCGCAGCGGGCTGCACAGCCAGGGTGGCCTCATTTTTTCCTCCAGAAACACTGCTGTCTTCCAAGAACACCTCCTCCCGGCCTACTCTAAACATGGATCTCAAATATTTCCCGAGCACCTACTATGTGCCAGGCCTTGGTGGCAGTGGGATGAATCCTCCAGACACTCTTCCCCGCAACTGTATGGCTCTCCTCAGAGGGGTCCCTCCCTTTTTACCCAAACTCAGGCCACAGACTATTTATTGAGTACCTACTGTGTGCCAGGCGGCTCTGGCCTTTCACTCTCGGCCTCGGTTCTTTCCCCTTCTGCTCTCACTCCCTCAGGCACCTCCCCTGTCCAGCCCATTTCAGTCCCCTTCTTTCTCCTCTGGCCCAGCTAACAGGAAACACAGCCAGGGAGGTCAAGAGCCCCCGGCCTCTGGAGCCCAGCGTCTGCACACACAGGGCCTGTGTACATGGTGCGGTGGGGAAAGGGCAGCTTCCTGTTTACGACAATCACAAGTACCCTTGGGTGGTGCCTGGACAGGCCTCCAGGGCAGCCCCTCTAGTCTAGATCTAATCCCTCCCTAGGAGGGGCCCCCTGAGTACCGCCACAGGCCCCAGGCAGCTACTTCAGACCCAGGCCACTAACACCCGTGCCCCCCGCCTGCAACATGGGATGGGTAGAGAAGGGAGGAGGAGCGAGGAGTCTTGGGAACAGCCTGGAATGTGGGAGTTGAAGGGCCGCAGGAAGCATCCCTGGCTCCAGGCCCCACTCCAAGTCTGGGTGCCCCGCCCCAGTCCTCTCCGCGGATCCCGGGGCCTCTCCAGCTCTGATGGGGGCAGGGCTGAGGGAGCCAGGAAGGAGGAGACCAGATTCCTTCCCGTCCCGCTGGGGCCCGAAGCTTCAGCTCTGGTTTGACCAGGCTCTGGCAGCCTGTCTCTCCATCCCTAGGGCAGGGCGTTGAGCCAGTTCACGGGTCAGCCCCCATTTGCTGCTGCCTCCCTTTTTTTCCCCCCTGCTGCCTCCACAATCCCAGAGGAGGGGTGAGGACATCAAGAGGCTGGGACCAGCAGGGAAGACCCCCACGGAGGGGTGGGGCTGGCCAAAGGTGCCCTTGGGGAAGCAAACAACCCTGCCTACCTCCCCCTCCAGGCAGCTCCAGCCAATCGATCCTGTGATTGCCCAATGGGTATTGACTGAGGGCCTGAGGGTCAGGGTCGCTAGTCCAGAAGAGGCTGGGCAGAGGGAGGCCTGCCCCATCGTCCACACCCTCCCGCACCTAACCCAAAAGGAGGTAGGTGACCCCAGTCCTCGTCTCCCCTCTGGACCCCGGCCCCTTAGGGCACAACATGGTCAATGCTTGGGGCAGTCATCCTCCAGAGGCCGTGGGGGCACATTGGAACTAGCTAGCTCGGAGGAGGCAGTCAGGGAGGGCTTCCTGGAGGAAGGAGGCCACCCTCTAAATTTAGAAGCCTGACATTGGGAAAGAGTGTGCCTGACCCAGGAAACAACTTGGCCAAAGGCATGGCACTTCTAGAGAAATGCTAGTGACATGATAGGGTTGGAGAAAGGCACAGGTGAGGGAAGGAGGGGAGGTTTTAGGGAGTGTAGGGCTGGGGTGCAAGGATGAGGTCATTCGTCCCAGTGGACTTTCCGTGGCTCTGGAGCGCCCTCTTTTGCCCCAGGCAGGAAGGCAGAGGGGAGCCTGGTAAAGGAGCCACCGCAATTTAATGTGGCTATGCAGACTTGGCGAGGGGACCGGCCTGGGGACTGGGACTGGAACTACAGCCTCTAGCTCTGTGAAGCCGCCCTACTGCCCTGGGAAGACCCCAGGTTTTCAGCCCTGTGAGACCCGCTCTGGGTCAGCGCCTCCAGGTGCTTGACTGGGGCACTGGGGTAGTTCAGGCAGGCTGTTCTGTGATGGGAAAGAGAGTCCTGGCTCTTCCGAGTTTTCAGCTATGTAACCTTGGGTGAGTTATGAACTCCCCTGGCCTCAGTTTCCCTCTCTGTAAGATGGAGCTAAAAATAACTGCCCCAGAGGGCTACTGGTGAGTGAAATTAATTAATTTATATTTTAGAAAGCACCTGGCACTAGTGAGCATCCAATTCCAGTTAGGAAGTGTTATTATTAATTGAGAAGAAGAGAAAGTTGGCTTTACCCCAAGGACATGTTGACAGGTGGGCGGAAGGTGTTTCACCAGAACAGTCTTCAAAGAAGGACCTGATACTCAGCCTCTAGGATTCCCAGATTTGCCTGATCCAAGAAACACCCCAGGGCTGTGGTTCGAAATATTAGCTTCTGGCCGGGCGCGGTGGCTCATGCCTGTAATCCCAGCACTTTGAGAGGCCGAGATGGGGGTGGATCACCTGAGGTGAGGAGTTCGAGACTAGTCTGGCCAACATGGTGAAACCCTGTCTCTACTAAAAAAAAAAAAATCCAGATGTGGTGGTGTGCCTGTAGTTCCAGCTACTCAGGAGGCTGAGGCAGGAGAATTGCTTGAACTCAGGAGGTGGAGGTTGCAGTGAGCCCAGATTGTACCACTGCACTCCAGCCTGGGTGATACAGCGAATCTCTGTCTAAAAAACAAAAACAAAAACAAACCCAAAATATCAGCTCCCCTCGTCCAAGTCTCTGACTGGGCAGGTCTGGGTGGAACAGGTCTTGGGATTTATAAGGAGGCCCCAGGCCTGAGCTTTCTACCAGGCAGGTATGGGGAACATTCCTCTCTGTTGACAAGGTCTCACCCAAATGGTTCCTCCTTGGAAAGTGAATCTTTCTTTCTCTCTCTTTCTTTCTTTCTTTCTTTCTTTCTTTCTTTCTTTCTTTCTTTCTTTCTTTCTTTCTTTCTCTCTCTCTCTCTCTCTCCTTCCTTCCTTCTCTTTCTTTCTTTTCTTTCTTTCCCTCCCTCCTTCCCTCCCTCCCTCTCTCTCTCTTCCTTCCTCTCTTTCTTTCCTTCCTTCCTTCCTTCCTTCCTTCCTTCCTTCCTTCCTTCCTTCCTTCCTTCCTTCCTTCCTTCCTTCCTTCCTTCCTTCCTTCCTTCCTTCCTTCCTTCTTTCCGTCCCTCTGTCCCTCCCTCCCTCCCTCTCTTTCTTTCTTTCTTTTTTTTTTTTTTGCGACGGAGTCTCGCTCTGCCGCCCAGGCTGGAGTGCAATGGCCGGATCTCAGCTCACTGCAAGCCCCGCCTCCTGGGTTTACGCCATTCTCCTGCCTCAGCCTCCCGAGTAGCTGGGACTACAGGCACCTGCCACCTCGCCCGGCTAGTTTTTGTATTTTTTAGTAGAGATGGGGTTTCACTGTGTTAGCCAGGATGGTCTCGATCTCCTGACCTCGTGATCCGCCCGTCTCGGCCTCCCAAAGTGCTGGGATTACAGGCTTGAGCCACCGCGCCCGGCCCTTTCTTTCTTTCTTTCCCTGCCTCCTTCCCTCCCTCTCTCTCTCCTTCCTTCCTTCCTTCCTTCCTTCCTTCCTTCCTTCCTTCCTTCCCTCCTTCCTTCCTTCCTTCCTTCCTTCCTTCCTTTTTCCTTCTTTCTTTCTTTCTTTCTTTCTTTCTTTCTTTCTTTCTTTCTTTCTTTCTTTCTTTCTTTCTTTCTTTCTTTTTTTCTTCCTTTCTTTCCTTTTTTTTTGAGATGAAGTTTCACTCTTTTTGCTCAGGCTGGAGTGCAATGGTGCTATCTCGGCTCGTCGCAACCTCCGCCTCCCGAGTTCAAGCTATTCCCCTGCCTCAGTCTCCCGAGTAGCTGGGATTACAGGCCTGCACCACCACGCCCAGCTAATTTTTTTGTATTTGCAGTTGAGATGGGGTTTCTCCATGTTGGTCAGGCTGGTCTGGAACTCCCAACCTCAGGTGATCTGCCTGCCTTGGCCTCCCAAAGTTCTGGGATTACAGGTGTGAGCCACCATGCCTGGCCTGAATCTTTCAAAATACTTTTAAAAACCCTGCTGTTTATTGAGCATATACTGCCCACCTGGCACTGCTCTGAGCCTCATCCGTGTTGATTCACATCATCCTCACCACAATCCTACGCTGCAGTAGGTACTTAGATTTGTTCCCATTTCACTGATGGGGAAACTGAAACCTACAGAAGCTAAGAAACTTGCCCAACCTCACAAAAACCCTGTGACTTGTGAGGTGTCCACTTGAGATTTGAACCTGGACATGGGCTCTTACTCACTGCTTTGCAGTTTCCCAACCTGCCTCAGGGTCCTTGAACGCTTAATGAAATTCCTCCAGGAGTCTTAGATAGGAGCTGGGATCCTTATTTTTCACTCTTTTGCCCTCTAAGTTTGTGACGTTTGAATCAAGAAATGGCTGAATGCTTGAGGCCCAGAGTTTGAGACCAGCCTGATCAGTGAGATCCATCTCTAGGGTGAGTCTACAGTAAGACTCCATCTCTAGGGTGTGGTGGCAGGTACCTGTAATCCCAGCTACTCGGGAGGCTGAGGCAGGAGAATTGCTTGAACCTGGGAAGTGGAGGTTGCAGTGAGCCGAGATCATGCCACTGCACTCCAGCCTGGGTGACAGAGAGAGACTCTGTCTCAAAAAGAAAAAAAAAAAAGAAGAAAGAAAGAAAATGAGCTAGACATGGTGGTGCTACTCAGGAGGCTGAGGCAGGAGGATCGCCTGAGCCCAGGAGGCTGCAGTGAGCCATGATTGCACCACTGCACTCCAGCCTGGGCCACAGGGCAATTCCCAGTCTCAAAAAAAAAAAAAAAAAAAAAAAAAAAAAAGGGCCAATTCTGCTTTAAACTCCGCTGGAAAGGCAGAAGACTGGGGTTCAACTTCCTAGGCCCTACTTACTTTCTTTGGGGTGGTCTTGGGTAGTTCACTCACCCTGAACTTTGGTTTCTGTATCTCTAAAACGGGGATATAGTACCTTCCTGGATACCATTCCTGAGTTACTCAAGACTGGGCTTGGGAAGGGAGGTTTGAGAATGGTTCAGGCTGTGGGTTCCTCGGGACCCAGGGGTGGTGGGCTCAGGGATAGGAGTGTGGACAGTCCAGGAGTTGCTCAAACTTGTCTGTCCCCAGAGCTAGGCTCTTTCCTAGCTAGTCTCACCAGTGGCTGGGGAGGTCATGCCGTGATGGCAAAGTTGGGGGTGGCAGGAGTAGCAAGGAAGTCTGGTTGTGAGCCTGCCTTCTCCCATCCACCCGACTGACACCCAGCACGCCCTGGCTGGCAGTTGCTAGTGATTCACCAGCTTTAAGCCCTAGTTTCATTTGTAATCAGGAAACGGGCCACTAGAGAGCCCGGGGCACTTTCTGGTGAGCCCAGACACCCTCCCAGAAACCTAGTGGGGAGGAGGAAAGCGGAGGGCCATGTCCCAGAGAATTTGCATAATTTGTTCTTTGAGGAGGGTGAGAAATCCCCAGGGCCCGATTTCCCTGGAAACCATTTGCTCATGAGCTCATTCATTCTCGTTTACTAAACCCCTGCGCTGTGCCAGTTACCAGGGACCTAGACAAGTACAGTGAAGTTTTCCGGGGGGCTTCGGGGATGGGGAGACCACCGTGTAATCGGGGTAACCCTTGCACAGCACAGTGAGGGATGTGTTTACAAAATTTGCAATCCACGGAGGAGAGGGTGGTGAATTCGGGCTTGGTGTGGGTAAGGGGAGGTTCAACAGTTCTGAGGCCCCTACCAGGAAGGTTGACAGTGCAGGCTGGGTTTGGCTCCTTTTGCCACTTCTGAATGGTTCTTCTCCCATCTGGGCCTTGGTGTTCCCATCTATGAGCTGGACACAGGAATGGTGCCTTTTTCCTGGGGTTGTTATGAGAATCCAAAGAGTTAACACATGTAAAGCATTTACAACAGCACCTGGTGTATGGTCAGCCTTGTGATGTTTTAGCTGATGCCATTGCTGAGTGGTGGGTACTGTGGGAAGGGCTGCCCAAGACATGGGTTGGAGCATGCCTGGCAGACAGGGAGAGGACATGCCAGGGGAAAGCCACTGCCTGTGCAAAGGCCTAGAGGTGTGTAGCACGTGGATGTGTTGAACACTGATGAGGTGCGAGGTGGGAAGGAGCATTTGAAGATGCTATCATTCCCTTTGGACATTCTCCTCAGGGCAGCAGGGAGCCATGGAAGGCTCTTGAGCAGAGGAGTGACATGGTAGAGGTGAATGTCAGGGCTACAGAGTGGTGATGGACTGGAGGGGCCAGACCAGGGCAGAGGGACCAGTGAGGAGTCAGCACAAGAAGGCTGGTGGGTGATGGGGGGCCTGAAAAAGGGCATTAGCTCTGGGGATGGAGAGGCCAGGAGAGGACTAGTGGAGGGGGCAGCATGTAGCTGAGCTGACAGTGATGAAACAAGGAGCGAGGAACACAGTGGGCTGAGGGAGATGGAGGAGTGTGGGTGTCCTGGAAGCCACTGATTGAGAAGATACTAATATACTTAGGAGGGGATGTTGAAGGAGGACTTTGAAGTGTCTCTAGGAGTTGTCCAGCGGATCAGCAAGGGAAGGGCATACCAGACAGAGAGTCCCCAAAGCAAGAGTGCAGAGGTGTCAAAGAGCCTGTGTGTTTGGAGAGCAGTGGGCGTGGTGGAGTTTGAGTTTTGGGGGGAAGTAGGGGGGCCAGGAGTTTGGAGCCTTGGGCACCATCCTGTAGGCTATTGGGAGTGGGGGTCAGTGAACTGTGTGACAGGAAGAGAATTTAAACGTCTCTATTAGTTTCCTGTGGCAGCTGTAACAAATGACCACAAACTTGGTGGCTTAAAACAATAAAAATTTATTCTCTCCACGCCAGGTGAAGGACTCTCGCTTGTGATCCCAGCACTTTGGGAGGCCAATGCAGGAGGATCGCTTGAGCCCAGTGGTTCGAGATCAGCTTGGGCAACATAGTGAGACCCTCATCTCTACAAAAAACTTTAAAAAATTAGCTGGACATAGTGGTGTAAGCTGGGAGTCCCAGCTACTTGGGAGACTGAGATGGGAGAATCGCTTGAGCCCAGGAGGTCAAGGCTGCAGTGAGCTATGATCACACCGCTGCACTCCAGCCCGGGCAATAGAGCAAGACCCTGCCACTGAAAAAACAAACAAACAAACAAACAAACAAACACGATTAGTTCTGGAATCCAGAAGTCTGAAATCAAGGTCTCAGAGGGGCCCCACTCCCCCTGAAGGTGCTAGGGGAGAATCCTTCCTGGCCTCTTCCCGTGTCAGGGGGCTCCAGGTGTCCTTGCCTTGTGGCTGCCTCACTCCTGCCTCTGCCATCGTGTCTGTGTAGCTCCCTCTGTGTCAGCATCTTTTCTTCTTGTAAGGACACTTGTCAGTGGATTTGGCACCCTCTGGATAATCCAAGAGGATTTCATCTTGAGAGCCTTACCTTTTTTTTTTTTTTTTTGATGGAGTTTCATTCTTGTCGCCCAGGCTGGCGTGCAATGGTGCAATCTGGGCTCGCTGCAACCTTCTCCTCCCGGGTTCAAGCGATTCTCCTGCCTCAGCCTCCCAAGTAGCTGGAATTACAGGTGCCCACCACTATGCCTGGCTAATTTTTTATTTATAGTTTTATTAGAGACGGGGTTTCGCTGTGTTGGTCACAGTGAACTCCTGACCTCAGGTGATCCACCAGCCTCAGCCTCCCAAAGTGCTGGGATTACAGGTGTGAGCCACTGTGCCCGGCCGAGATCCTTATCTTCATTACATCCACAAAGACTCTTTTTTCACATAAGGCTACATTCCCTGGTTCCAGGTGGACGTGTCTTTTGCACGGGGGCCACCAGTCAACCCACTGCAAAATCCCCAGGCAGTGCCCTCTCCCATGTTCCTCTCCTCCTCGGGGCTCCCAGCGCCTCCAATCCAGCCTCCTTGAGTAGGAACTGTGTGGTCCTCATTCACCTTTCCACCCCTAGGCCCCAGAGTGGGCAATGTGTTTGCAGATGTAACTCTGTTCCTCTCTTCTTCCCTCCCTCCAGTAACTGATGCCCCCAGAGGCTGGAACTGGCGCTGCACCTGCGGGATGAGGGCGCCACCGTGTGTCCAGCTTGGAGCAATGTGGTCGCAGGCTTGAGCCCAGTGTCTGCCCTGCTGACAGCCACTTACAGAGCGCCTGCCGTCCACCAGTCACTCCACACACATCAGTCCTCTTCTTCATGGCCACAATATAAAGAGGGATTACTATCCACTTTTTCAGATGAGGAGACTGAGGCTCAGACCTTGCCAATGTCACGCAGCCCTCAGCTGCTGCCCACTCCAAAGTCACACCCACGCCATGCTGTGGACAAAAACCAGACCTGTGCATGGGTCTGGGTGCAAGCCTTCAGACTGCTCAGGGTGTCCTGTTTCCTCTTCTGTAAAGGGGGGAAGGTGCCAACGACTGCCCCTGCCAGGTGGCCCCTTCCCCATCTCTGGCCCTGAGAGAAACCTGCAGACCCCTGAGGCCCGTGGGTCTTGGGGGAATGAATTTTTGGGGAACATAATTCTGAGTACTTTCCAAACACTAGTTTTTTTGAATATTTTGGTGTTCATTGTTTTTCTCTAAACATTTGCATATGTGTGAACTATTTAGTGATTTTAAAAACATACTTACTGGGTTAAAACTTTATGTAGGGCTGAGTGTGGTGGCTCACGCCTGTAATCTCAGCCCTTTGGGAAGCCGTGGTGGGTGGATCATTTGAGGTCAGGAGTTTGAGACCAGCCTGGCCAACATGGTGAAACCCTGTCTCTACTGAAAATACAAAAATTAGCCGGCTGTGGTGGTGCATTGCCTGTAGTGTCAGTTACTTGGGAGGCTGAGGCAGGAGAATCACTTGAACTGGGGAGGTGGAAGTTGCAGTGAGCTGAGACTGTGCCACCGCACTTGAGCCTGGGCGATGGAGCGAGACTCTGTCTCAAAAAACAAACTAAAACAAAACAAAACCAACTTTATGTAGGCCTCTAGTTCCCCTCTAAAAGATGACAGCTGGCTGGGCGCAATGGCTCACACCTGTAATCCCAGCACTTTGGGGAAGCCAAGGCAGGAGGTTCATTTGAGGCCAGGGCTTTGAGACCAGTCTGGGCAACATAGTGAGACCCTGTTTCTACTAAGAAAAAAAAAAAAAAAAAAAAGGCCCGGCACCGTGGCTCACGCCTGTAATCCCAGCATTTTGGGAAGCTGAGGCAGGCGGATCACCTGAAGTCAGGAGTTTGAGACCAGCCTGGTCATATGGCAAAACCCCTACTAAAAATACAAAAATTAGGCTGGGTGTGGTGGCTCACACCTGTAATCCCAGCACTTTGGGAGGCTGAGGCAGGCAGATCACGAGGTCAGGAGATCGAGACCATCCTGGCCAACACGGTGAAACCCCGTCTGTACTAAAAATACTAAAAGAAATCAGCCGGGCGTGGTGGCAGGCACCTGTAGTCCCAGCTACTGGGGAGGCTGTGGCAGGAGAATGGCATGAACCTGGGAGGCGGAGCTTGCTTTGAGCCGAGATTGTGCCACTGCACTCCAGCCTGGGTGACAGCGAGACTCCATCTTAAAAACAAACAAACAAACAAAAAACCTCCAAAAATAGCCACGTGTGGTAGGTTGGGGGGCGCCTGTAATCCCAGCTACTCAGGAGGCTGCAGCAGGGAAAATTGCTTGAACCTGGGAAGTGGAGGTTGCAGTGAGCCGAGATCGCACCATGGCACTCCAGCCTAGGCAACAGAGCGAGACTCCATCTCAAAAAAAAAAAAAAAAAAAGTAATAAAATAAATGAAAAACAACAACTGATGGCAGTTTTCCTCCATATTCTTGCAGAGATGATCTGGGATGATTTATCTATGTATGTATGTATGTACATGTATACAGTATATGCAGACACATCACACACACATTCCCCCACTTCTTTTTTAAAACAAATGGTGGCATACGATATACAATTCTGCACTTTCTTTTGCCACCTAATGACATTTTTGCATTTATTCCATATGATTGCATATAATTTACCTTTGGGGTTGTATTACTGTAGGCTGCCTTAACAAACAGACCGGGGGACTGAAATAGCAGAAATTGATTTCCTCACAGTCTGGAGGTTGGAAGGTCAGGATCAAAGGAAGGCAATGGTGGTTTCTTCCTAGGCCTCTCTCCTTGGCTTGTAGATGGCCGTCTTCCCCTCATCTTTCCTCTGTACATATCTGTGTCCAAATCTCCTCTTCTTATAAGAAGCAAGGGTACAATTTTGATAGATATTATATACATGAAATAAGTGTATACAGAGTGAACACGCCATGTAGCCAGCAACCAAATAAAGACCCAAATCATATTGGATTAGGGTTTGCCCTAAGACCTCATTTTAACTTCTTTTTTTGAGACAGGGTCTCTCTCTTTTGCCCAGACTGGAGTGTAGTGGTATGATCTCGGCTCACTGCAATCTCCGCATTCCCAGTTCAAGTGATACTCCTGCCTCAGCCTCCCAAATAGCTGGGATTACAGGCGTGCACTACTACGCCCAGATAATTTTTGTATTTTAGTAGAGATGAAGTTTCACATTTTGGCCAGGCTGGTCTCAAACTCCTGTCCTTAAGTGCCCCCTTGGCCTCCCAGAGTCTTGGGATTACAGGCATGAGCCACCGAACCCCGTCCCTCATTTTAACTTAGTCACCTCTTTATGTTTTGTTTTTGTTTTTAGAGACAGTCTCGCTCTGTTGCCCAGGCTGGAGTGCAGTGGCACAATCACGGCTCACTGCAGTGTTGACCTCCTGGGCTCAAGCTATCCTCCTGCATCAGCCTCCAGGGCAGCTAGGACCTCAGACAGGCACCACCACACCTGGCTAATTTGTATGGAGAGGAGGGTCTCACTATGGTGCCAGGCTGTTCTCGAACTCCTGGGCTCAAGCCATCCTTACTCCTCAGCCTCCCAAAGTGCTAGGATTACAGATGTAAGCCACCTCATCCAGTCTTTTTTTGTTGTTTGTTTTTTGAGACAAAGTCTTGCTCTGTCACCTAGGCTGGAGTGTAGTGGCACAGACTCAGCTCACTGCAACTTCTGCCTCCCAGGTTCAAGCAATTCTCCTGCCTCAGCCTCCCAAGTAGCTGGGATTACAGGCGCACGCCACCATGCCCGGCTAATTTTTTATATTTTTAGTAGAGATGGGGTTTCACCATGTTGGCCAGGCTGGTCTGGAACTCCTGACCTCTGGTGATCTGCCTGCCTCGACCTCCCAAAGGGTTGGGATTACAGGCATAAGCTACCGTGCCCAGCTTACCCAGTCTTCAGTCACCTCTTTAAAGACCTTATAGGCTGGGCGCGGTGGCTCAAGCCTGTAATCCCAGCACTTTGGGAGGCCGAGACGGGCGGATCACGAGGTCAGGAGATCGAGACTATCCTGGCTAACATGGTGAAACCCCGTCTCTACTAAAAATACAAAAAACTAGCTGGGCGAGGTGGCGGGCGCCTGTAGTCCCAGCTACTCCGGAGGCTGAGGCAGGAGAATGGCGTAAACCCGGAAGGCGGAGCTTGCAGTGAGCTGAGATCCGGCCACTGCACTCCAGCCCGGGCGACAGAGCAAGACTCCGTCTCAGAAAAAAAGAAAAAGAAAAAAAAAAAAAAGACCTTATCTCCAAATATGGTCACATCCTGAGATACTGGGGGTTAGGACTTCAACATATGGATTTTTTGGGGAACACACCTCAGCCCATGGCAGAGAAGCAGGGGTACAATTTTGATTGAAATATTGTATATATGAAATAAGTGTATACACAGTGAGTAAGCCATGTAGCCAGCAACCAAATAAAGACACAGAACGCAGCCAGCCTCCATGGACCCCTGAGAGCCCACTTTCTACACTTTCTCCCATAAGGAAGGACTGTCCTGACCTTGCAGATTTTAACCTGGTTTTTGTCCTCCGCGTAAATGGAATCCTGTCCTCTTTTCTGTCTGGCTTTCTTTTTTTTTTTTTGAGATGGAGTCTCGCTCTGTCGCCCAGGCTGGAGTGCAGTGGCGCGATCTCCGCTTACTGCAAGCTCCGCCGCCTCCCGGGTTCACGCCAGTCTCCTGCCTCAGCCTCCCTAGAAGCTGGGACTACAGGCTCCCGCCACCACGCCCGGCTAATTTTTTTGTATTTTCAGTAGAGACGGGATTTCACCGTGTTCGCCAGGATGGTCTCAATCTCCTGACCTCGTGATCTGCCCGCCTCGGCCTCCCAAAGTGCTGGGATTACAGGCGTGAGCCACCGCGCCCGACCTTTTTTTTTTTTTGAGACAGGGTCTCGCTCTGTCGCCCAGGCTTGAGTGCCATGGTGTGGTCTTGGCTCACTGCAACCTCTGCTTCTTGGATTCAGATGATTCTCGTGCTCACTATAGCCTTGACCTCCTGGGCTTGAGTGATCCTGTTCGGCAGCTGGGACTGCAGCCATGTGCCACCATACCTGGCTAATCTTTAAATTATTTTTTGTAGAGACTGGATCTCACTATGTTGCCCAGGCTGGTCTGGAACCTCCTGGGCTCAATCAATCTTTTTGCCTTGGCCTCTCAAAGTGTTGAGATTACAGGTGTGAGCCACTGTGCCCAGAGATGTATTTAGATCTTATTTAATTTCCCACAGTAATGTCATTTTATTAATTTTAAAAATTGAGATGTAACTCATATACAATAAAATTCACCTGTTTTAAAGTGTACAATTTAGTGGGTTTGTTTGTTTGTTTGTTTATTGAGACAGAGTTTGGGTCTTGTTGCCCAGGCTGGAGTGCGATGCCACAATCTCGGCTCACTGCAACCTTCACCTCTTGGGGTTCAAGTGATTCTCCTGACTTAGCCTCCCAAGTAGCTGGGATTACAGGCACCTGCCACCATGCCCAGCTAATTTTGTATTTTTAGTAGAGATGGGGTTTCACCATGTTGGTCAGGCTGATCTCGAACTCCTGACCTTGTGATCTATCCCTTTCAGCCTCCCAAAGTGCTGGAATTACAGGTGTGAGCCACTGCGCCTGGCCAGGTTTTTAGTGTATTTAAAAAGTTGTGCAATCATCACCACTACCTAATTTCCGGATACGTTTTCACTCCCGCCAAAACCCCATACACCACCCGTCACCCTCCATTCCTGTCATTCTCTGTTTCCCTTTCCCCTAGTCCCTAGCAACCACTAATTACTTTCTGTCTCTATGGATTTGCCTATTTTGGACTTTCCATATAAATGGGATCATACAATCTGTGGCCTTTTGTGTCTGACTTCTTTCGCTTAGTGTAATGTTTTCAAGGTTCATCCATGTGGTAGCACATATCAGAACTTTATTTCTTTTTATGGCTGGAATGATACGTTTATTATCCACTCACCCATGCATTTGGGTCGTTAACACTTTTGTTCTATTATGAATAATGCTGCTATGAATATCATGTGTAAAGAATATCATGTGTGGGCATGTATTTTCAATTCTCTTGGGTATTTTATACCTAGGAGTGAAGTGGCTGGGTCATATGGTAACTCTATATTTAACTTTTTGAGGAACTGCTAAACCGTTTCCCAAAGAGACCGTGCCATTGTACGTTCCTACCAGCAACGTGTGAGGGAGCTAATTTCCCCGCCTTCTGGTGAACACTTGTTTTGTCTTTTTGATTACGGCCATCTGAGTGGGTGCGAAGTGGTATCGAATTGTGGTTTGGATCTGCATTTCTTAGTGACTCATACATAATAACGTTCTGTAGTTTTCAGTGTACGGATCTTGCACATCTTTGGTTTATTCTTACCAACTTGATGTTTTTGATGGTTCCATAAATGGCTTCGTTTTAAAAATAGACTTTCTTTATTTTTTAGAGCAGTTTTAGGTTCATAGTAAAATTGAGCTGAAAGTACAGAGATTTCCCATATAACACCCACCCTGCTAACTCAGCATTCTCCACAAACATCACACACCCGGGTGGCACATTTGCTATAATCAGTGAAGGTACATGGATAGATACATCTTTACCACCCAAAGCCCATAGTTGACATAAGCTTCATTGTAAACGCTTAGAGTACATCCATGCTTGATGTACAGCCTATGAAATTGACAAATTACAATGACATGTATCCACCATTATAGTATCTAGTATCATAGTCAATAGTTTCACTGTCCTAAAAATCCTCTGTGTTCCACCTAATCATCCCCTCCCTCCCCGGGGCCCCTGGCAAACACTGATCCTTTTGCCATCTCCATAGTTTTGCCTTTTCCGGAATATCATATAGTATGTAGAGTACTCACACTGGTTTCTTTCACTTAGCAATATGCAGTTAAGGTTCTTCCATGTCTTTTTATGGCCTGATAACTCATTTTTTTTTTTTTTTTTGAGATGGAGTCTCGCTCTGTCGCCCAGGCTGGAGTGCAGCGGCCGGATCTCCGCTCACTGCAAGCTCCGCCTCCCGGGTTCACGCCATTCTCCTGCCTCTGCCTCCCGAGTAGCTGGGACTACAGGTGCCCGCCACCACGCCTGGCTAGTTTTTTGTATTTTTTTAGTCGAGACGGGGTTTCACCGTGTTAGCCAGGATGGTCTCGATCTCCTGACCTCGTGATCCACCCGTCTCGGCCTCCCAAAGTGCTGGGATTACAGGCTTGAGCCACCGCGCCCGGCTGTTTTTTTTTTTTTTTTTGAGATGGAGTCTCACTTTGTCACCCAGGCTGAATGCAGTGGCACTATCTTGGCTCACTTCAACCTCCACCTCCTGGGTTCAAGCGATTCTCCTGCCTCAACCTCCTGAGTAGCTGGGACTACAGGTGCGCACCACCACGCCCAGCTAATTTTTGTGTTTTTAGTAAAGATAGGGTTTCACCATGTTGGCCAGCCTGGTCTCGAACTCCTGTAATCCCAATACTTTGGTAGGCCAAGGCAGGTGGATTACAAGAGTGAGCCACCGTGCCCGGCCTCATTTCTTTTTAGTACTGAATAATATTTCACTGTCTGGACGTACCACAGTTTATCTGCTCACCCTCCAAATGACATCTGAATGGCTCTCAAGTTTTGTAATTACAAAGAAAGCTTCAATAAACATATGTGTGCAGGTTTTGTGTAGAAGTAAATTTTCAACTTTTTTTTGGATAAGTATCAAAGAGTACAATGATTGCTGGTTTGTATGGTAACAGTGTATTTATTTATTTATTTAATTTTTGAGACAAGGTCTCACTCTGTCAGCCAGGCTGCAGTGCAGTGGCATGATCATTGTTCATTGCAGCCTTGACCTCCTGGACTCACCTGATTCTCCCACCTCAGCTTCCTGAGTAGCTGGGACCACAGGCACATGCTACCACACCTGGCTAATTTTTAAAACCTTTTCATTCGGTAGAGATGGGGTCTTACTATGTTGCCCAAGCTGGTCTTGAGCTGCTGGGCTCAAGCGATTCTCCCACCTCGGCTTTCCAAACTGCTGGGATTACAGACATGTGTTACTGCACCCAGCCTATATTTATTTTTGTGAGAAGCTTTACTGTCTTGCCAACTGTCTTCCAATGTGGCTGTATCATTTTGCATTCCCGCCAACAAAGAATGAGAGTTTCTGTTACTCCACATCCTTGTCAGCATTTGACGTTTTCAGTGTTTTAGATTTTGGACATTCTAAAAGGTGTTTGTACTGGTATTTTGTTGCTTTAATTTGCACTTCCCTAACGACACAGGATATGGAACATCTTCTCAAGTGCTTATTTGCCATCTATTCATCTTCTTTGGGGAGGTGTCTGTTCAGATCTTTTGCCCATTTTTTAATCAGGTTGTTCATTTGCTTTCTTTTCTCTCTTTCCTTCCTTCCCTTCCTCCCTCCCTGTCTCTCTTTCTTTCTTTCTTTCTTTTTTTTTTTTGAGATGGAGTCTCGCTCTGCCACCCAGGCTGGAATGCAGTGGCCAGATCTCAGCTCACTGCAAGCTCCGCCTCCCGGGTTCACGCCATTCTCCTGCCTCAGCCTCCCGAGTAGCTGGGACTACAGGCGCCTGCCACCTCGCCTGGCTAGTTTTTTTTTTTTTTTGTATTTTTTAGTAGAGACGGGGTTTCACTGTGTTAGCCAGGATGGTCTCGATCTCCTGACCTCGTGATCCGCCCGTCTCGGCCTCCCAAAGTGCTGGGATTACAGGCTTGAGCCACCGCGCCCGGCTTTTCTCTCTCTCTCTCTCTCTCTCTCTCTCTCCTTCCTTCCTTCCTTCCTTCCTTCCTTCCTTCCTCCTTCCTTCTTTTCTTTTCCTTTCTTCCTTCCTTCCTTCCTTCCTTCCTTCCTTCCTTCCTTCCTTCCTTCCTTTCTTTCTTCTTTCTTTCTTTTTCTCTTCCTTCCTTCCTTCCTTCCTTCCTTCCTTCCTTCCTTCCTTCCTTCCTTCCTTCCTTCCTCCCTCCCTCCCTCCCTCCCTCCCTCCCTCTCTCTCTCTCTCTCTCTTTCTTTCTTTCTGTTGCCTAAGTTGGAGGACAGTGGCATGATCTGGGTTCACTGTCACTTCTACCTCTTGGGTTCAAGGAATTCTTCTGTCTCAGCCTCCTAAGTAGCTGGGATTACAGGCATGTGCCAACATGCCCAGCTACTTTTTGTATTTTTAGTAGAGATGGGGTTTCACCATATTGGTCAGGCTGGTCTCGAATTCCTACCTTAGGTGATCCACCTGCCTCAGCCTCCCAAAGTGCTGGGATTACCTTCTTTTCTTTTCTTTTCTTTCTTTTTTTGAGATGGGGGGTCTCCCTATGTTGCCCAGGCTGGTCTTGAATTCCTGGGCCCAAGTGATCCTCTTGCCTCAGCCTCCTGAGTAGCTGGGACTATAGGCACGTTCCACTGTTCATTTTCTTTTCTTTTTTTTTTTTTTTTTTGAGACGGAGTCTTGCTCTGCCGCCCAGGCTGGAGTGCAGTGGCCGGCTCTCAGCTCACTGCAAGCTCCGCCTCCCGGGTTTACGCCATTCTCCTGCCTCAGCCTCCCGAGTAGCTGGGACTACAGGCGCCCGCCTCGTTGCCCGGCTAGTTTTTTGTATTTTTTAGTAGAGACGGGGTTTCACCGTATTAGCCAGGATGGTCTCGATCTCCTGACCTCATGATCCGCCCGTCTCGGCCTCCCAAAGTGCTGGGATTACAGGCTTGAGCCACCGCGCCCGGCCCACTGTTCATTTTCTTATTGTTGAGTTTTCAGAGTTTCATATATTTTGGCCAACAGTCTTTTATCAGGTATGTCTTTTGCAAATATTTTCTCCTGGTCTTACCTTTTTATTCTCTTGACAGTGTGTTTCTCAGAGCACAGGTTTTAAATTTTTTTTTTTTTTTTTTTTTTTAAACACAGTCTCGCTCTGTCGCCCAGGCTGGAGTGCAGTGGCACGATCTTGGCTCACTGCAACCTCTGCTTCCTGGGTTCTGGCAATTCTCCTGCCTCAGCCTCCCAAGTAGCTGGGACTACAGGCGCCCGCCACCACACCCGGCTAATTTTTGTATTTTTAGTAGAGACGGGGTTTCACCATATTGGCCAGGCTAGTCTCAAACTCCTGACCTTGTGATCCACCTGCCTCGGCCTCCCAAAATGCTGGGATTACAGGTGTGAGCCACCGTGCCCAGCCAAGGTTTTAAATTTTAATGAAGCCCAAGTCATCAATTATTTATTCTTTTTTGTTTGTTTTTGTTTTTTGTTTTGTTTTGAGACAGAGTCTCACTCTGTTGCCAGGCTGGAGTGCAGTGGCACGATCTCAGCTTACTGCAACCTCCACCTCCCGGGTTCAAGTGATCCTCCTGACTCAGCCTCCTGAGTAACTGGGACTGCAGGTACACGCTACCATGCCCAGCTAATTTTTGTATTTTTAATAGAGACAGTGTTTCACTATGTTGGCCAGTAAGGTCTCGATCGTTTGACCTCGTGATTTGCCCGCCTCGGCCTCCCAAAGTCCTGGGATTACAGGCGTGAGCCACCGCGCCCAGCTCTTTTTTTTTTTTTTGAGTTGGAATCTCGCTCTGTCGCCCAGGCTGGAGTGCAGTGGTGCGGTCTTGGCTCACTGCAAGCTCCGCCTCCCAGGTTCACGCCTTTCTCCTGCCTCAGCCTCCCGAGTAGCTGGGATTACAGGCGCCTGCCACCACGCCCGGCTAATTTTTTTTTTTTTTTTTGTATTTTTAATAGAGATGGGCTTCCACCGTGTTAACCAGCATGGTCTTGATTTCCTGGCCTCGTGATCCCCCTGCCTCGGCCTCCCAAAGTGCTGGGATTACAGGCCTGAGCCACCGCGCCCGGCCTCATCAATTATTTCTTTTATGGATCATGGCTTTGCAGTTTTATCTAAAAGTCATTACCTTCTTTCTGAGCCTGTGACAAACCAGAAGGAAAAAAATAAAGAGAAAAATAAGACTGGGAGTGGTGGCTCCCGCGTGTAATCCCAGCGCTTCGGGAGGCCGAGGTGGGAGGGTACTTGAACCCAGAGGGTCGAAGCAGCAGCGAACCATGATTATGTCACTGCACTCCAGCCTGGGTGACAGTGCAAGACCCTGTCTCCAAAAACAAAACCAAAAACAGCAACAAAACAACAAAAGAAAAATAAAAAGAAAAAGTCGTTGCCAACGACTAGATTTTCTAAATCTAGATGACTAGGTCATCTAGATTTTCTTCCATATTATCTGCTAGGAGTTTAATGGGTTCATTTAAAAAACTTTGTTTATATTTGTGGCTAGTAGACAGAGATATAGTTGTTCTTATATATTGACCCCATATCTAGTGACTTTGTTAAATCTACATAAGTTATTTATTTATTTATTTATTTATTTATTTATTTATTTATTTTTTTGAGGCGGAGTCTCGCTCTGTCGCCCAGACTGGAGTGCAGTAGCGCAATCTCGGCTCACTGCAAGCTCCGCCTCCCAGGTTCACGCCATTCTCCTGCCTCAGCCTCCGGAGTAGCTGGGACTACAGGCGCCCGTCACCTCGCCCGGCTAGTTTTTTGTATTTTTAGTAGAGACGGGGTTTCACCATGTTAGCCAGGATGGTCTCGATCTCCTGACCTCGTGATCCGCCCATCTCGGCCTCCCAAAGTGCTGGGATTACAGGCTTGAGCCACCGCACCCGGCCTCACATAAGTTTTTTAGAGATGTGTGTTTAAGTCTCCTTCCACGACTAGACTTGCCCATTTCTCCTGTTAGTTCCATTAGGCTTTAGTTGTATTTTGAAGCTCTGCTATTGGATGTATACAGATTTGGGATTCTGATACCTTCTTAACTGAAATGAAATTTCTGCTCATGCTTCCTACCTTAAATTCTACTCTTTAACTTTGGGACAGGTATAGCAGATTTATTGTGGTTATTGTTTGGGTGATATATCTCTTTCTATCTTTTAATTTGCAGCAGCCTTTCTGTGTTCTTTTTTTTTTTTTTGAGAAGGAGTTTTGCTGTGTCTCCCAACCTGGAGTACAGGGGCATGATCTTGGCTCACTGCAACCTCTGCCTCCCAAGTTCAAGCAATTCTCTGCCTCAGCCTCCCGAGTAGGTGGGATTACAGGTGCCTGCCACCACACCCAGCTAATTTTGTATTTTTAGTAGAGACAGAGTTTCACCATCTTGGCCAGGCTGGTCTTGAACTCTTGACCTCATGATCCACCCACCTCGGCCTCCCAAAGTGCTGGGATTATAGGTATGAGCCACTGCACCCAGCCTTCTGTGGTCTTATATTTAAATCATGTATCTTGTAAGTAGCATATAGTGGGGTTTATTACTTTTATTCAGCCTGACAGTCTTATCTTTCATTTGGAATATTTTTATTTTGAATAATTAAAAAAGAACTACATGTTTCAATTTAATCAGTATGAATTGATTCTTTGTAACAAAAGGTGAAAGTTCTTTTACATTTTTTCCCTATTTCCCCTCCTACTATTATTGTTGATTTTATTTTTGTTTTCTCGGGGTTTATAACACTTAAATGCTGTTTTTTCATCAAGCTACGGTCTGAATGTTTGTTTCTTCCTAAAATTCGTATGTTGAAATCCTAACCTTCAAGGTGATGGTATTAGGAGGTAGGGCAGCCAGGTGCAGTGGCTCATGCCTGTAATCTCAGCACTTTGGGAGGCTGAGGTGAGACTAGCCTGGTGAACATGATGAAACACTGTCTCTACTAAAAATACAAAAAATTAGCAGGGTGTGCTGGCAGGTGCCTGTAATCCCAGCTACTTGGGAGGCTGAGGCAGGAGAATTGCTTGAACCCAGGAGGCAGAGGTTGCAGTGAGCAGAGATCGCGACATTGCACTCCAGCCTGGGCAAGAGAGTGAGACTCTGTCTCAAAAAAAACCTAAAAAACAATTAGGAGGTGGGGCTTTGGGGAGGTGATTAGATCATGAGAGTGGAGCCCTCATGAGTGGGATTAGTGTCCTTACAAAAGAGACCTTTGAGAGACCCCTTACCCCTTCCATCATGAAGACACAATAAGAAGGTACCATCAATGAATCAGAAAGTGGGCCCTCACCAGACCCAAATCTCCTGACTCCTTGATCTTGGACTTCTCAGCCTTCAGAACTATCTATCAGACTATAAAACAGGCTATACCTAGTCCTCCTCTTTCCCCTGAACCTGGGCAGACTTATATTTTGACTAATACAATATAACAGAAGTGACACTGGCTGACTTCCAAGGCCAGATCATAAAAGGCGATGGCTTCCTCTGGCTGTCTCTTGCCACGTGTCTTTGAAACCACCATGTAGGAAGCTGACTGCCCTGCTGCCACCATGTTGTAGAGGCCAGGTAGTGACACTACAGAGAACTGACGTCATGTGAGCAGAGATGAGCTGTCCCTGCTGAATCCTGCCAATTGCAGATTCCTGA
Source organism: Rhinopithecus roxellana (assembly GCF_007565055.1). NCBI lineage: Eukaryota > Metazoa > Chordata > Mammalia > Primates > Cercopithecidae > Rhinopithecus > Rhinopithecus roxellana. Next base: position 35,967,867 of record NC_044561.1, on the reverse strand, counting down.
GTTAAGTATATGGTTGTTGCTAAGTCAATGCAGTCATGTTTTTGGGTGGATTCCTATCAGCAAGAGATAACTGAAACATCTGCCAACCTTATTCCCCAGTGCCATCTCCGCTCCACTCCTGCCAGCTGCTGCACCCAGCGACTCAGTTCCCTATTGTAGGAATCTATTCCACTCTCCCAGGCCCAGCTTCTGCCCTCTCTCCTCCAGGAAGCCTTCCTGCTTGCAGTAGCGGGCAGGGTTGAAAAGCAAGTCAACTTTGTGAACCAGAGTGTGTCTAGGTTCAAATTCCAGGTCACACAGCTGGGTGCCCTTGGGCAAGTTCCTTGCCTCTGAGCCTCAGTTTTCTCATCCATAAAATCTGGATAGAAATTGTGGCTGCTGGCCGGGCGCGGTGGCTCACGCCTGTAATCCCAGCACTTTCGGAGGCCGAGGCAGGTGGATCACCTGAGGTCAGGAGTTTGAGACCAACTTAGCCAACATGGTGAAACCCTGTCTCTACTAAAAATACAAAAATCAGCCAGGCATGGTGGTGCATACCTGTAATCCCAGCTACTCAGGAGGCCGAGGCAGGAGAATCACTTGAACCCAGGAGGTGGAGGTTGCAGTAAGCCGAGATCACGCCACTGCACTCCAGCCTGGGTGACAAGAGTGAGACTCGGTCACACACACACACACACACACACACACACACACACACACAAAACAGAAATAGTGACTGCTTCACTGGTTCGTTGTGGGGAGGAAAGATGTTAATCTATGGAAAGCACTCAGAATGCTCCCTAGAATATAACAAGCATTCCATAATGTTGGCAATTATTATTATTATTATTTGAGACAGGTTCAAGCGATTCTCCTGCCTCAGCCTCCTAAGTAGCTGGGATTACAGGCATGTACCACCACGCCCGACTAATTTTTGTATTTTTGGTGGAGATGGGGGTTTCACTATGTTGGACAGTCTGGTCTCGAACTCCTGACCCCAGGTGATCCACCCACCTTGGCCTCTCAAAGTGCTGGGATTACAGGCATGAGCCACCGTGCCTGGCCTATTATTATTATTTTTTGAGACAGGGTCTTGCTGTGTTACCCAGCCCCAAGTGCAGTGGTGCGACCTTGGCTCACTGCAACCTCCACCTCCCAGGGTCAGGCCATCCTTCCACCTCAGCCCCTCTGAGTAGCTGGGACTATGGGCATGTGCCACCACACCCAGCTAATTTTTGTATTTTTCTTGTAGATACGGGATTTCATCATGTTGCCCAGGCTGGTCTCAAACTCCTGGGCTTAAGTGATTTACCTGCCTCGGCCTCTCAAACTGCTGGGATTATAGCCATGAGCCACCTCACCCAGCCATAATGTTGGCAATTATTGTATTTCCCCAGGCACTAGGGTCCCATCCTGCACTCTGGGAGCCCACTCATTGGGAACCTAATTCATAGTATTAATTAATTCATTTTACACATATCTCTTGAGAGCACCTATATGCCAGGCACTGATGAGCTAGGCTTAGTGTGTAGGATTTACTAGGAAACCTACTGCATACTATCCATCCATTGATTCTACCTGTATCTCTGGAGTACCAGGCACTGAGCTAGGAGCTAGGGATGCAGCGATGGAGGTGCGAACACCACCTCTGCCCTCAGGGGTGTACATTCTATAGAGACGGAAGTGGACAAATACATAAAAGAGTTGACAGATTTTTTTTTTTTTTTGAGGCAGAGTCTCGCTCTGTCACCCAGGCTGGACTGCAGTGGCGCCATCTCGGCTCATTGCAATCTCTGCCTCCCGGATTCATGCCATTCTCCTGCCTCAGCCTCCTGAGTAGCTGGGACTACAGGCAGCTGTCACCATGCCTGGCTAATTTTTTTTTTTTTTTTTTTTTTTTTGAGACGGAGTCTTGCTCTGTCGCCCGGGCTGGAGTGCAGTGGCCGGATCTCAGCTCACTGCAAGCTCCGCCTCCCAGGTTTATGCCATTCTCCTGCCTCAGCCTCCGGAGTAGCTGGGACTACAGGCGCCCGCCACCTCGCCCGGCTATTTTTTTGTATTTTTAGTAGAGACGGGGTTTCACCGTGTTAGCCAGGATGGTCTCGATCTCCTGACCTCGTGATCCGCCCGTCTCGGCCTCCCAAAGTGCTGGGATTACAGGCTTGAGCCACCGCGCCCGGCCAACCTGGCTAATTTTTTATATTTTTAGTAGAGATGGGGTTTCACCGTGTTAGCCAGGATGGTCTCGATCTCCTGACCTCGTGATCCGCCCGCCTCGGCCTCCCAAAGTGCTGGGATTACAGGCGTGAGCCACCGGCGCCTGGCCAGAGTTGACAAATTTTGATGAGAGTACCAAAGTGAAAAATAGGGACTGGAGAAAAAAAAACTAATTGGAGGGCTGGGCACAGTGGCTCACGCCTGTAATCCCAGCACTTGGGGAAGCCCAGGCGGGTGGATCACCTGAGGTCAGGAATTTGAGACCAGCCTGGCCAACATGATGAAACCCCGTCTTTACCAAAAATACAAAAAATTAGCCAGGCGTGGTGACGGGTGCCTATAATCCCAGCTACTCAGGAGGCTGAGGCAGGAGAATCGCTTGAACCTGGGAGGTGGAGGTTGCAGTGAGCCAAGATCGTACCATTGTGCTCCAGCCTGGGCAACAATAGTGAAACTCCATCATAATATAACATAACATAACATAACATAACGTAACATAACATAACATAATTGGAGGACCTCCTTTCTACTGGGTGGGCAGGACCTGTGAGCAGAGAAACAAAGGGTGTTTTGGAACCGGGCATGAGGAAAGGGGAGGGAAAAGCATTCCAGACAGAGGGGTGGAGCTAGTCCAGAAGTGTCTTTGGGGCCGGGTGCGTGGGACTTAGGCCAGGATGGGCATGAGATGGTGGGGGTTGGGGGGAGTGAGCAGAATTTGCTGCCACCCTGATTGCTGGTCAGGGTTGTCACGGCAGATAGTATACTCATATATGACAACAGCCAACACTATGCTGAACACTTACTGTGTGGAGGCCACTGTGCTAAGCAATTTATGTGTATTAACTCATTCAGTCCTCAGAACAACCCTATCTGCTAGGTGCTATTAAATAAAATGCACGGGAGGCCATTGTTTCAGACTAGCCTCCTGTACTAGGCCCATCCTACCAGACCAAATCAGAAAGGAGTCACTTGTGCTAAGAGCTCCATGCTCAAACTGAACTTTGAAATGAGTCTGTTGTTCTAGAAAACAGGAGCTGCCACTCAACCTGAGTCTCTGCTCTAACCCTTTACAAGGAAAGTAACTGTGAAACAACCATCCCGTTTTTTGTTCTCTGTCTCTGCCCTCTTTAGCGCCTCTCTGCCTATAAAAAAGTTAACATCCTCTGTTCAGCTTATGGGAATCTCCCTTCTATTTTACACAGGGAGGTGTTGCCTGATTCTAGAACTGCAAATAAAAGGCAATTAGATTTTTTTTTTCTTTTTTTTGAGATGGAGTCTCGCTCTGTTGCCCAGGCTAGAGTGTGGTGGCTCTCTCTCGGCTCACTGCAGCCTCCACCTCCTGGATTCAAGCAATTCTCCTGCCTCAGCCTTCCTAGTAGCTGGGATTACAGGCACCTGCCACCACACCCAGCTAATTTTTGTATTTTAGTAGAGACGGGGTTTCACCATGGTGGCCAGGCTGGTCTCGAACTCCTGACCTCAAGCAATCCACCTGCCTTGGCCTCCCAAAGTGCTGGGACTACAGGTGTGAGCCACTGCACCCAGCCCTAAAATCCAATTAGATCTTTAAACTAAATGTATTGTCATTTGACAGTGCTCCTGTCCTCCCCATTTTACAGATGAGGAGACTGAGACCCAGAGAGAAGGTGTGAATGCAGGCAGCAGCTCCAGAGCCCGTGCTCCTGACCCCAGGCCATGCTGCAGTCCCTTTCATTCAGGCTGCCCCTATTGCACAGGGATGGAAAATGGGGCCAAGAAAGGAGGTGTCCACTCCCCAAAGTCCAGTAACAAAAGAGGGGCAGAGTAGGGATTTCAGCTTGGGTTTCCACAGCCACAGAGGCTGCTCGTTCTCCCAAGTGTGTGTTGAGGCTGATGTAGGTGCCTGGGTGCGACCGGGGGCGCTCTGCCCATGGCCTTACCTGAGCCTGGGCCTCCTTGCTTGGACCTGGGGTAGTCACAGGCCCCGCCCCCTGGGGTAGCGTGAGATGGAATGAGTTCAGTCCTAGTGTGAACCCCAGTGGGATAATTATTCACTAGCCTTCCAGGCAGGGAGGGCCCACTCACCAGCTCCTCCTCTCCTGTGCGGGGGGCGCCTGAGTCATGGGAACAAGGACAAACAGGACCGAATGCTTCCTATGCTTGTACATCATACGTTGGATGCATAGAAAGTGCTCAAAACTGTTTGCTACTGAGCAAAGTGTTTGTCACTGAGTGACATCTTTGTGCCAAGCACTTTACATAAAGTCATTCATTTAATCAGACACATCCATGATTGTCTCTACACATCAGTCCCGTCAAGGGTCATGACCTGACAACCTCACTGATCTGGGATTTGAATCCAGGTCAGGATGATTCCGTGGTTGGGGCTCTGTGGTTGGGTGGGCGGCAGAGGAAGGCAGGTCAGCCTGCGCAGCCCCGGTGACTCAGAGCCACGGCTCCCCTGGCCCGCCCTTTCCTCTGAGTCAGCCTCAGTGATTCCACAGGCTCTTCTCTGGAATTCAGGGCCCCAGGCAGTGTTCCTCCATGGAGATGCTGGTGGGTGCCTTGAGCCCCCATGGCCGCCCTTGGCTGTGTCCTGTGGCCCCCTGGGAGCCCCTCTCAAGTGCAGGCGCTTGCTAGGGTGAGCATTTCCCTCCAACCACCTTGTGGTGCAGAGGGGCAAACTGAGACACAGAGAGGGGCAGGGACCGGGCTGGATGGCACAGCCTCAGCGAGGGGAGCCAGGCCTGGGGAGCCCAGCTTCACTTTTTTCCGTCTTTTCCCAGCCTGCCCCAGTCCCATCTCTCACCTCCTGGCACAGCTTCCTGCCCCATGCCTGGATATCCCCAGCCTAGCCCAGCTCCTTGCCTAGCCCAAGGTCAGGCGGTAGGCACACATCTCCGTAATTGGTCTGAATTGGGGTGAGGGTGGGTCAACATTTCTACTCCGTGCTCTCAAGGCTGCTGGAGGTGGCCATGGGAGAAAGGGAAGGTGGGGACAGGGCCACCCTTCCTCTGGCCCCTGCAGGAGTCCCTGGTTCTCAGGCAGATGCAGTCACCTGATACTGGAGGGCAAACACCATCCCTTTGGCTCTTCCTATCTCACTTCCTTGTGCTCGGCTCTCTCTGCCTTGGGGAACCCAGGGCTCACTTGGGCCACTGCAACCTCAGTTTCCCCAATATCTATCAAATTATAAAATAATAGTGTTGTTTTTTTTTTTTTTTGAGACAGAGTCTTGCTCTGTTGCCCAGGCTGGAATGCAGTGGCACCATCTCGGCTCACTGCAACCTTTGGCTCCTGGGTTGAAGCAATTCTCCTGCCTCAGCCTCCCGAGTATCTGGGATTACAGGTGCCCGCCACCACACCTGGCTGATTTTTGTATTTTTGGTGGAGATGGGGTTTCACCATGTTGACCAGGCTGGTCTCGAACTCCTGACCTTAAGAGATCTGCCCGCCTTGGCCTCCCAAAATGCTGGGATTACAGTTGTGCCTGGCTATAAAATAAAGGTCTTAAGTACCCTTTCAGCCTAGACTCTTGTGATTGGGCACAATAACCTCCCTAGCCCCTTCTCTCCCCAGTCTCATAGAATAGGACCTAGGGAGCCGGGCATGGTGGCTCACGCTTATAATCCCAGCACTTTGGGAGGCCGAGGTGGGCAGATCACAAGGTCAGGAGTTCTAGACCAGCCTGGCCAATATGGTGGAACCCTGTCTCTACTAAAAGTATAGAAATTAGGTGGGCGTGGTGGCAGGCGCCGGTAATTCCAGCTACTAGGGTGGCTGAGGCAGGAGAATTGCTTGAACCCAGGGATCAGAGGTTGCAGTGAGCTGAGATCGCGCCACTGCACTCCAGCCTGGGCGATAGGCAAGACTCTGTCTCAAAAAAAAAAAAAAAAAAAAAAAGGAATGTGACCTAGGGAAGGCTGCTATGTAAAGGTGCCCCAGGGGGACACTGGCAATGGGGAGGAGAAGCGACATCTCCAGATGAATTCAATTGAGGATGGGCATTTAGCATCGGTCTTGTGCTCAGGCTGTGCCAGAGCCCCTCAGATGAGGGGTAAAGAAAGGTTTAGGAACTTGTCCATGATCACAGGCACACATTGCCCTGGAATTTGAACCATGGGCATTCTGGCTGTGGTGTAGTGCAGCTCATCACAGGAATTCACCCCACTCTTCGGCCCACTCACTCATCCCCTGCTGAACACCTGAGTGCCAGGTCCTGTGCTGGGATCCATGCGGCCCAGGCCCTGATCCTAGTGAAGAGATGGCCAGAGGAGGCAAGATGGGGTTGGGGGCTGGGTCAGGGAGCACAGGTTCACTAGGCACCCTGACTTACGGACTAGATAACTCCAGACCCACATTTCTGGATGCAATCAGAGACCGACAAAAGGGAATAGAAGGGTTGCTAGGGTCAGGGGCATCCTTGAAGGAATGAACAAAAAGTGGATCCCTGCTTCTGTGGCCTCTGTGGCTGATTTGGGGAAGACAATGATAGCAGGGTATTGCTACCGAGAAAAGTGAAGGCCAAAGTCCTCATAATGACCTTCAGGGCTTTTGCTCTGTCTGCTCCCCTTCCAATCCTCCTTCAACCTCCTCTCCTCCCCTGTTGCACTCCTCATCCTCACCACTCTTGGAACATTCCAGCTCACTCCTGCTAGCCAAGGACGGCTCTGTTCTTGGATGGAAGTAGGCAACACACAGGTTGCTGACATTTTCCTCGTGCAGCAAAGCAAGCACCAAGAAAATGTCAGATAGAGAGGAAATGGCTGTCGGGGTTCAGAAAGTGATACCTGCCAAATATGGCGCTTTGACAGGCCGAATAAAGATGCAGCCTCAAGGTCTCTCTGCCCACCTTTCCCCCATCCTGTCTGTCAATCCTCTGTGTCTCTCAAAGCACAGGAGGAGGCTGTTCTCTGCAGTTCCCTTATCTACTAGAAACTGGACCCCCAAAGAGGAGCACGATTGCTTTCGATCCCTTCCCTGAAATCTCATTAACGGGAGATTAAAATTCATATCACAGAGGAAGAGAAAATTAAACATCACATCTAGAGTCCAGACAAACTTTGTCCCAAACGAGTGTTTCTTCTTCGGTCCCATTCAATTTCCAAAGAAAATAATCTGTAAGATAATGTCTACCTCCCAGGCCAATTAATGCCTCCTAACAGTCATTCACTCCAAAAGCCCGTCTCCCCTTCCCCAGTGAAGAAGCCGATATAAACGTCTGGACCTCAGTGGATTATTGGATAATCATTCTCCTATGACTCCCCTGTGCTATGTATGTTAAATACATTTTTTTTTTTTTTTTTGAGACGGAGTCTCGCTCTGTCACCCAGGCTGGAGTGCTGTGGCCGGATCTCAGCTCACTGCAAGCTCCGCCTCCCGGGCTCACGCCATTCTCCTGCCTCAGCCTCCCGAGTAGCTGGGACTACAGGCGCCGCCACCTCGCCCGGCTAGTGTTTTTTGTACTTTTTAGTAGAGATGGGGTTTCACCGTGTTAGCCAGGATGGTCTCGATCTCCTGACCTCGTGATCCGCCCGTCTCGGCCTCCCAAAGTGCTGGGATTACAGGCTTGAGCCACCGCGCCCGGCCGTTAAATACATTTTTTATGCTTTTTTCCTTCTACTTATCTGCCTATTGTCAGCGCATTTCCGGCAAACCTTTAGAGGGAGAAGGGGAAGCTGTCCTTTGGCCTCCAAGTAGCACAGAATGGCTTGGATGGGGTGTATGGAACTCCCTGCCGGGGGTAGGGGGTCCCCTGAATCAAGGGAGGGGAAATTTGATCTGAGACCTGAAAAGCTAGAAGGAACCGTCCATAACAAGAGTGGAGGGACAAGCAGTCCCAGCAGAGGCAACAGGCTGGACAAGGGCCTTGACGCGGAAGAAGCTGACAGGTTCCAGGAACAGAATGAAGCTGGTGAGTGAGTGGGGCAGTGCGAAGTGGAAGGCAGGGGAGCCAGCAGGGTCTGGGGACAGTTTGCATTTTATTCCAATTTGGTGGAAACCATTAAGAGGTTTTAAGCCAGATAAAAGCCTGTTCTGTTTTTAAAACCATCATTCTTTCCAGCTTAGGTAACGTGGCAAAACCCCTCTCTACCAAGAGTATAAAAAGGTAGCCGGGCATGGTGATGCATATGTGTAGTCCCAGCTATATGGGAGCCTGAGGCAGAAGGATTGCTTGAGCCCAGGAGTTCAAGGCTGCACTGAGCTATGATTGGGCCACTGTACTCTAGGCTGAGTGACAGAGCCAGACTTTGTCTCAGAAAAACCTCCCAAACCAAACAAACATCATTAAGGCTGTAGAGTGGAGAACATACCATAGCCCAGAACCCTGTGGGTGGGAGTTTGTGGGGGTGTGTGTGGCTTGGACCAATGGGGCTACAGGTGGTAGGACACGGACCTGTTTGAAACATGGAGGCATGCCTTTTGATGAGTTGGGAAGAGGACTGACATTCCTGTACCCATTTCACATACGGAGCGACTGCAACTCAGAGGCAGTCCCTGCACATGGGAGACTATTGTTCATTTTTCAGATGTAGAAGTTGAGAGGGGGAGGAATTTGTCCGAGTACATGCAGCTAAGGCTGAATGTTGGTCTCCAGGGCACTCACTGCTCCCGGACTGTCTGCCTTTGTAGGTGTGGCTGGGACTACTCACCGCCTGCCTTTTGCAGACAGGGAAATGAAGACTCAAAGAAGAACAATACTCATAGTGGTGAGCCCATGATAGAACCCAGGGCCCCTGGTACAAAGTCTAGATTCTCTGTGTTCCTGCTGTAGTCCCTGCCCGCCTTCCTGGCATAGCTATAGAGAGCAGATGAATGTAGCAGAACCCACAAGAGGACAATAATGGACGTGGTACCTAATCACACGCTAGCACACTCGGTGCTATGGACACCCAGGGAAAGATGAGGAGGCTCAGATGTTTGTGGGGAAGTGGGGACGCCCCTGTCTGCCTCCTGCCTGGCTTGATGCCCGCAGTGGGTGAGTGTGTATGTGTGCATGTATATGTGATGGTGTGTGTGCATGCCTGTATAATTGTACATGTGAATGTGGCAGTGCGGTGCCCACAGGAACACTGTCGTTCCCCCTGGAATGCCGGGCACCAGGGGAGCTCAGGGTACCCAGCTACCTGTCTGTTCGGACCCAGTGTGCCATCACTTCTCTGTCCACTTATCTGCAGAGACCTCTTGGCTTCTGTGCCTTATCTTTGGGCCCTGCTTAGGCTTCTTGATGAAAAAATAATTAACCATAGCCTCATTTTCCAAGGCGTCCATCCCACTCTGCTGGCCAAGTTAAAAATACTCACAAGGAGCAGGGCTGCTAGTGGGAGGAGCTGCCACTCTGCGTAGGACAGCAACCAAGGCCACAGAGAGGGAAAGGACATATTGAAAGGGAGGCCTGGTGCGTGCCTGGACTCAGGGCTTGGAGAGGAGAGAAGCCAGGGGCTGGGCTCCGGCCTATTCCCACCGTGGCTTCGCTGTGTGAATTTGGGCAAGTTCCTTGCCCTCTCTGAGCTCTGCTTCCTCCTCTATTAATTGAGGAATTTGCACTAGAATTCAGTTCTCCCAAAGCATTTCTTCTGCATGTGAACGGGTGACACCCAAAGCAGAAACACGTGTACAACAAATCCAAACCAAAAAGAGGCTGTGGTTAATTAAGTTTGGAAAAGGACACCAGGATATATAAAGTTAAATCTGTTTCTTTACTGCTGGGCCTCTTTTCTCTCTTTCTCTCTTTCTTTCTTTCTTTGGGGGAGTCTCACTCTGTTGCCCAGGCTGCTGGAGTGCAGTGGCACGATATCACTGCAACCTCCGCCTCCTGGGTTCCAGAGATTCTCGTGTCCCAGCTTCCTGAGTAGCTGGGATTACAGACGCGCACCATCACACCCGGCTAATTTTTGTGTTTTTAGTACAGATGGGGTTTTGCCATATTGGTCAGGCTGGTCTCGAACTCCTGACCTCAGGTGATCCACCTGCCTCGGTCTCCCAAAGTGCCGGGATTACAGGCATGAGTCACAGCCCCCCGCCTTAATTTAAGAAGGGCTTTGCAGAGCCTTTATTGATTGAAACCTTAATTCTTTGGATAAGTAATACATATGTCCACGGCATCTAATTCAGAAGTTGTGGAAGGGGTTTGGGGAGCTCACACCTCTTTCCTGTACCGGTTGTGCCTCCTCTGTTCCTCCCTGGCAGCAGGTACCTGGAAGCTTCTAATGCATAGCGAGGCTGTATCGCATGCACCAGCAGATACCGTGTAGACTCAGCCACTATCATGGTAAGCGACCACGGGCCTCCCAGGCGGGAGTGGGAGCATGGATGGCTAGCCACAGCCCGCCCCCAGCATCTCTAGGACCAACACCTGGAGGAACACCCTTTGAGAATTGTGGGGTCCCTGGTCCCCAAGTGCCACGGGGGTTTGCATAGGAGGGAAGTTGGTAGCGCCGCCCTGCAGGTTCAGATCCCCATCTTGCAAAAGGCGCCCATGACCTCTGCCCTTTGCTGCCCCCAGCTGGGCTGTCCTGCGCTCCAGGGAAGCTCCGAAGCCTGCAGTGTATGTGGGGACCCGGGAAGGGCAAGCTCAGGTTGTGAGCCCGCAGGCTGCGCCGGGAGTGAGCGGCTAGCCCCGCGCGGGCGGGCGCGCTGTGGGCGTAGGGAGGCGATGCGCGTGGCCCGGGGAAGGTGTGTCGCGGCGCGCTGGGGGTGTGAGCGCGCGTGCCCGCCCCGGCCCCGCCCAGAGGCCGGGCAGGTGTGGGCGGGCGGCCAGGACCCCGCCGAGCCGGGCTGGGAGAGCCGGCGGGAAACAGGAAGCAGGGGGAGGCGCGGCCGGACGGCCGGGAGGGAGGGCGTGCAGACGGACGCGCGGGGTGGCCGGGGGCCGGACGCGCGGCCCGGGGCTGGCGGCGATGTGGGGAGGCCCGGGCAGCCTGGGCGGTGGCGGGGACGGGGGCGGAGCCGGGGGCGCCGTGGGCACCGCCCCCCTGCGCCTGCGGAGCCGCCGCCCGAGCGCGGACTCGGGAGCCCGAGGCGGCTGTAGCGTGCGAGGTGAGTCGCTGGGAGCTCCGGGCGCGTCCTCGACGGCAGGTCCTGCGGACGACGCCCCCAGGTGGGCCCAGCCGCACACCCAGCCCCAGGGCGCCCTGGTCGACCCCCGTGCGCCTCTTGCTCGCAGACCCCGAGGACACGGCCATGCCGGGCCGGGCGGAGGCGGGGGAGACCGAGGAGGAGGCCGGGGCCGGCTCGGGGTCCGAGGCGGAGGAGGACGCGCTGTGGGAGCGGATCGAGGGCGTCCGGCACCGGCTGGCTCGCGCCCTGAACCCGGCCAAGCTCACGCCGTATCTGCGCCAGTGCCGGGTCATCGACGAGCAGGACGAGGAGGAGGTGCTGAGTACCTACCGCTTCCCGTGCCGCGTCAACCGCACCGGTGAGCCGCGAGGCCCGCGTGGGTCACGACCCGGGCCGGCCATGCCCTTGGGCGCAGCGCCCAGAGCCGTGGAGCGAGAAGCTAGGGCTCTGCTGTCCTGGGGCTCGGTCTCCGCATCCGTAAAGTGGGCCGGCTGGGTATGCTCACCAGCCTGCCTCGTCCCCAACAGCCACTGCGCCCTGGTGGTCCGCGTTGCCCACACCGGCGTCAGAGTTTTGTCTCGGGGTTCTCTCCTACTTCCCGGGTCCACATTAGAGCAGAGGGTTGGATGTGGCTGCCAGGGCCGGCTGGGCCTGGGACCTGCCGGTCACAGCCGGCGGACTTGGCACCTTTCCTGCGCTCTTTGATGTCCGAGTTCTGTCTGTCCCCTCCTCTGTGCGCCACACACTCCTGGGGGAGTCATTTTTCAAGTGTCAAGACCCATCGCAGCTTTACGAGGGTCCTCTCTCCCACAGGGTGTGCCTTTGAACCAGAGCTCACAAAGGCATGATGGAATGGTCTTAATGGTGGAATTTCAGGCATGGCCGATGGGAGAAGTATTTTCTTTGCTTCTGGTGATAGAGGGGCTTCTCTGTGCCACTGAAAAGGCAGACTGCATTTGCGGACCCGCATCTGTGTCTGTGGGAGGTGCTGGGGAGCTCTGGGAGCCCAGGAGTCATGAGGGAGTGTGCTCCCCTGGCTATGGCAGACTGGCTCTCTTCTCTTCCCTGATGTGTTGGGACAGGCCCCTGTGTGTGTCACTGGCTCAAAAATTTGGGGAACGTGGGCCTGGAGCATGGTGGGGGCAGAAGCAACCAGGCACCTGGGGAGGCCCTCCCCTGGACCGTGGGTGCATCCCCCCACTACTCTCCAGGGCGCCTGATGGACATCTTGCGCTGCCGTGGCAAGAGGGGCTATGAGGCCTTCCTGGAAGCCCTGGAGTTCTACTACCCCGAACACTTCACGCTGCTCACGGGCCAGGAACCCGCCCAGCGGTGCTCCATGATCCTCGGTGAGTGGACCTGCGGTGGATGCTGGCACCTCGGCTTCCAGTGCACAGGCTCCTTCCCCCATCCCTGTTAGGGAGGCGCTCCCACTATGCTTGTTGAACAGTAAGGGAAACTGAGGCATGGAGCAGCTGAAGGAGCTTGCCCAGGGCCCCACGGTAGGCTGAGGGTGGGGCTGGATGCTAGTGCTGTTATTCCAAGTTCAGAGCCACATGCTTAAGATGGCTCTTTCTCCCTGATACTGTTTTCAGACATATGTCGGACATACGCAGATGTACAGTTTTTTAATGTAAAAAAATACAGAGGCTTCAGGTGACTTTGAACTTTTTTTTGTGTGTGAGACAGAGTCTTGCTCTGTCACCAGGCTGGAGTGCAGTGGTGTGATCTCGGCTCACTGCAACCTCTGCCTCCCAGTTTCAAGCAATTCTCCTGCCTCAGCCTCCTGAGTAGCTGGGATTACAGGCATGAGCCACCATACCCCGCTAATTTTTGTATGTTTAATAGAGATGGGGTTTCATCATGTTGGCCAGGATGGTCTTGATCTCCTGACCTTGTGATCTGCTTTCCTCAGCCTCCCAATGTGCTGGGATTACAGGCATGAGCCACTGCGCCCAGCTGAATTTTTTAATATAAAACACACACACGCCTACATGTGTATTTTGCTTTTTTTTTTAAGAACAACTGATTTTAGTGATTCTTTCACCTCTGTTACATACACTTGTTTTAAGTGACTGCATACTATTCATTAGTGAAGTTAGGACATAATTCATTTATCCCATTTCCAGTTGATGGATACTTAGGTTTCCATTTTTGTATTATTACAACGATGCCAGCAACATTCTTGTATGTGCATCTTTGTGCAAATGCGTCTCAGGCGAAGAGGTTCTGAGAATAATTTCTCAAAGAGTCTGTGTATTTTAACTGTTAAATCAACATACCTCCTACCAGGAGTGTGTAAGTGACCATTTGAATCCTGGGGATCATGTTTAAATATTTTTGCCATTCTGATATGTAAAAAATAATGTTACTGTTTTAAGTTTATATTTCATTGAGTGATATCGTTCCCAGGTCACTATTTATTAAACTTTGGATAAATAACTGCTCTGTGCTTCAGTTTTTCTGTTTTTGAAATGGGTACAATAATAGTACTTACCTTATAGGGTTGTCATAAAGATTAAATAAGATGTATCTAGCACAAAGAATGAAGTTAACAAATATGAGAAGCTACTGTAATTATTGTTGGTAGGTTGGTGCATATTTTCCTGTATTTATTAGCCATTTTTATTTTGGGACTTGTCTATTGATAGTTTTTGTCCATATTTTTATTTGGTCATTGATCTTTTCTTATTGATTTGTAGGAGCTCTTTATATATTATGGCTGTGAGTTCTTGTTATATTTTCTCCCACTCTGTTGCTTATTAACTTTGTTGCATCTTTCATTTTTCAGAGGTTTAAACTTTTTTTTTTTTGAGACGGAGTCTCGCTCTGTCGCCCGGGCTGGAGTGCAGTGGCACGATCTTGGCTCACTGCAACCTCCGCCGCCTCCCGGGTTCATGCCATTCTCCTGCCTCAGCCTCCCGAGAAGCTGGGACTACAGGCGCCCACCACCGCACCCGGCTAATTTTTTTTGTATTTTTAGTAGAGATGGGGTTTCACCGTGTTCGCCAGGATGGTCTCAATCTCCTGACCTCGTGATCCGTCTGCCTCGGCCTCCCAAAGTGCTGGGATTACAGGCGTGAGCCACCGCGCCCGGCCGGTTTAAACATTTTTATATGGATTTGTCTCTTTTTTCTCTCAAAACTCCTGGATTTTGTGTGTTGTTTAGGAAGACCTCCCCTGCTCCCAAATTCTACAAATATATTCCAGAATTTCCCTCTAGTGTTTTTATGATTTGAGTTTTTTGACACAGTCTACTGTCTCCTGGATTTTACTTGCCTGAGCTGCCTATTCTGTCCCCTGTTCTGTCCTGGCAGATGAGGAGGGGCCTGAGGGCCTGACCCAATTCTTGATGACAGAGGTGCGACGGCTACGGGAAGCTCGCAAGGGCCAGCTGCAGCGGGAGCAGCAACTGCAGGCCCGGGGCCGGGTGCTTGAGGAGGAGCGGGCAGGGCTGGAGCAGCGACTGCGGGACCAGCAGCAGGCTCAGGAGCGCTGTCAACGGCTGCGGGAGGACTGGGAGGCTAGCAGCCTGGAGCTGCTGCGGCTCAAGGATGAGAACTACATGATTGCCATGCGCCTGGCACAGCTCAGTGAGGAGAAGAACTCGGCTGTACTTCGCAGCCGTGACCTGCAGCTGGCGGTAGGCCCTGGGGAGATGAGTTGGGGAGGCAAGGGAAGGGGCAGCTTTTGCAATATAGTAGCCAGCCAGCCTGTGTCCCAGAGCAACCATTGCGTGCTCTTTGACATGGATAAGTCCTTTTAGTGCTCGGTGTACCTACTTCATTGGGTTATGACTGTAATTCTCAATGGGGGACGATTTTGACCCCCTAGAAACATTTGGCCATGTCTGGGAGACATTTCTGGTTGTCACAATGAGTGGGGATTTATTGGCATCTGGTGTCAGGGATGCTGTCAAATGCCCTGAGGGCACAGGACAGTCCCCAACAAAGAATTACCCAGCCTAGGGCCGAGGCGGAGAAACGCTGGGCTATGAGGATTCAGTGAGTTTTTATTTTTTTGTGAGACGGACTCTCACCCTCGTTGCCCAGGCTGGAGTGCAGTGGTGTGATCTCGGCTCCCTGCAGCCTCTGCCTCCAGGGTTCCAGCGATTCTCCTGCCTCAGGTGGGTACCTGAGATTACAGGCATGTGCCACCACACCCAGCTAATTTTTGTATTTTTAGTAGAGATGGGGTTTCACCAAGTTGACCTGGCTGGTCTCGAACTCCTGACCTCAGGTGATCCGCCCGTCTGGGCCTCCCAAAGTGCTGGGATTATAGGCGTGAGAAACCATACCCGGCCCGGTGAGTTTCCATTTAAGACACAGAGTTTCAAACATGTACAGCCCCTAGCACACTGCTCACAACTTGTGTCAATAGCCATTGTTGATATTATCGAGAGCCACACAAGTTATAAACATCATGTCTTCTAATCCTCCCCAAAGCACCATACGCCAAGTCCTCATTTGCAAATACAGACTCAGACTCAGATTAGTGAAAGGACTTGCTCAAGGTCACAGAGCCAGGAAGCTGCACAGCCTGGGTTTGAACCGGGTCCGGCGGGCTCCAGTGCCAGCCCCCTTCCCACACTGCTGTTCCGCCCTGCCCCTTGTGTGGGGAAGTTTCACCCTGACTCCCTCCAGCAGCAAGTGAGGTCGTGCCTCCTACTGCATCTCACTTTCTTGGTTTCCGACTGGGACTCAGCAGGGGGATAATACTGGTATTTGACTGCCGCAGGGCATTGTTCCAAGGATTTAATGAGCTCATCCACGTCAAGGGCTTAGCAGTGCCAGCCGCATGGCACGCAGGAGGCTTTCTCCAGCCATGTTGCTCAAGGCTCCACAGTGGGTTCTGACTATGGAGTTTGAAGCCTCCCTACCCCAGGAGCCTCGGGCTGTGGCTACTGCGTTGCAGGTGGCTGTGAAGCTGTAGATGTGGGTGCACCGGTGTGCCAGTCCTCGGTTTGTGCATGCCAGGTGGGTCGATATCCTGGGGAGGTGAGCCCTGATGGGGGTGTTGAGGCCACCAGTTGAAGGGTCCAGGCCGCTGGTCCTGCTTGAGGATGTAGGTGGCTGGTTTGAGGTTGTGAGATGACCTTGAGGCCATCGTTTGAGGGCCTGGTTGGTGTGTGGCATGAGATGGAGGCTTTCTGAGGAGTGGTAGGCAGGGACAGGGACACAGGTCCCAGGCCTGCTCTACTGCGAAAAATCATGTGGCGTGGGGAAGGCTTTCCTTTCTGTGCCTCAGTTTCCTCATCATCACAGATAAGGGTGATGTAACAATTATAAAACACGCTTTTGCTTTATAGGTACCATCCTAAGTGCTTGCCACATATAGACCCCTTTAATTTTCCAGCCACCCTACGCTGGGGTGGACACACCATCTTCCCCGTTTCTAGAGGAGGAAACAGGCACAGAGAAGCTGGTTAGAGCACTTTCCCAATGTCCTGGGATTGAAGGATTTTTTTTTTTTTGGGATGGTGTCTTGCTCTGTTACCCAGGCTTGAGTGCAGTGGCGAGATCTTTGCTCACTGCAACCTCCACCTCCCAGGTTCAAGCGATTCTTCTGCTTTAGCCTCCTGAGTAGCTGGGATTACAGGCGTGTGCCACCATGCCTGGCTAATTTTTTTTTTGTATTTTCAGTACAGATGGGGTATCACCATGTTAGCCAGGCTGGTCTCAAACTCCTGACCTCAGGTGATCCGCCCGCCTTGGCCTCCCAAAGTGCCACTGTGTTCGGCCGGATGGAAGGATTTCTGAGTTGGCTCTCAGCACTGCTTGAGGGGTGGTGGCTGGCAGGTGGGAGTGCTCCCCTTTCTTTACCCAGAGAGTTCCCCTTTTTTCTGAAACAGACATGGGCTTGCTGTAACGTTTTCTCAGAAGAAATAATCTGCTGCTCAGAGAGGACGGCGTGAGGGCTGCGGACTGGGGGCTCTGGGAGAGGCTGCAGCCCGCATGGCTTATCCCACCTTTGGGTTGGGTGTGATGGGATCAGGAGATGTCCTGTGTGTGTGGCCATCTGGGGGCTGCTGTGACAGGGGAGGGGGATGGAAAAGAGATGGTTGGAGGTGCCTCTGTAGTCTGCAGGTCATCTACCTCTAGGCAGAGTGACTGCTTTTTCCTATTTTAGGGGCCTAAGAAGTGAAATTGGCCGGGCGCAGTGGCTCACGCCTGTAATCCCAGCATTTTGGGAGGCTGAGGCGGGTGGATCACGAGGTCAGGAGATCGAGACCATCCTGGCTAACATGGTGAAACCCCGTCTCTACTAAAAATGCAAAAAATTAGCCAGGCATGGTGGCACGCACCTGTAGTCTCAGGGACTCGGGAGGCTGAGGCAGGAGAATCGCTTGAACCCAGGAGGTGGAGTTTGCAGTGAGCCGAGATTGAGCCACTGCACTCCAGCTTGGGCAACACAGTGAGACTCCATGTCAAAAAAAAAAAAAAAAAAAAAAGGAAATGAAATTAAACTTAGCTACTATAAGTTTGCCTTAATGTATAATTTATGTTTAGAGCTTTTCTGCTCCAAAATTAACAAAGGTGTTGCAGATGGATCTGAACAGAGCACCTGATCGTGCTTGGCTTGGCAGCTTCTGTCCTCACCTCCCATGTACAGGTGTGTGGCGGCTGGGATTTAATACCCTGTTTTATGAGGTGCAAATTTAATGAGCGGTTATTTCCAAGCAACATAAACTGAAGGAACGAACGCTATAATTTTGTGCTCAGTGAGTTTGTGCACTGAGATTAAATGCATCTGTATTTCCTGTTGCTCGTCGGAGACTCCCAGGTGTCCTGTCCTCTGAGCTCATCAGGGAAGCCGGCCGGCCAGGGGTCAGGCAGGAGGCTCTGGTGTGTGGCTGCGGTTTGCTGAGAGGGTGTGACCACAGTTGTCCTTGTAACGAGCTGTCTTTCTCTGGCTATTCACAAAGCATGTTTTGTGAGTGGAAAGGAATGTGGGAGTCATGAATTTCTTTCTGAGTCTCTTGCGGAGGAGGAGGAGTGGACTGTTAATTTGTGGAATTGCCTGACCCAGCCTCCAGACCCGTGTGTGTGTGTGTGTGTGTGTGTGTGTGTGTGTTAGGGGTGCCATTCTAACCTCTCAAGGCTGGGGGACTAGCAAGTCATTTTCCAAGAGAGGCCGGGGGACTCCTGGGGCACCAAATATTGCATGCCTGACTATGGCACCAGAAGTCATTGTGACCTTTTCCCAACAATGACTTCATTTTATAGCCTGCCACCTGCTGCCACTCTTGTCACTGTCTGGCCACCTCAGACCCCACATGCGTCACACTTGGCTGAGTGCACTCATAGTCCAGCAAACTGACCATGCACGTCTGCTCCCAGCTTGGTGGTCACCCCACAGCTGCCCACTCACCACATCGGGCCAAGTTCTGGCTGCACACTCTGAACTGGTGATTGATTAGGGGCATGGGATTTTATTTAACGCTGTGAAGACAGCCACGGTCACACTGTGGCAGCTCTGTAGCCTGCCTTTCACAGTTTAGAGGCCTCTGCCCACTTGCCGCCTTGTTTAATTCTTGCAACACCTTTGGAAGGCAAATGATGAGGCCAGGAGATCGACTGGGCCCATTTTACTGATGAGGAAACTGAGGCCCAGAGGAGGTAAGTGACTTGCTCAGGATGACAGAGCCTAGAAGTAGCAAAATTGAAACCTGAACCCTGGACATGGAGCTCTTGAGGGAGGATGAACCAAAAGCCAAATCTTCTGGAGTAGAGGCTTTCTTAGGAATTCCTTTCAGGGTAGACCAGACTAAGTCTGTTCACTGAGAATATGTTGAGGTGAGATGTTGGCTTGCAGGGGGAGCGTCTGGTTCCTAGGCTGGATGAGACCCTCAACTCTTAAAACCATTGCCCTCTCCTCTCCCCTCACACCCCAGGTACAGATGAGAAGATTGAGGCACAGAGAGGGACCATGACTTGTCCAGGGTCACACTGAGCTAGAGACGGAGCTGGAGTCTGACCCTGGTTTTGTTTTTTGTTTTTTTTCTCCTCTTCTTTCTTTCTTCTTTCTTCCTTCTTCCTTCTTTCCTCCTCCTCCTCCTCCTCCAGCCTCCTCTCCCCTCCTTCCCCCTTTTCCTCCTCCTCCTCCTCCTCCAGCCTCCTCTCCCTCCTTCCCCCTTTTCCTTCTCCTTCTCCTCCTTCTTCTCCTTCTTCTACTCCTTCTCCTTCTCCTCCTCCTCCCTCCTTCCCCTCCTCCTCCCTCCTTCCCCTCCCTCTTCCTCCTCCCTTCTCCTACTCCCTCCTTCTTTCTTTTTCTTCTCTCTCTTTTTTTTTTTTTTTTTGAGACAGGGTCTCGCTCTGTTGCCCAGGCTGGAGTGCAGTGGCACGATCATGGTTCACTGCAGCCTCAACCTCCCAATGCTCAAGTGATTCTCCTGCTTCAGCCTCCAGAATAGCTGGGATAATAGGCAGGCACCACCACACCCAACTAATGTTTTAAATTTTTTTTGTTAAGAGGAGGTCTCACTGTGTTAACTAGGCTAGTGTCGATCCGCCCACCTCAGCCTCCTAAAGTGTTAGGATTACAGGTGTGAGCACTGCACCTGGCCTGGTTTCCCGTATTCTTTTTTTTTTTTTTTTTTTTCTGAGACAGAGTCTTGCTCTGTTGTCCAGGCTGGAGTGTAGTGGTGTAATCTTGGCTCACTGCAACCTCTACCTTCTGGGTTCAAACGATTCTCGTGCCTCAGCCTCCCTTGTAGCTGGGACTACAGGCATGTGCCACCATGCCAGGCTAATTTTTGTATTTTTACTAGAGACGGGGTTTCACCATGTTGGTCAGGCTGATGGGATTACAGGCGTGAGCCGCTGTACCTGGCCCCCCTTCTTCTGGATGTGGCCCTCCTCCTTTCTGCCATGAGGATACTGGGCTAAATGGATGGGAGTCAGTGTCAGAACTGCGGGACAGACAGCGTGTTGTGGTGCAGCACATCCACCCACAAGTTCTTAGAGTAGATTCCCCTGGGGGGTGTCCTTGGCCTTACTGCCCACTGCTTCTTCCTCAGCCCTGTTTGTTTTATATCTGCCCAGCCTGTCCTGTTTTCATAGACAAGTCTGGGGAGGACCCCTGCTTCGGCTTCTCTGGGAATCTGGAAGGCATCCAGGAGCGAGGGAGCAGGACTTCCCACCCCTGTGACCTGTGGCTCCCAGTGTGTCCCCCTCTGGGCTGACCCATGTCTTGGGCTCCAGGTGGATCAGCTCAAGCTCAAGGTGAGTCGGCTGGAGGAAGAGTGTGCACTGCTGCGAAGGGCCAGAGGATCGCCTCCTGGGGCAGAAGAGAAGGAGAAGGAGAAGGAGAAGGAGCCGGACAACATGGACCTCGTCTCTGAGCTGCGTGCTGAGAACCAGCGGCTGATGGCATCGCTGCGGGAGCTGCAGGAGGGCCTGCAGCAGGTACCAGGGCCAGGGCTCGTGGGCACAGGCTGGGGGTGGTCAGGAGGGCCTGCAGCAGGTACCAGGGCCGAGGCTTGTGGGCATAGGCTGGGGGGGCGGTCAGGAGGAGCTGCAGCAGCTATCATGGCTGGGGTTCATGGACATGGAGTGGGGGTGGGGGTTAGACCCGGAAAACAGGCCCTCTTGCTGCTTGCTCATCCTCCCAAGGCCTGGAAAGCTGAGGATTTCAGAACCAGGGATCTGAGATCTGGATGGAGTCCCGGCAGCCTCTTGCCTGAAGCTCTGAGCTGAGGGCCCTTAGCACGTGGCTGTCCCTGGTTGTCTGGTCTGAGGTGTGTGAGCAGCCTCCAGGAGGTCCCCGAACTCCCTAAAACTGTCCACCTGATTTTGAGTATGAGCATTTTTCTGGGGAAAGGGCCCCAGCTTTCATTTGATGTGTAGAGAGTGTGGTCTGGTGGTCCCAGAGCTTGCTTAGTGTCCTGTGACAGGTCAGTGGCAGGTCAGCAGCTACATGGGCCTGCCTCCTGGCCATTGTTCCACACTAGGAAGTGGGGGATGGGAACCAGTGTGTTTCATGAGGTTGGGGCACTTGGCTGGAGTGTGGGTCTGGGGGCAAGATCTTGGGCCCAGGGTCTACCTGTATAGGCCAGGCTCAGCCCCTTGAAGACCCCTAATCATGGGGGTGGGAATAGGCCTTGGAAATGGCTGCGGTCTGCTGCCCCGGATGGTGGGTGAGGGCCAGAGCACAAGTGTGTGCCTGGTGCTTGCTTAGGAATAAGATCCTGGCTGAATTTGTCCAGTCACACCCTCATCCACTTAGCTTATTAGCTTACTTGTACCCCAGATGCTCCCTGGAGGGTAGGTAGGGCTGGTGGGGCCACACCCACTCTGCCGAGGGGGAAACAGAGATCCAGAGATGGTCAAGTCCCCAGGCCAGCATGGCAGAGCTGGTCAGGTGGTTTTGGAGGGCTGACAGCTGCGTGTCCCCTTCCTTCCCACGCCCAGGGTGGGCCCCGAGCCAGACCCTGAGGTGGCCCTGCCCTGTGATCCCCAGGAGGCAAGCCGGCCAGGGGCCCCGGGCTCCGAGCGCATCCTGCTGGACATCCTAGAGCATGACTGGCGGGAAGCGCAGGACAGCAGGCAGGAGCTGTGCCAGAAGCTGCATGCCGTGCAGGGGGAGCTGCAGTGGGCCGAGGAGCTGCGTGACCAGGTGGGGCCCTGCCCATGCCCTGCCTCTGGTGGGGGAGGGTGTCAGCCAGGGCCAGTGTGCTCACGCCTTCTCTGAGCATCCGCTTGACGCAGGCGCCTTACTGAGAACTGCGTTCGTTCGTTCGTTCTCAGATGTTGACGGAGGCACCCTTCTAGGCGCTTGGGATGCCGCAGTGAGCAAAACAAAGGTGCCTTTTCCTTTAGGGGGAACTCCAGCAGGGGAGACCGGCAGTATGTGAGACACACAGTCCCACGTCAACTGTTTCATGTAGCCAAAGGCGATGAGTACCGTGGGAGACGCAGAGCTGGGGAAGGGGCCGGTTGCAGTTTCAGTGGGGAGGCCAAGGGTGGCCGGGTGGGTGAAATGATGATCATTCTTCTCATTTTACAGATTAGGCAGTTGAGGGCCCGTGAGGTAAAGTCAGTGGCTCAGACCACTCCACTGGGCAGGAGGGGACTTGCTATCGGGTCTCAGGCTCTTGGCTCTCACTGGCCCTCCTGGGCACCTGCTGGTTAGCTTTCTGGTGGTCCCCAGCCCTGTGGTCTGACCTCGCCCCCGTGCCACCCTCAGTACCTGCAGGAGATGGAAGACCTGCGGCTCAAGCACCGCACACTGCAGAAGGACTGTGACCTGTACAAGCACCGCATGGCCACTGTCCTGGCCCAGCTGGAGGAGATTGAGAAGGAGCGAGACCAGGTGAGCCCAGTCTGCTGTGTACGAGGCCCTGGGCCAGTTGCTGCTTCTCATATGGGAGGAGATGAGAAGCAATGGAGGGGACTAGAATGGTAGAAAGAGAGGTTAGCAGCTCCCTGGTGGGTTAGGACAGGGCACAAAGCCTGGGGGAACAGACAGGGGACCTGGAGCCCTTGAGATACCAACCTTACACCCTGGACCCACTGGCCTCAGTCTGAGCTCCCATGGCAGTTGCAGAAGCTGGTCCTGGTGTCTTCATTTCCGAATATCCCTTGTTCTCTCCATCTCAAAGACAAGGCCAGTACAGAGGAGGTGCTTACAAATAGAAGCCGATGAAGAAATTCTCAAAAGTTTTGGCTCTCCGTCCCTGGATGACCCTTGTCTCCTGCCAAGGTTGTAGGGTGGGCTGAGGACCTCCGGCCAGTGTCACCAGGTTCCATGTGCAGTGGGTGAGGGCAGGAGGTTTTTGTTCTTGACCAAGTGTGAATCCCACTAGAGGAGTTGAAGTCTACATATTATTATTATTATTATTATTATTATTACTTTTTGAGAGTGAGTCTAGCTCTGTTGCCCAGGCTGGAGTGCAATGGCGCGATCTCAGCTCACTGCGGTCTTCACCTCCCGGGTTCAAGTGATTCTCCTGCCTCAGCCTCCCAAGTAGCCGGTATTACAGGCATGCCCCCATGCCTGGCTAATTTTTGTATCTTTAGTAGAGACAGGGTCTCACCATATTCACCAGGCTGATCTTGAACTCCTGGGCTCAACTGATCCACCCACCTCAGCCTCCCAAAGTGCTGGGATTACAGGCGTGAGCCACCATGCCCAGCCGAGGTCTAAAATGCCCTCAGAATCCCCTGGCAAGCTTGAAAGTGCAAAATTGGGACTTCATTCTCCGGATGTTCTCATTCAGGTGGTCTGGGGTGGGCCCCAGGAATCTGCATTTTATGGGGCTGCCCTCAGCTCTCTCTGAGGCGTGGCTGTCAGGTCTGGACCATGGGTCTAGATCTGGAGCCCCTGGTCTCCACTGTGGATGCAATGGGCTGGGTTTGACTCCTGGCTTCCCCACCAACTGGGATGCTGGGAGTGAAGCCCCTGGCACTCAGCAGGTCTCGTGGAAAAGTTTTCATTTCTCGGTGAAACAGTGAGAGCCTGGATTCTGCAAATGGACTGCCCGATTTGAATCCCAGCGCTCTCTCTCCTGGCTTGGTTTCCCCAATCTGCAGAATGAGAATAATGATATTAATAGTATCTCACTAAGCCAGTTAGTATGAAGATATTTAAATGAGCTGATATTTAGCTCAGGGCCCGGCACACAGTGCTCAGTAAGTGATAGCTGCCGTTCTCCTTACTGTCCCCATTCTTCAAGTCATAGGCCAGGACAGCTGAGCCAGGGTAGCTCCTTCAGCTGCTGCCTCTCCTCCCCCAACCCTAGGCCATACAAAGCCGTGACCGGATCCAGTTGCAGTACTCACAGAGCCTCATTGAGAAGGACCAGTATCGCAAGCAGGTGCGGGGCCTGGAGGCAGAGCGGGATGAGCTGCTGACGACACTCACCAGCCTGGAGGGCACCAAGGCTCTGCTGGAGGTGCAGCTGCAGCGGGCCCAGGGTGGCACCTGCCTCAAGGTGAGCGGGTCAGGACTGTGGGAGTCCTGGTGGGAAGGCTGGGGTCCTGGCAGGAGCTCTTGGCCAGGGCTGGGAACCTGCCGGCCCTAGTGGGAGACCTCAGCCGGGGGAGGAAGCTCAGGGGAAGTGGTAAGAGCCCTCAGTTACGAGTGGGAACTTGAACCCAGGCTGGGCTGGGTGTGGGCTGGTGAGCAGGCAGGGGGCATGTTGATCTCTGAGTTTCTGTGGTTGCTTCTGGGACACTAAGAATAGCTTGGAGCTGGTCTTTGCATTTAGCTGGGGAAAGCTGGCTGCCCGAAGGCCTGTGTGCTTGTTAGAATGCAAAGCCTGGGCCTCAGAGACCAGCTAGTCAGGACTAGCATGAGCCTAAGCATCCCTCAGAGAACAGCTGGTATAATCCTCTCATTGCACAGGGCCCAGAGAGGGTCAGGGGCTTGCCCAAGGCCACATAACCAACTGGCACTGGAGCTGGAGTCCCAGACCCATTGTAAATTGGATCGTGGTCCTCAGGCTGCTGCCGGGAGCTCTGCTTTTCTCTCTTTTTTTTTTTTTTTGAGATGGAATCTTGCTGTGTCACCCAGGTTAAAGCTGTTCTCGTCCCTCAGCCTCCCTAGTAGCTGGGATTGCAGGTGCCTGCCACAACGCCCAGCTAAGTTTTTTGTATTTTCAGTAGAGGTGGGGGTTTCACCATGTTGGCCAGGCTGGTTTCAAACTCCTAACCTCAACGGATCCTCCCGCCTCAGCCTTCCAAAGTGCTGGGTCCTGCTTTTTCTTTTTCTTTTTTTTCTTTTTTGAGACGGAGTCTCGCTCCGTCGCCTAGGCTGGAGTGCAGTGGCGTGATCTCAGCTCACTGCAGGCTCTGCCCCTCCCTGGGTTCATGCCATTCTTCTGCCTCAGCCTCCCGAGTAGCTGGGACTACAGGAACCTGCCACCTCACCTGGCTAACTTTTTGTATTTTTAATAGAGACGATGTTTCACCGTGTTAGCCAGGATGGTCTTGATCTCCTGACCTCGTGATCCGCCTGCCTCGGCCTCCCAAAGTGCTGAGATTACAGGCATGAGCCACCGCGCCTGGCCCCAGCCTGCTTTTTCTTATTTTGAGTTGCCTGACAGTGAGCTCTGCAGGCTTGGTGTTTGAAGCATTGGAGCCCAGAGGAATATAGGAAAAGTCAGCATTAATCCATGACTTGTTTTTTTTAAACCCGCTGTGGCTTTTTTGCTGTCTGGTAAAGACAGAGTCCCTTTTCATGGCCAAGAGGCCCTGCAGATGGGATTCCTTTTGTCCTCTAGCCTGATTCTGTGGGTTTTAGCCTTTCAACTGGAATGCATCACAGTCCTGCCTCAGGGCCTTTGCACATGCCGTTGATCTGCCTGGACCATCCCAACTGGACCTACTTAGTGCCTGTATACCCTTGAGTTCTCAGTTCCAACCACACTTTCTTTGGAGAGTACTTGGACTCCCAGGCTGGATGGGGTGTTTGTATGTTTTCCACACCCCAGGCACCTTCCTTTTGCTATCGTCTCAGCTTGAGGCTATTTTGTTCACATGTCTGCTGGTTTACGGTTTGTCTCCCTGTCTAGGCTGTGAGCTCCCTGAGGACAGGGATCTGTCCCTGTGCTGGCACATGGCAGGTGCTCAGTAAAGGACTGTGGCTGGCCTGGGCCTAGCACTGCTCACCTCCTTCCTCCCCTCTCCCTCTTCCAGGCCTGTGCCTCCTCCCATTCCCTGTGCTCCAACCTCAGCAGCACTTGGAGCCTGAGCGAGTTCCCCTCCCCTCTGGGAGGCCCAGAAGCAACTGGGGAGGCCGCTGTCATGGGGGGACCTGAACCTCACAACTCGGTAAGACAACTGCCTCATCCCAAATAAGGGGGGACGCTGCTGTAGCATTATTACTAACGTAGAGAGTGCTTTCCGAAGGATCATTTCACAGGTGAGGACACTGAGGCTCAGGGAGGCCAAGTACTTTACTGAAGCTCACCCAGAACCATTTCCTTGCCAGGCCTGGGTGCCAGGAGGCCTGGGGAGCCACCCACACACTATAATCTTGCAGACCCCATTCCTCTGCTCTGGGCCCTAGTTCTCATCTGTGGAATGGGCACAAACCAGGTGTGCTGAGGACTGGGGTGGTGCTGAGCAGTGGGGGTGACCCAGGCCCTGTCATGGCATTGCAGGAGGAAGCCACAGACAGTGAAAAGGAGATCAACCGGCTCTCCATCCTGCCTTTCCCCCCCAGTGCTGGCTCCATCCTCCGCCGGCAGCGTGAGGAGGACCCCGCACCCCCTAAGAGGTGAGATGGCTGGGGATAGCAGTAGACACCCAGGGAGGTGGGGCTGCTGTCTCCTGAACAGCCACCTCCCAGAATCTGCAATGCCAAAGTCAGGTCCAGGGGGTCACTTCCCTTTATTGCCCTCAGATGGCTGGAGCTCTGGAAACCCAGGCCCTGTGAGTCACAGGGGCGACCAAGGTTAGAGTTAAGACAAGGCCGATGGGCAGAGCGAACTCAGTCCTAGCCAAGCATCCTGGCAGGAGAGTCACTGGGGGTCAAGCCTCGAAGATCCTATACCCAAGGAGAGAAGCTTGATGGTTCAGGACTAGGGGGCGTGGAGAATGTTTCAAGGTGTCAGGGACCTCGGGCAAGAAAGCCAGGTCTCAGGTTTGGGCATCAGCAGCAAATAGGGACCAGAAAATAGGGACCGAGGCGCACCCTCTGGTAACAAGACCAAGGGCGGGAGATAGCCTGCCTCCTGGGGCGCGATCCCTGTCACTGCTTTTCCCTGTAAGCAGCCTTTGATTTATTCCTTTACTGGTGAGAGGCTGGGCCTGGGAGGCTGTGGTCAGTATGGCCTCGGTCTGTGTGAATCTGTCCCAAGGAGGCATCTGATGAGGAGGTCATGGTTTAATTTAGGAGGCGTACCTGGGAGCCACAAACCACAAAGATGGCAAGTGAGGATGAGATGAGGGGTGAGAGATCAGGGGTGGCTTCCAGGAGGAGGTGGCATTGAAAGAGCTGGCTTTGAAGGGCATGCCAGGGCATTGTAGGTGGAACAACACCGGACAGAGGCCAGGACATTAACTTCTTGCTCTGTGAGTTTAGGGGAGCCAGGTGGCATGGATGCCTTGTACCTGGGATCCCGCCTTGAGTCTTGCCTGCATTTGCTTGGGGGCTGTGAGACCTTTCCCTGGTGTGGGGGCAGGAGGAGGGAACAAGGCAGAGTGCCCACTGTGCCTCACCTCCTACCCCCTCCCTGCCCTCTCTCTGCCCAGATCCTTCAGCAGCATGTCAGACATCACAGGTAACAGCCCTTGAGTTCCATGGGGAGAGATCCTCTGGGGAGGGGGAGGTGGCTTTGCAGTCCACCTGAAGCCTGCCACCTGCGCTACCCTTGGGCTGCATCCCCTTCCCTGAAGCCCCACCATGGCCCCTGCCAGGCAGGAAGGTTGTGCTTGGGAGGCCCCTGGGGGCTTTGGTTCCGGCCTCTCACCCTGAGCCCAGTCCTGGGCCTCACTCTTGTTCCTGGCTGTGATGTACGAGGCTCTTCAGTTCTGGGCCACCTTTCACCCTCTTCCGGGAAACTGCGGGGTCAGCCTGGTGGGCTCTGACCTGTCTCTGAGCCCAGTGGGTCTGATGTGTTCCTGGGACCTCCAACCTGCCAAGGCCTCTCGGGTCCTGGGCTGGAGGGGGTCAGCCCCGGTCGTGGACCCTGGCCATCCCTGTTTCCCAGTCCCAGACCCCTGAACCTTGTTCTTTTTCCCCAGGGAGTGTGACACTTAAGCCCTGGTCCCCTGGCCTCTCTTCATCCTCGTCCTCTGACAGCGTGTGGCCTTTGGGAAAGCCGGAAGGCCTCCTGGACTCGGGGCTGTGGCCTGGACTTCCTCAACAGGTACCGTAGCTGCCTGCGGTGGGTGGAGCTAGGGTGATTGCTTGAGAGGGGAACAGGAGTGAAGTAGGAGGAGCAACTGCCTCACCCCTGTTTTATGCAACTGTCGGAAGATTAAGGTCTGTAGACGCTGGCAGCCTTTGGATTCAGATCCTGCTGCTGCTCTTGATTGTCCATGTAACTTAGTCTGGTCCCTTCAACTCTGTGGGCCTCCGTTTCCTGAGTAGCTAAAGGGAGATCATGACCCGTTTTGCATGGAGGTCTTTTGAGGGCTCTGCTAACAGAAGCAAAGCACCCAGCTCTGCCAGGCACATAGCAGGTGCTTAGTGATAGTTGTCACTACAAGCTGTCCTTATCCCAATGTCCTGCCTGTCAGTCCCTTGGCTCTGAGTCCCTGGGACTGAGCCACCAGCAAAGTTTCATGCTGTGGGTGGGCTTGGGTCTCCTCAGGAGCCCTGTGACTGGGCCAGCCACAGGCCCTGTAACAGGAGTCACAAAGCCCATTAGCGCAGAGTGCACTGTAGGCGATGTGCTGTTGGTGTGGCTGGTGCGTGGCCACTGTTCACACTTGCCAGTGTATCTAAGGAGGGGTGAGGCACAGCGGGGGCTGCACTGCCATTGTGGTCTTGGAACTCAGCTGTGAGGAGAGGGCAGATAGGGAGAGCATCCGGTGACTGTGGAGGAGGAGTGAGGGGGAAGGGCGAAAATCAAGGCTTCCTGAGTCAGGCCGGGAAAGTGTGGACTTTGGCTTGTACACTCTGGGAAATGTGGGAGGGTTTAGTTATTAACTGCAAGGCCAGCTGCTGGCTGTTTTACAGCATGCTGTTTGTCCTGGGAGTAGGCATAATTACGATTATCTCTCTTCCATAGAGGAGGTAACTGGGGCTCAGAGAGGTTAAGCAACTTGCCCAGGGTCTCACAGTTGGGAAGTACCAGGTCTGGGTTCATAGTGACCTGATCAGATTTGGGTTTTGGAAAGGGCGTAGGAAACGTGAATTGTCAGCTCTGGAATGTGGGGGTGTTGGGTGCAGAGGGACGGGTCACACAGCAGATCAGTGCAGCATAGGACCAGGGCCTCTGGCCTCCGGAGCGGCTTTGTCAGGCCAGTGTCCGGGCCCTGCCCCCACCTGGCCCCCGGCAGTGGGCCCAGCGAGACATTGTTTTTGCCTGTGCAGGACGTGCTTCTCGGGGAAGGGGTGGAGGTGCCTCCCTTCCTGCTTGCCTCGGCCCTTCCTCCCTTCCTCCAGTTTGGGCTGCAGCAGGGGTCCTGGCTGCTGTCCAGGGGGCGCCAGCATGCAGCCAGGGAGCAGGAGCCTCTGTCCCAGCCCCGCCCAGGCCCCACGGTCACATGGGGCCACTTCTGCTGCCCATGCTGTTCCTGGGGAGGAGAGAGGATCCTGGGAAAGAACCCAGGCTGGGGAGGGCGCAGAGGTGGTGGACCGAGAGAGAGAGAGAGAGAGAGAGAGAGAGAGAGAGAGACAGAGACAGAGAGAGAGAGAGAGAGAGAGGCGGACAGGTGGAGAGGGAGATGAGGGCCCAGATAGGGCCCAGGTCTGGGCAACTTGCATGTCTCGTGGGGTTGTGTTGTGGTGAGGTGGGAAGAGCCGGCTTTGGTGCCAGCACTTGCTACTGTGGGACCTTGGGCAAGTCTCTGAATTTCCCAGTGCCTCAGTTTCCTGCTCTGTAAAATGGGCTCACATAGTGCCTGTCCCTTAGGGCCACTGTGGGGGTTCCAGTATCCCTTCTAGACTGCTTAGCACACTCAAAGTGGATGTCAGCATATGCTCGCGGTTAGCTATAATTATTGTCGCCATTGTTGTTTAACCCCCAGAGCAGCTCTGCAAGGCTGGAATTTTAACCTCGTTACACAAACCAGGACACTGAAGTGCAGAGACAGTTAGAAATTGGTCCCAAGGGCCGGGCGCGGTAGCTCAGGCGTGTAATCCCAGCACTTTGGGAGGCCGGGGCGGGCGGATCACGAGGTCAGGAGATCGAGACCATCCTGGCTAACACGATGAAACCCTGTCTCTACTAAAAACACAAAAAATTAGCTGGGCAGTGGTGGTGGGCACCTGTAGTCCCAGCTCCTGGGGAGGCTGAGGCAGGAGAATGGCGTGAACCCGGGAGGCAGAGCTTGCAGTGAGCTGAGACTGTGCCACTGCACTCCAGCCTGGGCGACAGAGCGAGACTGTCTCAAAAAAAGAAAAGAAATTGGTCCCAAGTCACAGGCCCCTCGGAGCTGGTTGGGGATTCCGATGTGCCTTCCCCCTGTCTCAGCTGCTGGAGATCTCACATCTGTGTTGTGTGCCCACTGTGTGCTGGGCACTATGCTAGGCATTTTCTCTCCTCTTTCCCATTTCCTGCCCATCTCTTGCCCTCAGCCTCTGCCCTGTCCTTCCCAGCTCCTGGAGCCTGAGTGCCGGGAGGGGATGGTGGATAGTGGGGGGCTGGGGCAGGCAGGGGGATGGACTGACAGATAGCCAGGTGGGGGACAGCAAGGGAGAGCTCATGGGGCAAGTGAGGTGCTGGGTGAGAGGGGCAGGGCATGGAGAGCACTGGAGGGTTTCGGGGTGCTGTCTCCCCAGCATAGCCCCGCCACTGCCCCAGCTCGCTCACGTGGCCCTAGGGGATCTCTGGCACTTTCTGTCTTTGCAAAGAGAAGATTCCCATAAGTCATTGCCTGGCTCCATGGCCTACTAGCTGTGCCATTCTTGGCAAGTTAACTTTCCTGTGCCTCAGTTTCCCTTAACCATCGGGTTGTCAGGAGGATTGACTGAGGTGATCTGTGTGGCATGCTTCAGTCTAAGCATCAGGTCCCTGACCTGGTACCAAGCAGGCATGCAGACTACTCAGAGATCTTCCCATGGGGCCCTGGGGGACACTCACTGAGGCCATGTGGCCCGTCACTGCTCAGAGCTGGCAGAGCTGGCAGACTTGCCCCATTCCTGTCTGCCTGTGACCTGACCTGACTTGGGGCGGGTGGCCGGGAGCTGGTGGCTAGGGACACCGTGCTTCCTAGCACTCCACAGGCAGCCAGTTGGTCAGCCAGTCCCAGGAGCGGGGAGCAGGTAGCCCCTCTCCCTGCTGTGTTATTTCTCTACCCCTCCTGCTTGTCTCTGCCCCTCCTGCTTGTCTCTACCCCTCCTGCTTGTCTCTACCCCTCCTGCTTGTCTCTACCCCTCCTGCTTGTCTCTACCCCTCCTGCTTGTCTCTACCCCTCCTGCTGAGGCGGGGGTGCTGGGAGGGACCCTATCTGGACCCTGCTCCCGCAAGCCCCCAGGTGGGCTCTGCAGACTCTGAGGAGTGCTGGGAGTGGGTATTCCTGATCTACTGGAGTCTCAGAGAAGTCGCTGGTCCTTTGAGGAGGTTGGCAAGGGTGTCCTGGAGGAGCGGGTGCCTGAGCTGGGTCTTCAGGGATCTGTAGGAGTTGTCAAGAAGAGCCTGAAAAACCTGTGGTCAAGGCTGGGGTCAGCCTTGATACTTGCATTGCAGAGGGGAGGGGTGTGGGGGAGGGAGCGAGTAGAGGTGGGTGGGGTGGGTGGGGTTGGCGGAAGAGCCTGGGTGCCGGCTGCTCACTGGGCTCTGGTCTGGGGAGGCCGTGATGGTCAGTTGTCTGTGGGTTTGAAACAGGTGGGGAAACTGAGGCGAGAGAGGTGATTTGTTATGAATTACACCTGGTGCCAGTCAATGTCTAGTTTTGACAGAGCACTTAGTGTCTCCTGGGCCCTGTTCTGAGAGCTGCCTATGTCTAAACTCAGCGAGTAGCCAGGGAGGTAGGTGGAGCTGAGGCTCAGCGGCTGAGCGGCCTGGCCATTTGACCCCAGAGTTCCTGCTGGCGCCCTGTGTGCTGTGCTTCTCAGACCATCTGACCACAACCCACAGTGAGAGAAACCTGGTACACACGCCTGGAACAAAAAGGTCATGAGATAATAATTGGATTTACCTGGGGTGACGGGAGGAGGGTGGGGGATAGCCTTGTACTTTCTATTCCATCGCATTATCTAGCTGTGCCAGTCACAACCCAGTGAATGTCACCACCCACTAAGGGCCAGGCCTGCAGTTTGGAGGCCCCAGAGCTCTCTGGTTTCCCCGCTCCCTGCATTATCTTTTATTCATGTGCCCCCCCGCCTACACCCACAGAGGGCAGGGGGTGCCATTGTCAGCCTCATGTTATGCATACAGTAACTGATGCTCAGCAACCGGCTCATTTGCCCAGGCTAGGTTACAGTTTGCCCTGGGGTTTGGAGCGGACTGTGTGCTCCAGCTACACAGCCAGGGCCAGCATAGCCAGGCCGGGTCTCAGGCCTGTCACCTTTCCATGCCACCTCGATGCAGCCAGGACATGAGCACTGAATGATGCCTCCCACGCCTGCATCTGCCCAGCCCCTCGGCCTGGCTCTGTGTCTTACCTGAGGGGGCGGGGCTGCTCCCCAGCGGTGCTGATTGGGTGAAGGTTCTTGCAGCCTCGCCCTCCCCAGGCTGGCAGCAGGGGGCAGTGCAGCTGTGTCTGGGCTGCAGCTCCTGGGGTGGATGGAGATGCTTTGCCCTGCTGCCTCTCCAGCCAGCACACCTGCTGACCTTGGTCTCCCCACCTCCTCCAGGCCAAGCTGTCTGGTAGGGGACTTTGGGTCCATTTGTCTCTGAGCCTGGCCACAGGGCCTCACCTTTTCTCATCCAGGGACAGGCAGAAACCTACCATGAAGGGGATTTTGGTGACGTCTTAACTGTCAGTGGTCCCTCTACCTATGGGAGGAAAACCAGACACCTCTGTTCCACGCCCTCCAAAGGGTGGCTCCAGCTTGCCTTTCCTGGGAGCTGCTTCCCAGGATGTAAAATGAGAATTAGTTCAAGGAGCTCAGCATGGTGTCTGGTGCATGGAAAGCACCCAGGAAGTGTTCGCTGCTATTGTTGTTATTAAATTCTTCCACACATCGTGTGTTCTGTTCTCCACACCTTTGCTTTGATATATTCCTTCAGCCTGGAACTCCAATTCCTCCATCTGTCACCAAAGTGCGTCTATTCTTCACCAGTGTGTAGCCCAGGTACTTCTTCCGTGGGAAGCTTCTCTCTGCTTCTATGGCTGGTTGTAACCACCTTCACATCTGTGCCACGTGCTAATGGCGACCTCCCTCCTCAGACTGTGAGCATAACAAGCGTTTTTTTTTTTTTTTTTTTTTTTTTGAGACAGAGTATCACTCTTGTTGCCCAGGCTGGAGTGCAGTGGCATGGTCTCGGCTCACTGCAACCTCTGCCTCCTGGGTTCAAGCAATTCTTCTGCCTCAGCCTCCCGAGTAGCTGGAATTACAGGCACCTGCCACCACACCTCGCTAATTTTTTTGTATTTTTGGTAGAGATGGGGTTTCACTGTGTTGGCCAGGCTGGTCTCGAACTCCTGACCTCGTGATCCACCTGCCTTGGCCTCCCAAAGTGCTGAGATTACAGGCGTGAGCCACCGTGCCCGGCTGTATAACAAGCTTTTATTAGTCATCCGCTATGTGCCTAGACACTGGGTTTGGTGCCAAGGATACAGAGCGTAACAGTATAGAAGTTTGGTCCTGGAGGCGTTCGTTCTGATGGAGGAAACGAAAGGGCCGTGGCAAGGCAAAGTTGGAATGCTCCTGTGGCAGGCTCCACTGCACTGTGTGCCCATGTCCAGGGGAGAGGCTGCTTGTGACTTGAGCTTTGAAGGATGGTCAACATTTCCCAGGTGGAGAAGGCAAGGAAGGGCATTCCAGGCAGAGGGCGCAGAAGATGGAGAGGCCTGGGGGTGGGAGTCATGGCATATTTGGGAAATGGAATCACTGTGGTTTTCCAAGAATGCTGAACTGAATCCAAGTACTGACTGGATTCTAATTCTTGTCTCCTTTCTCCCTTCTCAGGTCTCTGGCTATTCGGGTGTCTGGCCGGAGCCCCCCAGGGGGCCCAGAGCCGCAGGACAAGGGACCAGATGGACTGTCGTTTTATGGGGACAGATGGTCTGGGGCTGTGGTGCGCAGGGTGCTGTCTGGGCCTGGGTCCGCCAGGATGGAACCAAGAGAGGTGAGGCCCCGCCTCCTGAGCTGGGGGGCGGGGTCAGTGCTTTGGCCTGGGCTGGACACCCCCTAATTGGTGGATCAAGATCACTGGGCGGAGCTTCTGGGGATTGGCCAAAGTAGAAGCGGGCTGTGATTAGCTCTGGTTGCCCGCTCAGCCAGGGTTAATTGAAGTCTGATTGGGTGGGGACTGGGAGGTGGAGCCAACTGACAGCACCTTACATCCCTGCACTTCAAGTCGGATGAGCTGGGTGGGTTGGGGAGTCCTGTGGATGGAGGCGGGTCTGACTGGGCTGGGCATGGCAGTTTCTGAGGGGGCGCTATCTGAGTTGTGAGGCATGATCATCCCCACACCCGGTCTTCCTCCAGTCCCTGGGCTGCTCTGCTCTCAGTCTCACTTCTTTCCCTCCCTGCCTGGGTTTTCTCCCAGCAAAGGGTGGAAGCTGCTGGTCTGGAGGGGGCATGCCTGGAAGCCGAGGCCCAGCAGAGAACCTTGCTCTGGAACCAGGGATCCACCCTCCCCTCCCTGATGGACTCGAAGGGTAAGTCTGCCTTGGGAGTTGGAGCTGATGGCCCGAGAGGGGTCCACTAACCCGTGGTGCATGGGGGCAGGGGGATCAAGGACCTGAGAAGGGACCAGCCTTGCCCCAATTTCCCTTCTCCTGGCTCCCCTGCTGCTGACGCCTCCTTCTGTCTGTCCTTGTGCCCTTTCTCTCTGTCTCCCTCTGTAAGCAGCGTACAGAAAAGGAGCACTGCATTAGGAGTCCAGAGACCTGGGTTTGAGTCCTGGCTCTCCTCCTAGAAGGCACTGGCCTTGGGCAAGTCCCTGCTCCCTCTGGACCTAAGTCTCTCATTCTAAGAAGGGGAAGGTGAAGTCCTGGGAGCTCAGGCCTCGAGAGGGCCATAGGCCACCGAAGCCGATCCTGGACCTCACCATCCACCTCTTGTCCTCCTTGTTGCCCCTTGCCCCATCCATGCCCAGCTTGCCAGTCCTTCCACGAGGCCCTAGAAGCCTGGGCAAAGGGGCCAAGTGCTGAGCCCTTCTACATTCGTGCCAACCTCACCCTGCCTGAGAGGTCAGATCCCCATGCCCTTTGTGTGAAAGCCCAAGAGATCCTTCGGCTGGTGGACCCGGCTTACAAGCGGAGGCAGGAATGGTTCTGCACCCGGGTTGACCCCCTCACTCTGCGGGACCTGGATCGGGGCACCGTGCCCAATTATCAGAGGTGATGCAGAGCCAGGAGCTGGGGATGGGGTCCTCCTGGGAGCCAGGGCCCAGATGGGGGTGCTCTTCCTCCTCCCGCAGTTCCTCACTATCCTCTGGGACAGGGCGAGGGATTCGAGGAGAAGAGATGAGGTGCTTTCCTTCTTCCTACACACATGATGTCACTCCCTCCCACAGAGCCCAGCAGCTCCTAGAAGTTCAGGAGAAATGCCTGCCCTCCAGCCGGCACCGAGGCCCCCGCAGTAATGTGAGCACAGCTGGGCGGGAAGTGGGTGGGGGGGCCCCAAGGGTGGAGCCCAAAAGGGAGCTAGCAGGCTCTGTTCTCTGGCAACCTAGGAAGACACGCCCTCCCTCCTTCCCTGGTGATTTAATTGGTCATCTACTATGTGCCCAGCAAGCAGAACAGCAGAGCTCACCGTCCGGGGTAGTTTAGAGATGAAATGAGGTAAAGTGTGCCTAGTACTCAGGAGTACCCCTGGCACATTTGACAGGCCGGGCACGGTGGTTCACGCCTATAATCCCAGCACTTTGGGAGGCTGAGGCGGGCGGATCACAAGGTCAGGAGATCAAGATCATCCTGGCTAACATGATGAAACCCTGTCTCTACTAAAAATACGAAAACAAAATTAGCCAGACATGGTGGTGGGCACCTGTAGTCCCAGCTACTCGGGAGGCTGAGGCGGGAGAATAGTGTGAACCTGGGAGACGGAGCTTGCAGTGAGCCGAGATCACGTCACTACACTCCAGCCTGGGCGACAGGGCGAGATTCCGTCTCAGAAAAACCCCAAAAACAAAAAACAGCCGTCACGTACCCTTTTCCAACGCCTGGATGGTGGCTGG
This sequence comes from Rhinopithecus roxellana, assembly GCF_007565055.1. Classification (NCBI taxonomy): domain Eukaryota; kingdom Metazoa; phylum Chordata; class Mammalia; order Primates; family Cercopithecidae; genus Rhinopithecus; species Rhinopithecus roxellana. The sequence continues at coordinate 35,931,722 of NC_044561.1, read as the reverse complement.
GCTACATGGCCAGCCCTGCTGTGCACAAGGGCAAGTGAGGCTCAGAGCCATCAGATAAAGGAAGAGCAGGGCCCCAGCCAGGCAGCCTGCATTCGACCCCAGCTCTGCCACTATCAGTTGTGTGACTGGACAATCACCTGAACCTTCCTTAAGGCTGTTTCCCTATCTGTAAACTGCGGGGGTTGCACTGCCTCTCAGGCTGTGTGCATGGCGGGAGATGGCCTCTGTGAGTTATTGCCCCTCAAGGGCTTAGTGAGTGTTTGTCATGTCGTAGGCATTCGAGACCTGTCAGATGTCGTTATTGGTTTCATTAATGTTCCCACCAAGGTCCCATTGCTAATTCATTGGAAGAGACCCTAAAGTTTGCCTCGTATGTGACATTTGGTTCCTCTTGGTCTCTGGGCCTCAGTCTCCCCATCTGTAACTTGGGGGTTAGACCTAAGGCTCCTCCACCGGGCTCAGACGGGCTGGTTTCCTGGGGCCACAGGGATGGTTGCTCTCATCTGCCTGGGGGACTGCGCTGGGCCGGGGAGGGGCAGGAGAGGGCCTGGTTGAGGAGGACATCTTTGTTGACCCAGGCTCTTCCAGCAAGCCTAGACCACAGTGGCTGGGGGGTCCACTCTGCCAGGGGTCCCCTTTCCTCCTCTCTCCCTGAGCAGGCAGGGCTGAGCTCTCAGATGCTCCTCTCTCCCTGCACCCTCCCAGCTGAAGAAGAGAGCCCTGGACCAACTGCGGTTGGTGAGGCCCAAGCCCATGGGGGCGCCCGCAGGGGACTCGCCAGAGCAGCTGCTGCTGGAGCCCTGTGCAGGTGAGTGCGCGGGGGCAAAGCTGTATCCGTGTTGCTCCTGGTGTCCAGGGATGTGTGCGGCTGGGTGTCCTTTAGCTTGGGTGGCCTCTTTGGCCTGGAAGGGCCTGTTGTGAGGGTTCCAACAGGGGTGGGGGTCATGCTGGTGACCTGAGAGACAAGACCACCCTGCTGCCATAGTGATCGCCAAGGTTGAGGGAGACCCTGCGGGGAGGTGCATGTAGGCATGACTGTGGCTGTGGGTTCGGACAAACATGGGCTTGTTCTTGTCTGGCAGAGTGTGTGTAGTGGTGGGTGCTTTGAGGACCCAGGGGGGTTCCCGGAGGCAGTAGGGTGAGGTCTTAGGCCAGACAGGGAGAAGGGGCTGTGGGAGCTCAGATGAGGGAGTAGTAAATCTGGGGCAAGAGGAGTGGGTAGTTAGGGAAGACTTCCTGGAAGAGAGGGAGTTTCCACTGGGGCCTTCAAAGATAAAGAGGAGTTTGTTCCAGGCAGAAGGCACAGAGGCATGGCTGTGTGTGGTGTGTTTGGAAGGTCTTGGGTACAGCAGGTGAGTATTGAGCACCAGCTCTGTCAGGCATTGGGGATGTGACTGTCCCTGCCCTCATGGAGCTTGCCGTCTAACTTGGGGGTAGAGGGTCAGATAATCCCACCTGTGAACACAATTAGAGAGTGTGAGGTGTGCAGTGGAGGAGAACCGGGGGCCATGGGGCACATGCCAGGGGCCCTGCTGTCTGGGGACCAGGGAAGGTGTGACCTAGGCTCTGAAGGGAGGGCAAGGGTTAACTGGACTGAGTGGTGCAGGGGTGGGGCTTTGGGCAGCCTCAGGGCATGCAAAGGCCCCGTGGTTGGAGGCAGCTGAGAGTGGAGGTGGTGGTGTGGGGTCAGTGGCTAGCAGCCTCCCCAGGCTCTCAGGCAGGACTGCATCACCTACGTGGGGGTTGTGGTTTTTATTCCAGAGAATTTGGGAAGTCACTGGTGTGTTGAAAGCAAGGGAGTTAACATGATCTGATTTGCTTTTTAAAGCCTCTCTGGCTGCTGGGTGGAGAATGACCTGTAGGGGGCAGGGATGAGGCAGACAATCAGGGAGGAGCCTACTGCCACCGTAGGTCCTACTAAGGGTGTGTGTGTGTGCGTGTGTGTGTGTGTAGGAGGAGCAGCAGCAGGACTTAGGAAGGGATGGGTGGCGGTGTGGGTTTTGGGGTATCAAGGAGCTGGTATGCTGTCTGCCTGTGCCCTTATCTCTTCTGCGCCCCTCCCCTGCCACAGAGCCAGAGCGGAGCCTCAGACCCTACAGTTTGGTGCGGCCGCTGCTGGTGTCTGCCCTGCGGCCCGTGGTGCTGTTGCCTGAGTGCCTGGCGCCCCGGCTCATCCGCAACCTGCTAGACCTGCCCAGCTCCCGGCTGGACTTCCAAGTGTGCCCAGCGGGTGAGACCATGTGCCGTGGAGGGGAGGGCTGGGGGGCCCTCTGGGCAGCTGGGCCCATGGCCCCTTCATCTCTCCCTCTCCACTCCCTGTGCAGAGAGCCTCTCCGGGGAGGAACTGTGCCCATCCTCAGCGCCTGGAGCCCCCAAGGCTCAGCCTGCCTCCCCTGGGCTGGGCAGCAGGATCCGGGCCATCCAGGAGTCTGTTGGGAAGGTGGGTGCTGAGGGCTGGTCTGGGGTGCTCAGAGAGGTGGCCCAGAGCGGGAGCTGCTATTCTGGGCTTGAGCGCTGGCGTCTGAGTGCGGGCCATGCTCTTGCTGCTCACTGGCAGGGTGGCCCTGGGCAAGTCCTTTCCCTCCTGTGGCCCTCAGTTTCCTCACCTGTGGCCTGGGTGTGTGGGGGGCAGTTGACTGCATGTGGGCCCCCCTTGCGGTGTCCGGCTGACACAGCTCACCTACACGTCCTTGTCGCTGAACTTGCCACTCTCCTGGGAGCTGGCGGTTGGCTGGTGGGTGGAGGGTGGTGGGTGGGTTTGGGTCAACTTCATCCTCTGGATGGGGAGGTCTGGGTCCTGAGGGGGAGGTCTATCTCCAGGTCGCCCCATGAGCCCAGGCTTCTTGTCTGTCCTGTTGGGCTCCTTCCTCGTTGCCAGGGTTCCTTTGGGTGGGGAGGCAGGACTTGCATCTGGGAAGGCGGTGATAGGGGACCCTTCTGGGAGCAGAGCGTGGGAGGCTGATGTCTCTGGCCCAAGAGTACAGTGTGGCCTCGATCTTCCAAGCAGAAGCACTGCCTGCTGGAGCTGGGCGCTCGGGGTGTGCGGGAGCTGGTGCAGAATGAGATCTACCCCATCGTCATCCATGTGGAGGTGACTGAGAAGAATGTCAGGGAAGTCAGGTGAGGCGGGTGGGTGGGTGGGGGAGCGGGCGGGGCACTCAGACCCCAGAGCTTGTGCCTTGAGGATGTCTCTCTCCCTTTCCTCTCTCTCTCCCTCCCACACTCTCTCCCTCCCCCACTCTCTCCCTCCCTGCCTCTCTCCCTCCCCCCTCCCCCTCCTCTACCCCTCTGTCTCCCTCCCCACCTCTCTCCCTCCCCACCCTCTCTCCCCCCCCTCCCCTCCTCCTCTCCCTACCCCTCTCCTCCCTCTCGCCATATCCTACCCACTCTCTGCTCCTCTTCCTCCCCCCCCCCCCCCTCCTCTCCCTGCCCTTTCTCTCTCTCCCCCATCTCTCTCCCTTCCCGCTTTCTTCCCTACCCCGTCTCTCCCTTCCCTCTCTCTCCCCTGTCTCTCTCCCTCCCCCTCCTTCTTCCCTACCCCTCTCTCTCCCTCCCTCCTCTTTCCCCCTCCCCCCCTCCCCGTCCCTGTCTCCTCCCCTACCCCCTTTCCCTTCCCTCCTCCCCCTCCCTCCTCCCTTCCTCCCCCCTCTCTCCTCCCCTACCCCTCTCTCTCCCTCCCCCGCCACCTCTCTCTCTCTCTCTCCATCTCCATCTGCCATCTGTCTCTCTTGTCTTGGGTTGTCCATCTTCTCTCTCTGACTCTTCCACCTTTGTCTGTCCCTCTCTCCCTGTCTCTCTGTCCGTCTTGGTCCCCCACTTTGACCACCACCCACTTCTCTCTCGGCAGGGGTCTGCTAGGCCGGCCAGGCTGGCGGGACTCAGAGCTGCTGAGGCAGTGCCGTGGCTCGGAGCAGGTGCTCTGGGGGCTGCCCTGCTCCTGGGTGCAGGTGCCTGCCCAAGAGTGGGGCCACGCAGAGGAGCTGGCCAAGGTGGTGCGCGGCCGCATCCTGCAGGAGCAGGCCCGCCTCGTGTGGGTGGAGCGCGGCAGCAGCAGAGGCTGCCCCGGTAGCAGTGAGGCCTGAGGCTCATCTGATACCTGCAGCTTCTTCCCAAGTCAGGGGGGACCCTGGTGTCTGCGGTGCAGCTGGGCCCTCCCACCCTGAGCCTTCCTAGACCCTTGGACTCTCAGACACAGGGCCCTTGGCTCTGGCATCTCACCCCCAAGACTGTCTCTGGCCCTGCCGAGCCTGCGGGAGCCCCGGGACAGAGCGCCCACTCCCCTCTACTTGCTGCTCTGGGCCTCCCCACGTGTCCCGGGCTCTCCACATTCCCACTAGTGGGTCTCACATGTGTGTCTGTGTCTTCTCCTTAAACACTCACCCTGGAGTCTGTTCTCACACCTGTGCACAGGTTTGCACACTCAAGTTCTCATGGGCAGGCTCAGGTCTGTCCCGCTGCCCTGGGCACGAGATCTCCCAAGGACCTGGGCCTGTTCTGCTCCCAGGAGCCCCGAGCCTGTTACCGCATGACTCCTGCCATCCAGCTCATGTTCCTCATGGATTCAGCCGTGCATGGACTGGGGGCTTCCCTGCCCACGGTCACCTGTACCCCTTGTGTCTCCTCACATGGGTGTCTGTGGTTCTCTCCTGTGTAAATGTCACGCCCCACCCCGTTTCATGTGGGCACTAACACGTGTGCGTTCCTGGTGTGCACACGCAGGACTGTGCCTTACAGGGCCCACTCCCTGCCTATGCCTCCCTCTTGGGGGGCCAGGGAGGGCGGCTGCTCTGTCATGAGAATGTACGGCCCGTGGGTGATTAACGGGCCTTTTTCACTCAGAAGCTGCACATTATGGAACATTAAACACTTTTGTCATAGATGCTGGTGGCCTTCTGCTCGCTTGTATCCCTGGCCTGGGCCCCCGCCACTCTCCTCGTTTGTCTCCCAGCTCAGGTGGATACCACCTTTCAGGTCCCCGCTTGCCCATTGGGAGGATCAGATTTCCCGCCTGCCTCTTCCCAGGGCCGCCTGCCATCTGCTGGCGTCACCTTACCTGCCCCTGAATGACCAGAGTAGGGCCCCACAGATGGGCCACCCCAGTGCTCAGCCCTGCCCACAGCTGACCATCAGAGGAGTGTCCCCGGAGTGGGGCACCAAAACTGGCAGGGTGTGGCCTCAGACTGAAGGGACCTGGCTGCTGAGCCCAGGAGCTCAAGAGCAAATCCTCGGTATGCACACGGGTTCCTGAGACGGCTCTACTAGAGAGAGGATGGTTGCTCCCACTGGGAGCAATCCAGGCAGCCTTACTGGAGGAGGTGCCACTTGAGCTTGGGAGTTGGGATTCCTTCCTTCCAGAACCACTTATTGGACCTATGTGTCCACGTGCAGGTGACTGTCCTCAGCCACAGTGAGGAGCCTGGGCAGGCCCCTGGGGCTTGGGGTGTGGGTGTACTAACTATGTAGGGCAGCCTCAAGGGCAGAAGCTCTGAGGCAGCACAGGGGTTGGATCTGGCCACCTTGGATGGGGTTGGAAATGAGGTTAGGAAGGGTAAGTCCAGGGGTGGGGAGTTGGGAGCACAGGGGAGCTTCAACTGTGCCCTGGAGGCTGTGGGAGCCTCTGGGGATGCGGGAGCACGGTTGTGGGAGTTGACGCAGAGAGGGCTGAGGCCGACGGGGGCGGGGGGTACAGGGGCAGTGGAGGAGAGAGGAGCAGACAGGAAGGAGGGGCTCTGTGGCCTCCAGGGATGGGTCTGGATCTCCATGTTTGACAAGAAAAATGCTTAAGAAGGGGTCAGGGCTGGGGATTTGGGGTGGTGGGTGGAGAAGGGAATGGAGAAGCTGAGAGGGGATTGGGGTGTGGATTGGGGGGCCACAGCTCCATCTTTAGTGGGAGGAGACAAGGAGTGGGTGTAGAGGAGAGGTGGTGAGGGTCTCAGAGACTGGACCACGCAGGATGACGGTGCTTGGGTATGGAGGCCGGGGGGATGGTGGGCCCAGGCTGTCCTGGGAACCCAGAGAGGCTTTCCCGGGATGGAGTACAGGCTGCGCAGGGCACTGTAGTTTGGTTGAAAACCAAAGCTCTGGTCAGCCAGGTGACCCTGGCAACTCGGGTGACCTCTCTGGGCCCAGGGCCCCACCCCGTGGAGTGGAGGCCAGGATGGTGGAGTGAGCATGGAGGTATGGATTGGCCACAGCTCAGTGAGCATGTGTGGCTGGGGCTGAGCCATTGCTTGGGAACCAGCTCTTCCCACTCTCTCCACGACAGGGTGTCTTGAACAAGGTGCGGATTGGACCTTGAGGCCTGCCGGTCTGTCACCACTGGGGTAGGGGCTGGAGAGTTGGACCCTGAGTGGCAAAGGTGGTGCCGTGGGGGAAGGGCAGCCTCCCTGCATGGGAGTCAGCGGCAATGCCCCTTTCCACTCCAGGCCTTCCCAGGTGTTGACCCTCCCATCCCCCCAGCCTCGTCCTCCCTACCTCAGGCGGTGGCAATGGGCTTTCAATTTACCCTTAGCTGTGCTCCTCTGCTCATCTGAGCCCTGCCTGGGCTGCCCTCCCTGCCTGAATCTTCCTGAACTTTGAAGCCTGGCTGAGATACTACCTCCATGAAGCCCACCACCAGGTCCTCCCAGCCCTTGGGACTTCTCCTGGGCCATGCCATGTTCTGCCTTGTGGCAGGACGAGGGCATCTGTGTAGCTGTCTCTCAACGTCTGTGGCTCCCTGGGCATGGAAACTGGGCTGTGCGCATTTGGGTACATGAACCTCCCCCTGCCCCACAGTGAGCCTGGCCCAGTGCTTGGCCTGGGGACATGCAGGGGCCCTGTGACTTGCCTGTTACCCTTTCTATGAGGTGGAGAAGCCCACTCATCCTGTAATCGTTGCCAAGTCATATATTTGTCCCCATTTTAGAAATGATGAAGGTAACTTGCCTAGAGTCACACAGCCAGTGAGTGGCCCGGTTGGGATTTTTTTTTTACTTTCTGAGAAGGAGTTTTACTCTTGTTGCCCAGGCTGGAGTGCAGTGGTGACATCTCGGCTCCCTGCAACCTCCGCCTCCCTGGTTCAAGTGGTTCTCCTGCCTCAGCCTCCCTACCAGCTGGGATTACAGGCGCCTGCCACAATGCCTGGCTAATTTTTGTAGTTTTGGTAGAGACAGGGTTTCACCGTGTTGGCCAGGCTCATCCTAAACTCCCGACCTCAAGTGATCTGCCTGCCTCGGCCTCCCAAAGTGCTGGGATTACAGGCGTGAGCCACAGCGCCCAGCCCCCAGTCGGGATTTGAACCTGGTCTGTGGAGCACAGAGCCTGGCATCATCACCAAGGCTGGCATCATCACCATTCTGAGAATATGGCCTGTGAAGGGGCCTGGCTGGGGGCTGGCCCATGAGAGGGTGATTCAAAGGGTTGGTTTTCCTTTCCTCTCCCCAAGCTGTCCTCATGCAGGGTTGAGCCCGGCAGGGCCAGTTCACTTCGCCAGCCACCTGGTACTTTGTTGTGAATTAACATTGATTGAGTTATTATCTGCCAAGCACTGTTCTAGGCACTGGGGATTAGGGACTCAGTGATCAAAAAAGAAATCCTGCCCTGATATTCTCATGAGGAGGACTGACAATAAATAAGTTAAACATACAGAATGTTGGAAGATGAAAAGCGTGATGGAGAAAACAGTGAAGGCTTGGGAGGGACAGGCCTAGGGGGCTGGGAAGGAGGTGGCGAGGGGTTGCAGTGTTAACAACATGGAGAGGCGGCGAGGGGTTGCAGTGTTAACAACGTGGGGAGGCGGCGAGGGGTTGCAGTGTTAACAACGTGGGGAGGCGGCGAGGGGTTGCAGTGTTAACAACGTGGGGAGGCGGCGAGGGGTTGCAGTGTTAACAACGTGGGGAGGCGGCGAGGGGTTGCAGTGTTAACAACGTGGGGAGGCGGCGAGGGGTTGCAGTGTTAACAACGTGGGGAGGCGGCGAGGGGTTGCAGTGTTAACAACGTGGGGAGGCGGCGAGGGGTTGCAGTGTTAACAACGTGGGGAGGCGGCGAGGGGTTGCAGTGTTAACAACGTGGGGAGGCGGCGAGGGGTTGCAGTGTTAACAACGTGGGGAGGCGGCGAGGGGTTGCAGTGTTAACAACGTGGGGAGGCGGCGAGGGGTTGCAGTGTTAACAACGTGGGGAGGCGGCGAGGGGTTGCAGTGTTAACAACGTGGGGAGGCGGCGAGGGGTTGCAGTGTTAACAACGTGGGGGAGGCGGCGAGGGGTTGCAGTGTTAACAACGTGGGGAGGCGGCGAGGGGTTGCAGTGTTAACAACGTGGGGAGGCGGCGAGGGGTTGCAGTGTTAACAACGTGGGGAGGCGGCGAGGGGTTGCAGTGTTAACAACGTGGTCAGGGAAGGCCTCACAGAGATGGTGACCTTTGTGTAAAAACCAGAAGGGAGTGGGGGAGTGAGACGTGCAGGTCTCTGGGGAGGGGCCCAAGTGGGAACAACAAGTGCCAAGGTCCTGTGGCGGCCGCATGCCTGGGCCAGCCGGGATCCCAGGGGTCTGGAGTGGAGTAGCAGTAGATGGGGTGGGAGTAACTTGGGGGCCAGCTCACGCAGGGCCTTGTGGGCTGCTGTGTGCTTTTCGGCTTTTGTTCTGAAGAAAATGGGAGCCAGTGCAGGCTTTGAGTGGAGGAGGGAGGAGGTGTGAGTGAGCTTGTGCGAAACGTGATGGAGGTGGTGGCTGGAGAAGGTCCTCTGTCTGTCCACTGGCTGGGTGCTGGGAGAGAGGCAGCTCCAGAGACTGCGGAGTGAAGTCAGGTATGGGCTGGGGCACAGCTGGGCAGGTGCGCTCAGGGGACCTCCTGTGAACCCGAGGAGGACCAGAGACCTGGGTCCCACCAGCTCTGCGGCTGAGTTGCTGGATTGTTTTTGCTCATTCTGTACCTTTGTGCCATATGCCCTCAGCTATAAACTGGGAATGACAGTCCTAGTGCTGTTGTGAAGACCACAGGAACTGAGCAAACAACTGTGGGAGCCCCAAAGGTTAAGAGGTTATCACGGAGGGCTTCCTGGAGAAGGGAACCCTTAAGCTTTGAAGTCCAGATAGAATTCAGCCTAGCGGAGGGAATGTGGGTGAGACTGGTGGAAGATGGGAGAGCATCCCGGAGGAAACTGGTGAGCAAAAGCTGGGGGCTGGATGAAGCAGGACACCAAAGTCATGAGTGTTGAATGGGCCAAGCTGACAGCTCTCTGCAGGAGTGGACAGTGTTGGAGGACCCTCTCTTCCACCAGGCACGGAGGGTTTGCTGTGACTTCCTCCCACCGCAGCAGCTGGCAGAGCCGGGGCTGCCCCTTCTGCTGCTGCCTCCTTTCAGCCGCGTCTGTCTGGGGTTCCCTTCGTCTGGCCCCGCCCCTCGGGCTGAGCGGGGCGGGGCCAGGCGGTCCCCGGGGCTGCGGCAGGCCGGACAGCGGGAGCAGGTGGAGGGCTGGCGGCTGTCGAGATCGTGCTGCCATGGCTCAGCCTCTGGGTCCAGAGCCTCAGCTCCTACCTCTTCCCTCCTTGCCAGCCCCTGATGCCTGCCAGACTTTTGCCTCTGCCGGAGCCCCTGCCTGACCAGCTTCCCCTCCCTGTCTGGTTGGGATTTGGGGGCTGAGCTGTCTGGGGTCCCAGGGCCAACCAATGCAGTGCCGGCTCCCACGGGGCCTGGCTGGAGCCCTCCTCACCCTCCTGTGCATGGGGCTCCTGTGTCTGCGGTACCACTTGAACCTGTCCCCGCAGCGGGTGCAGGAGACCCCCGGGCTGAGCCAGCCGAGCCCGGGGCCCCCTGAGCTGCAGCTACACGATGTTTTCATCGCAGTGAAGACGACCCGAGCCTTCCACCGCTTGCGCCTGGAGCTGCTGCTTGACACGTGGGTTTCCAGGACCAGGGAACAGGTGACAAGTGGGTGACATTGGGCCCTGGGAGTGTCCCCTGGCCTAAGGGGTTCTCAGAGGCCTTTCTACTGGGCTCTACTCCCTGACTGCCTCATGGGAGAAGCTGCCCGCTACCTGCCTAATCTGGGATCCTCTTCCCCTCTCCTTCTTCCCGGCTTCAGGGGCTGCCTGTGGTCCTGCCTGTGCCCTGTACTGGTCCTGACTCCAGGTCCATCCAGGTCCCACCACTCCACCACTTTTAGGGGCCAGGCTGGGCCCCTGCTCCAGGCTTCCGGGTCCTTCCTGGGGGTCCTTCTATTCCTAGCTGCTCCCGTGAGGGCTTCACTCCTAGCCACCCAGGCCCAGCCTGGCATCGGGGGTAATGGTGGATGTTGGGCAGCTGGGGTGGAGGCTTCCAAGAGGTCCTGACCCTGACCCGTGCCCAGGCCAGGCTGTTCCACCCAGGCCCTAGGTGCTGTCCTGCCCAGGCTCTGAAGGTGGAGGATGTGGGGAGGATGTCTAGGTGGGGTCTGTTCTTGGTGGAGGCATCCCTTCGGGCTTCCCGACAGCCCGTCCCGCTGTGCCTCTGCTGCCCTGGGTGTGCTGAGGCTACCATGTCTGGTCTCCTGCATTGGCTTCCTGTGGGATGCTTCCGAGGCAGGGAAGGAGAGCGCATGCCACAAGGGTGGTGCCTGTGGCAGTGGTGGGCAGTAGGTCGGGGAGGCCTTGGTGAGGCAGTAGGTGGGATTGCGTGTGTATATACGCGTGCTCACACGCACGGAGCTGGAGTGTGCTAGATGTGCGTGACAAGAGGCATGTCTTGTCACATGGCTGCACGGCTCTGGCAAGCCAAGTCCCTTCCAGCCTTTCCCCTCCTCGCATCCAGTATCTTCCTTAAGCAAAGTCAGTGATGTCGGGTGTTAGGGACCGTTGATGGGGGAGGTGGAAAACGGGTACACACACACACACACACACACACACACACACACACACACACACACATCCGTCCCCTCTTTGGCGGCTGGCTCAGTGGGAGGAAGTGACTGAGTGGAGATAGTTGAGGCCTCCTGGAAGACCAAAAGGAGGGGGAGAGGATGGCTGGCAGAGGCCAGGCCCTCCTGGGGAGGGGCACCTTGCCCTGATTTCTGCCCTTATACTCAGGATTAACTCTTCCCCAGCTGGCCCCCAGCACCCCAGCTCTTCTCTGGGCCCCACACGGCTTCTCATCTTGGGGAGATCCTGGTTCTTCCTGCGGAAGCCGCCAAGGCGGGCCCTCCCGCAGACCTTCCTGTTTATGCGTCTGTGTACCCGGGAGCGTGGCCTCACGTGGCCCACGGCCCTTTCCTGTCTTGTCTCCATCACTGCGGTGGTGCCCTTGCCCCGGATGAGGAAACTGAGGCCAGAGAGGAGGAAGTGCTGGCTGGCGTGGTGTCACGCAGAAGGCCTGAGGGGGCAGAGCCCAGTGGGACCTAAAACCTTGTTCCTGGCTGGGTGCTTTTCTTCCCTGCTGAGACTTGGGAGCCCTGTGAGGCCTGGGTCACAGGGCTACAGGAGAGGGTCCTTGGCCTTCAGCCTGGGCAGCTGTGTCTGGCAGTACCAGGCCAGGAGAGGCAGGCAAGAACAACCCCTTCCCTGTCCCAAGCTCGATCCCACATGCGAATCAGGCGGTGGGGTGGGAGTGGGGGTGCTGGCAGCTCTGCCGCCGCTCAGGGCTGTAGATCAGGCAAGTTGCTTGTTCATCCTCACAGTAAGCCCCAGAGATTGGCTGTGATGACCGTGATCTTCCCGCCTTATAGTGCAAACACTGAGCAGGGTTCGGCCGAGGTGGGAGATGAATCCACTCAGCTGGGCCCAAGGGGCGAGGGGCAGACTCTAGAAATCTTGTCCTTGAAGTTGAAAGAAGGAAGGATGCTGAGATAGAGGAGGAGGTGGGAGGACAGAGAGGCCCTTGCTCACTACCCCACATCTCTCACTCTTTGACTCACTTCTGTCTGTGACCTCGGCCAAGGCCCTCCCCTTTCAGCCCGCAATTTCCCCGTCTGCACAGGGCAGGAGTGTCTGGACCAGGCCTGAGCTGGTTAACTACAGCGCTGGGCGCCTGCCTGGCTGGTTAAGGGCAGTCGGGTGGCAGGTGGGCCTTGTGGCAGGGGCTGGGACTCGTGTGCTGGCCTTTGTCCTGGGCCAAGGGGTGGGCTGGGGGAGGCGGGTTTTGTGCTCAAGGGGAGTCTTTCTCCTCCCTATGGTCCCCTCGTTGGGGAGACGTGGCAGCAGCCCCACAACTCCCCTCCTCTGCAGCAGATGGTCCCCGGCCACCCCTCCCCTGCCCTAGCAGGCTGCGTGTCCCTTTGTTTCCCGCGGCTGCCTGTGAAGTTTTCACCATTGTCAGATCTCCTCCTTAAACAAGTCAAATACAGCCCTTGGCTCCGAGGAAACTCTGCCCATTGCTCTGTGCCAACCTTAGGATTCCCAGGGACTGAAAGCACCAGCCTCACTGCCCTCTCCCGTGTCCCCGCCCCCTCTGGATCCGGACTCCCCTTCCCGGCTCCTCCCTCACTCTGCTCACGGCTGCTGTTTTTTGTTTTGTTTTGGTTTGGTTTTTGTTTTTTTGTTTTTTTTTGAGACAGAGTCTCACTCTGTTGCCCAGGCTGGAGTGCAGTGGCGCGATCCCGGCTCACTGCAACCTCCTTCTCCTGGTTTCAAGCGATCCTCAGCTTCCTGAATAGCTGGGACTACAGGCATATGCACCATGCCTGGCTAATTTTTCTATTTTTAGTAGAGATGGGGTGTTGCCATGTTGGCCAGGCTGGTCTTGAACTCCTGGCCTCAGGTGATCCGCTCGCCTTGGCCTCCCAAAGTGCCTATTCTGCTTTATTCGGGTTACTAGATCTTCACCCGGAAACCGTCCTCGGCCCGTTTGGCCCATGCTCCAAGCTTGAGAGTGCTTCACTATCTGGTGGCTGTTTGGTGGCAAAAGTTTGCCGAGGGCAGGGCAGGAAAGGCCTGGCTTCTTTTATAGGGTCCCTTGAGGCTGTGTTGAAAACAGTCTTGGGGTGGGAGCAGAACAGAGCAGGGAGGCCAGGGAGGAGGGCCTGCGGCAAAGCAGGCAGCAGGTGACGACAGTGGCCAGTGGAGGGGACCTGGGTGGCTGGGGCGAGCTGGAGGGAAGAGCAGCGTCCCAGACTATTTGGAAGCTGGTGAGCTGAACTGATGATAGGCTCGGGGGGAGGTGCGAGAGGAAGAGAGGAGGAGCAGAGAGTCTGAGGTTTTGGGTTCCAACCAGTGAGAGGGAGGAGCAGGTCTTGAGGAGCACGGGGGCTCAGTCTTGATGCATTAAGCCCCCAGGAGACGTCGTGGTTTCAGGGGATGTGACAGTTTGGAGCTCAGGGAGAGGCTAGGGCTGGTGGTGTCCACGAGTCTCCAGCTCCCTGATGGTGTTTAAAGCTGAGAGGCTGCATGGCGTCACTGATGGGGTGGGCTTCATGGAGAAGCGGACCAGGGCCTAGGCTTGGACCACCACCATTTCCCCCTGCGGAAATCCGGAGACCTCCAGCATTTGCTAAATCTGACTGTGGGAGACAGACCCCAGGGAGAGAGGCTCAGAGGGTGGACGCTGCCCAGGCCTTCCCGAGGAGAGCCAGGTGCCGGAACAAGGAGACAAATTGGACCAAGCCTGTGGCCTCCAGGATGCCATTGTTTGGTGGAAGAGACGGAGAGATACATTTCTGTAACTAGGGAGTTTTGCTAACTGCTGTTAGTGACAGGAGGAACAGAGGGCTGAGGAACACATAGCAGGGGCCCCTAAAGTAGCTGGAGGGGTGTCAGGGAAGGCTTCCTGGGGGAGGTGATGCCTAAGCTGGGAGCTAGAGGGTGGAAAGAGGGCACAGCATGTGCAGAGGATCAGAGGTGTGGGCCTGTGTGTGTGTGTGTGTGTGCGTGTGTGACACAGAGAGAGAGAGAGAGAGAGAGAGAGAGAGAGAGAGAGAGAGAGAGAGAGAGAAGCCCCAAGAGTGGGCAGGAAGTAATGAGATCAGACTATATCAGGCAGGGTGGCCAGGTGACCCCTCACTGGCCACAGGGAGGCTGGCCTTTATCCCAAGGATGGCAGGGAGCCATGGAAGGTGTTAGTGGCCAGTGGTGGAGGTGGGTGTTATCCGATTCTGGTCCTGGCAGGAAAACATATCTGAGGGAAAGAGGCAGAGTCTTGCAGTAGTCCAATGAGAGGTGATAGTGGTTCGGAAGCAGGGCTGTGGCCATGGGCCTTGGGAGACAGCCTGGCTCCCTCTTGCCCCTTCCTGTGTCAAACCTGGCTCCTGGCCTCCTGGCCTCCTATGCCTCAGTTTCCCCTGAAATACAAGTAGGTGAGCCTGACTTCACTGTCAACTCTTCCTTGCTCTTTTACACACAATCTTGTTTTATTCTCACAGCCACTACTACTCACAGCCATCTACCCCTTTTGTAGATGGGTAAACTGAGGCTCAAGGCAGGGACTGTTCTGATCTGAAGGGCTAATTCCTGGGAAGGAGGGAGGGGATTGTGGGTAAGCAGAGGGGAGCATTGCAGTTGGAGGCCCTGAGCTTCGAGGGAGGACAGGGCTGAGCCACGAGTATGGCCCCAGAGGGGGCTGAGAGAGTCTGGGGGCTTTAAAGAGGTGGGCCACTTGGAAAGGGTCCAGAATTGTCCTGAGTCCTGGGCCAGGCAGTCCCAGGGCCAGGGAGGCCCTCAAAGGCCCTTGAGGTGCTCACTGGGTGAGAGGACCCACTTGGGCAGCTGAGAAGCTCTGCCCCGTTGGGCTGGGCGTGAAGTGGGAAGGACACCAATCCTCAGCCTGGCTTGTCTTTGTCCCCAGCCTGGCTTGTCTTTGTCCCCAGCCTGGCTTGTCTTTGTCCTCAGCCTGGCTTGTCTTTGTCGCATCCATGTGCTTCCTCTACCTCTCATTCAGAGTTTGGGTTTGGATTATGTAGGGGCTGAGCAGCTTTCGCTGCCTGGGAGGCGGTGGGGAGAGGTCCGTGGGTTCGAAAGTCAGCCTGGCACTTGCCAACCCTGGTCCATCGCTCAGCCTCCTTTTTGTCGTCTGGGAAGAGAACAGATGAAAACATCTGCTTTGTGAGGTTTGAGGGTCGCTGGGGGCAGGTGCATGTCCAATCTGGGAGAGTTGGACTGGGTTGTGAGGCAGCATTTCCGAGATGGCTTTCTTTTTTACTTTTTTTTTTTGAGACGGAGTCTCGCTCTGTCGCCCAGGCTGGAGTACAGTGGCCGGATCTCAGCTCACTGCAAGCTCCGCCTCCCGGGTTCACGCCATTCTCCTGCCTCAGCCTCCGGAGTAGCTGGGACTACAGGCGCCGGCCACCTCGCCCGGCTAGTTTTTTGTATTTTTAGTAGAGACGGGGTTTCACCGTGTTCGCCAGGATGGTCTCGATCTCCTGACCTCATGATCCGCCCGTCTCGGCCTCCCAAAGTGCTGGGATTACAGGCTTGAGCCACCGCGCCTGGCCCCGAGATGGCTTTCACAGGGGGTTTGTGTGGCTGTGAAGGTGTGACGTCTCCCTAGTGGCGCGGTGTCCCAGGGTATGGGTGTGGGTCTGTTCACATACAGTTTGTGTCCTGATAATGGGTTTAACGTTGTGTTACGTGACTATGGAGGAGCCGAGTGCAGCTGTGTGTGTGTGTGTGTGTGTGTGTGTGTGTGTGTTAGAAAAGGGTGAGATGCTGCCCAGGTGTGTGGTTGTGGTTGGGTCCCTGTGGCTGCTCTGGAAAGGGGGCGAGTGTATGTGTTTAGACTGTGGGCTGTGTACACCCTGAAGTTGTGTGTCTACGAAGGCTGAGTTGTATGTGTTATATGTTGTCCTGAAGCAGCGTGTGACCATGAGAGGGGTGTGCGTGTCACTGGAGGAGTGCAGAGTCCATCTGGGGCCTGGTGTTGGTGGGCTGTGGATTGGTCTGGGGTGTTGCTTGGGCCGACGTGAGTCCTGACCCCTTCTTTTCCTTCCTAGACATTTGTCTTCACCGACAGCCCAGACAAAGGCCTCCAGGAGAGACTGGGTAACTCTGCCTTGCCTGGGTGGGGGTCTTTAGCTGTTGCCCAGGAAAGCTGGGGCGGCTGTGTCTTGGCCTGAGGGTTTCCGGGAAATGGGCTGCCCACCCTTGGCATGCGGGGATCCCCCTTTGTCCAGGAGGGAAGTGGGCCTCTTCCCTGGAAACCGGTGTGGGCGTGGGTAGGGGAGGAGCTGTGCTGGACAAGGCCCTGGACACCTGAGTCCCAGTCCAGCCTGCTGTCCACTAGCTCTGTGGTCCTGGGCAGGTCTGCCTTCCCCGGGCCTCAGTGTTACCATGTGTCAAATGGGAGTGGGTGGGCCGCTCCAGGCTCCCTGTAGTCCAGCCTTGGTCTGTATTCTGTGTTCAGGGCTGCGAAGGGGGGAGCTGGGCGGGGTCCCCTGACTCCTCCTCACTTCTCCAGGGTCCCACCTTGTGGTCACCAACTGTTCTGCGGAACACAGCCACCCCGCTCTGTCCTGCAAGATGGCTGCTGAGTTCGACACCTTCTTGGCCAGTGGGCTTAGGCGAGTGTTCCTGAGTCTCTGGGGATAGGTGTGGTCTGGGCCCAGTGGAAATAACCCGTGGGCCTCCTGGGATCTGACTTCAGCCCCCACTCCCCTAGCAGGCAGTGGGCAGATGAAGTCCAGCTGGGGGTTCAGCTGCCATTCAGGATTGGATATGTGACCTTGGGAAAATGACTTTTTTTTTTTTGAGTTAATTTCACTCTTGTTGCCCAGGCTGGAGTGCAATGGTGCGGTCTCGGCTCATTGAAACCTCCGCCTCCTGGATTCAAGCGATTCTCCTGCCTCAGTCTCCCGAGTAGCTGGGATGACAGATGCCCACCATCACGCCTGGCTAACTTTTGTAATGTTAGTAGAGACGGGGTTTCATCATGTTGGCCAGGCTGGTCTCGAATTCCTGACCTCAGGTGATTCACCCGCCTCGGCCTCCTAAAGTGCTGGGCTTACAGGTGTGAGCCACCACACCTGGCCAGGGCGAGTGTCTTAACCTCTCAGTCTTGGTCCTCAACTGTGAAGTGAGTGCCCTCCTCACGAGCTTACACAATATGCAACTTGGCACAAAGCAGATGCCTTAAATGTCAGCCTCCCCAACCCCTACCCCCATTCTGTCACTGTTGACCGACTGTGGGGGTGCTTAGGGACCCTGGCTTGGAACACCCCCCCCCCCCAACAAGTTCACTGTCCCCATTTCATCCCTACAGGTGGTTCTGCCACGTGGACGATGACAACTATGTGAACCCAAAAGCGCTGCTGCAGCTGCTGAGAGCCTTCCCGCTGGCCAGCGACGTCTACGTGGGAAGGCCCAGCCTGAACCGGCCCATCCACGCCTCAGAGCCACAGCCCCACAACCGCACGGTGAGTCCCTCTCCTCCTCCTTTGCCTCTTGGCCCATTGGTCCCAGGGCCGGGCCAGTCCCAGGGGCGGGGGTGTGCTAGAGAGATGAGAGGGGTTCTGGGTTCTGGGTTTGGCCTCATGTGGGTTTGGCACCTGTAGTCCCAGCTTCTTGGGAGGCTGAGAGAGAGAATCGCTTGAACCCGGGAGGCAGAGGTTGCAGTGAGCTGAGATGGCGACATTGCACTCCAACCTGGGTGGTAGAGCAAGACTCCATCTCAAAAAAAAAATTGCTGGAATATTATGGGGCTGGGTGGTCAATTACTGCTGCCTGAGCCCCAGAACCTTTCCCCCACTTCCCCTCCTTGGGCACCCTCTCTCTCCAGACACCTCCACTAGCCTGTGACTGAAGAGTTGACACCTGGCACAACAGGGGGCTCCATACCCACCTCAGTTCCTGACCTGGATGGATGCTAATTCGGGTTGCCAGATTCATTAAACAAATAAATGAAAAACCACTACATCCAGTTAAACTTGACTTTCAAATAAATAATGAGGAATTTTTTAGTATAAGTATGTCCCAAATATTGCATGGTTCTTTCCCTGTCCCCAGGACCCACTGGATATCAGGTGTTAGAGTGGTCCAGGCCTTAGGGCTCCCTTGGCCCAAGGAAAAAGGCAGGTTGGGAGGTCCCTCTCTAGAGGCAGTACCTGGTGCAGGAGCTGGGCACACAGCGGGGCTCAACCTCCCTTCTCAGGTCACCATCTGCTTCATTAGAAAAAAACAAGAGCAGAAAACACAAAACCTTAATTATCAGTAGCTAATCAGCCTCTGAGCCTTAATTAAATTCTTCTGGGCCCTGGGGCTCTGTGTGTGAGTGATTCCAGGGGAGCCAGGGGGTCCCCCAGGCTCCCATACCACTTCACCACTGGCCACTCACCTCTGCCTAAGCCATTTGCCTCTGGGGTGGAGAACTGCACACTGGAGCCTGACTCCCTGGGTTTACACGGCAGCCCTGCCACCTCCTGGCTTTGTGATCTTGATGAGGTCACCTCACCTCTCTATGCCTCAGTTTCCTAATCTGTGAAATGGGTAATAACAGCCCCTACTCAAAGAGTGGTTGTGAACATAGAAGAAAGAATGAAATGATGTCATCTATCCAATCCTTGGAATGAGACCTGGCACGAAGTCAACACTAGAAAGTGTTAGTGATCTGAGGCCAGGCGCGGTGGCTCATGTCTGTAATCCCAGCACTTTGGGAGGCTGAGGCAGATGGATCACCTGAGGTCAGGAGTTTGAGACCAGCCTGGCCAGCCAACATATAGTGAAACCCCGTCTCTACTAAAAAATACAAAAGTTAGTTGGGCATGGTGATGCACGCCTGTAGTCCCAGCTACTTGGGAAGCAGAGGCAGGAAAATTGCCTGAACCCGGGAGGCGGAGGCTGCAGTGAGCCAAGATCACAACACTGCACTTACACTTGAGCCTGGGCAACAGAGCACGACTCTGTCTCTGAAAAAAAAAAAAAAAGGAAAGAAAGTGTTAGTGATCCGTATTGGACACAGCCTGACCTTCGTTTCCCAGCCACATCTTTCCTCTGCACACTCAGGCCCCGTCAACCTAGGCCCACCTCTGTGGCCCAGGAGAGCAGGTGCGGTGTTTGGCAGCCCCTCCCAAGCCACATGGAGTGAGGTAGAGACCTTTCTCAGGGAAAAGGGGCACAGTGGCCTTTTAGTAGAGACAGGGTTTCACCATGTTGGCCAGGCTGGTCTCGAACTCCTGACCTCAAGTGATTCACCCACCTCAGCCTCCCAAAGAAAGTGCTGGGATTACAGGCATGAGCCACCTAAACAGAGTCTTGCAGGATGGGCTGGAGTCAGCCAATGCTGAGGGGAGAGAGGAACAGAGTCCCAGGCAAGGACTTCAACTGACCGCACATACCCCATTAATGCCGCTGCCCTGGATGCCTGGCCAAGGGGCAAGTGGGTAAACCAGTACTCATCCCCTTTAACTGGAATCCAGCTGGACTTGAGTCTGATCAGTGACTTCATCACTCCTAATTAACTATGTGACTTCGGGCCTCTGTTTTCTTATCTATAGAATGGGCACAGTAATGCCAGGCCGTAGCAAGATTCTAGTGAGATTCAAAATAAAGAGCTTTTGAGTCATACTGATTGGGGGTGAAGGGTGGCCTGGCTGTCCCTTTCCCCCACAAATCCCACCAGGCTCACGCTGCCCCTTGACCTCCTCTCCCTCAGAGGCTGGTACAGTTCTGGTTCGCCACTGGGGGTGCTGGCTTCTGCATCAATCGCAAACTGGCTTTGAAGATGGCTCCGTGGGCCAGGTAAGCAGAGACCCTGAGGTGGGCAGGAAGGCAGGGAGGGGGTGGTGGCTGGGGTACTGGAGGGCCTTTGCAGCAGGAAGGGCTTTGAGAGTGAGCTCAGGAGAACCTGCTCCTCATTCATGTGTGTCACAGTGTGGCAGTTAGTGGTGAGCAAACCACCTGCCACCTGCCCTCGGGGCTGCGCGGCTGAGTGCATGACTTGCCACACACAGGCAAGTCATATCATCTCCAAGAGCCCCAGTCCCTCCGTCTGCCCATGGGCCTGATAATACCATGGCCAGTGGTGTGATAAGGGTTAAATGAGAAAATGTCTGGGCTGGCCCTGGTAGCTGCTATTTGCTGCCCTTTTCTGACCGGTCTGTGCTGTAGGGGAGGTGAAGGCCAAATGTAAGGGCCTTCAGAGGAGGGAGAAGGGCCTTCTGGTTGAGGGCAGAAGGGAAGACTTCCAGGAAGAGGTGGTATTTGAGCTGGGTCAGCCCCATGTATCACAGTGGGTGTACACCCTGTGATACTACTCATAATACCATCTAAGGGAGATGATATCACTCCTAATATCAGGAGGGGATCTCAGGGGTAGTGGAGGCCGCAGTGTGGGTGGGGGCGGGACACTGGTATTCCAGAAGTGGCAAGGCCTGGCCTCCGGAGGTCTTTCTGGGCTCTTATTATTATTAACAGCACCATCAGCGGCCACTCTCTTGTATTGAGGGCTGACTCTGAGCCAGCTCTGTGCTCCATCAACAGGATCACAACACCTCAGGGAGCAGGTGGCCTTAGCCTTGTGTTTCTAGATCTCAGGCAACTGAGGCGCTGAGATTAAGCCAGTCTGAGGTCAGCCAGGTTCAAGGTCATTCAGTTGCTGGGTTTGGCTCCAAGGTCTGCAAGCCTTGCTACTACCCAAGCCTGCCCTGCCTTGCCTGGCTGGGAGGGGCCCCCCAGGACAAGAGCGGGCTAATTGTCCTGAGGCATGTCCACAGAGCTGTGTGTGTACACATGACCAGGGTCATCCCTGTGCCTGGGATGCCCCCACCCAGGCTTCTGCCAACCTCTAAATTACCTGTGTGTGAATTAGAAAAAGCCCCCTCCCTCCAAATCCTGCAGGTGCAGCTTGAGGGCTCGCAGGCTAGGGAGGGGAGTACAGGCTGGATTTCTGCACCCATTTGCCCCTTGGCCAAGCATCCAGGGCGGCAGCATAAATGGGGTATGTGTGGCCAGTAGAAGTTCTTGCCTGGAACTCTGTTCCTCTCTCCCCTCAGTACTGGCTGACTCCAGCCCGTCCTGCAAGACTGCTTAGGTGGCTCATGCCTGTAATCCCAGCACTTTGGGAGGTTGAGGTGGGTGAATCACTTGAGGTCAGGAGTTCGAGACCAGCCTGGCCAACATGGTGAAACCCTGTCTCTACGAAAAATACAAAAATTAGCCGGGTGTGGCGGCGGGTTCGGGAGGCTGAGGCAGGAGAATTGCTTAAATCCAGAAGGCAGAAGTTGCAGTGAGCCGAGATTGCACCACTGCACTCCAGCCTGGGCAATGAAGGGAGACTCTGTCTCAAAAACAAACAAACAAACAAACAAACAAACACACACACAAAAAAGCTACCACCTCCTCTGGGAAGCCTACCTGATTCTTCCTATACCCCCAGGCAGCGTGCTTCCCTCTGACTTAGCACCACTCTTTGAAAGCCCTGCTCCCTGCTCTGTCTCCCTCCAGAATAGGGACTGCTATCGGGGGCAGGAAGCGTTTCCTTCTCATCTCTGTATCCTCAGCCCTAGCATAGTATCTGGCACCAACAATGAATACATGAGTGAATCAATGAATAACAAGACAGGGAGAGAAGGAAAGGCTACATGTATAAAGGGCCTCACCTTCCCATTCCCCGTTTAATCCTCACAACAGCCCCGTGAAGACAGGGCCATTAGCATCCCCATTTCATAGAACAGGAGACTGAGGCTGAGGCTCCCCAAGGTTCCCGACTTGCTCAAGGTCATACAGTATGCAGGAGGCAGGTGCTCTGCTCTGCCAGCTTGTCCCAGGGGAGGGCCTTCGTGGGGTAGCCCACGGCTTTGGGTGTGGAGGGCCTGGGCCAGTGTCTACAGTCTGGCTCTGTCCCTCAGCGGCTCCCGTTTCATGGACACATCCGCTCTCATCCGGCTGCCTGATGACTGCACCATGGGCTATATCATTGAGTGCAAACTGGGCGGCAGCCTGCAGCCCAGCCCCCTCTTCCACTCCCACCTGGAGACGCTGCAGCTGCTGAGGACTGCACAGCTCCCAGAACAGGTGAGCTGGCCTTGGGGCAGGTGGCAAATGGGAAGGGGGAACCAAAGGAACATGAGGTCTCCCCAACCCTCCCTCCTGGTGTTTGAAAGAAACCTGGAACTCCAGATTATGGGGCTTGGCTCTTCCCTATTGATGGGGAAACTGAGGCCTAGGGTGGCGAAGGACCCCCTAAGGGTACACAGGGACTCATCCCCTTCACCTCTAACCCTCAAGGATTAGCATTTGTGAAGCTGAAATTCTTTGATCTGGTCCTCAAATGCCAGCCGGAAGGACCTGAACAGATGAGATGAGGCTGTCTCCAGGTTTCCAACACCCTGCTCCCCACCGCTGCCTCTACTCAGTCTTCCATCCTCCCCACATTCCTCCCTGGGCGCCCAGCTGGCCCTTTCTGATTTCCCTGTTGGGAGCCCCTTCTTCATCAAAACTCCCCTATCCATTGCTGAGTGCTGTTCCTGCCAACCCTGAGGTTACCGGGATGGAATGGGTCTTCGGGGGGATGCTCAGCATTACGTTAGGCTGGGGGAGAAGGGGGACCCCATCCCACCACCTGGCAGGTAATACAGGCCCAACTGGCTCTGCCTCGGAGAGGCTGCCCTCTGACGCTGTAGATGGTCCTGGCTGGGAGTGTCCCCGGAATCTCCTGCCCAACAGTATGACAGAAACTCAACATGGACTGGGTAGCCTGAAAAGGAAATGGTTGGCTCACATAACTGAGAAGCTGAGGGCCTGGCTGGCTAGATCCGGCGGGGTCTAGGCGTGCAGATGGCCTCCCAGACTCTCTCCACTCTAGTCCGCTCTCCCCCAAGTTGGCCCGTCCTCAAGCGGGCTCAGCCTTCATGTTGGCAAGATGGCAGCCCCAGCTTTCCCCCCACCATCGGAGGAGAGCACCCCCTTCCTTCAGATCCCAGGGCTGACATTCATGGGTCTGACAACTTAGCTTGGGTCACGTGACCCATCTCCTGCCAGCACCTGGAGTTAGTGTTGATTGGCCAGGCCTGGAACTGGGGTGTGAGGTTGGTCCCATTAGGATGGCAGGGCCTGAAGCCAGGAAAAGGAGGCAGATTTGAGGCAGCCCACACCAGGGACTCTAGTGGTTAGGGTATCCTGAGTACCCACAATGCCAGGCACCACGCTGGGGGCTTTCTCTTCCTTTTTTTTTTTTTTTTTTTTTGAGATGGAGTCTCGCTCTGTTGCCCAGGCTAGAGTGCAATGGCACGATTTTGGCTCACTGCAACTTCCACCTCCTGGGTTCAAGTGATTCTCCTGCCTCAGCCTCCTGAGTAGCTGGGACTACAGGCACCCACCACCATGCCAGGCTATTTTTTGTATTTTTAGTAGAGACAGGGTTTCACCATGTTGGCCAGGCTGGTCTCGAACTCCTGACCTCAAGTAATCCACCTGCCTCAGCCTTCCAAAGTTCTGGGATTACAGACATGAGCCACCGAGCCCAGCCACCCTTCTTTAACTCTCTGTTTCCTCACAATATTCACACGAGGTCAGTACTAACATTATCTCCATTCTATAGATGGGGAAAATGAGACCCGGCGAGCTGAACTAACCACGGCACGCAGCTAATATGGGGCAGAGGGGCATTGGAACCCTAGCTGAGTGGTCCCTATGCCCACAATCTTTAACCACTGTGCTCTGCAGCCTCTGAGCTGAAATCATGATCTATGTCATCACTGACTGGTGCAGTACAGGCTCCAGGTGAAGAGGGATGTGCTAAGGCCCTCCAGTGAGTCTCAGAAAACCTCCATTCTAGTCCAGGCATGCAGCTTACTGGAAAGGTGCCTTTTCCTGTTGAGCCTCAGTGTCCAAACCTGTAGGTGCGGTATTGTTCCAGCCTCTCAGGGGAGCTCAACCTTCGAGGGAGCAAATGGGATTAAGGGCATGGCAGTGCTTTTCCAGCTGTCAAGTGCCTTGGGGTGTGGGGTGGGCTTCCACCACCAGTGGGGAATTTCAGGTTCCGGGGCAGCTTTCCCTGCGGCTTAAACACCCTCCTCCACCTGTGCCAGGATGCTGCCCCCTTGTGGGGATCCCCAGTGCGACACCCCAATCACTCTTTTATCTCCCTGCCCAGGTCACCCTCAGCTACGGTGTCTTTGAGGGGAAACTCAACGTCATTAAGCTCCAGGGCCCCTTCTCCCCGGAGGAGGACCCCTCCAGGTGGGTCTGAGGGCTGGAACCTTGCATGGGAGGAGTGGGGGCTGAGTCCAGGCATCCAAACATGGGGGAGCTGGGAGGGAGCGGAGTTGGACAGGTTTTGGTGGCTGACAGCACAGAGGTAGGAGTGGACGGAGTGGATTTCCGTTTCTGACCCTGCCACTGGCTTGCTGTGTGACCTTGGGCAAGTGTCTTGCCCTCTCTGGGACTCAGTCTCCCATTAGTAACACCTGGATGCTGGCTATCGTGAATCTGAAGAGCTCTCCCAGCCCCAGTCCTCTGGGTTCTTCAGGAGTCCCTGGCAGGCTGAAATGCCTTCCCTGAGCGCAGGCAATGCTCTCATGGTGGAACTTCAGGTTCTAATGGGGGATTGTTTATTTTATCTCTTTTGGACTTATGGTTTCTTTGATACTCTTACATGCTTCTTTTAGGTAGGTAAAGGGTTGGAATAATGCCTTCCAGTTCTGCCCAGAACTGGCCACGGGGAGATGGGCCACCCAAATTCACTCCTGACTGGTCTAGAGCAGTCTTGGAACATAGCCTATGATATGCAGCTTCCTTTCCACACACCAGCACCTGCCAGCCATGGCTGGTTTTCTTTTTCTTTTTCTTTCTTTCTTTCTTTTTTTTTGAGATGGAGTCGATGGGGTCTCGCTCTGTCGCCCAGGCTGGAGTGCAGTGGTGCAATCTCGACTCACTGCAATCTCTACCTCCTGGGTTCAAGCAATTCTCCTGCCTTGGCCTCCTGAGTAGCTGGGATTACAGGCGCCTGCCACCATGCCTGGCTAGTTTTTGTGTTTTTAGTGGAGGCGGGGTTTCACTATGTTGGCCAGGCTGGTTTCTAACTCCTGACCTCAAGTGATCCGCCTGCCTCGACCTCCCAAAGTGCTGGGATTACAGGCATGAGCCGCTGCCCCCGGCCCAGCTATGGCTTGTGATTCTGGCCAGGGGTGGTGGGATGGGGGTGGAGAGGAGTCGGGAGAGGGGACACATGGACTCTGGGTCCATCAGTCCAACCCCAGAACTGATGCTTGACCCCTCCCAGCATCTCCATCAACTAATGGGCTGGCTTCACCTTGCATGCCTCCAGCCATGGGGAGCTCCTCCCTCCTGTGGCAGTCTGTTCCATCTCTAGGCAGCTGGACTGGCCCCAGCCCTTCTATTTCCATTTCTGCTCCCTGTAGTGACATGCAGTGGGTCTGGAAACTGGGGAAGGAGGCCTGATCCTACCTTTGGGGACTGAGCAGGGACTGAGGGAGGTAATGAGTAGAGGAGGGCATGGGTGAACTCTGGGTTCACTTGAGTGACAGAGACTTATCCAGAGGGAGTCCTGGGGGACGGGGAGTCCGGGAGACTGTGTGTGTAGGGGATGAGGGTGAGTATGCAAGTACAGGCTGTTATGGGAGAGTAAGCCAGAGCCCTGATATTGACTGGGGAGTAGTGGCTGGCCGGGGAAGGCTTCTCTGAGGAGGTAACGTGAAGGACCTGAAAGGCTAGCAGGAGTTCGCTAGGAGAAGAGCAGGTGGCAGATCGCTGCTGCAGAGGGGACAGCATATGCAAAAACCTGATGGCAGGAGACAGGCCTTGACCTGCTCAAGGTGGGAAAGGGAGCCTGTGTGACCACAATGTGGAGAAGAGGAAGGAATGGTGTCAGATTTGGTTGGGGACGTGGCAGGGGGCCTCTCCAAGGCCTTTGTAGGCTCTGTCTGGACGCTTGCGATGCTTGGGGGAACCAGGGCGCCTGGCCCTGACATTCTGCAGTGCTGCCTGTCCCGGGGCAGAGGGCTCCCACGATGCTGAGCGCCCTTGCGGCCAAGACTGCGTTGAACAAGTTGGATATTACAAGGAGACAGAATTTGGCTCGATATAGGAACAAAAATTCAAAATTCCAAGATGAATGAAGCTGCCTTCTAATAGAATGAGCTCCCGTCAGCAGAAGTGTGTAAGCCATAGCTATACTGACAAGAGGTTTAAGAATTGCTGTTAAATTTCCTCAAAGCCCGAAGATTTTAGAAGTCATAGATTACTGTCAAATGGGTCTGGAGCCACTTAGATGGTCAGATGATTGGCCTCAGCTGAGGTCTCTTGATGGCTTCTCTGGCTTTTGAAGTTTGTCCAAACCAGCAGTTCTCAAGTGGGGGTGATTTGTCTCCTAGGGGACATCTGGCAGTGTCGGAGACATTTTTGATTATTACGATTTGGGAAAATGCTACTGGAATCTTGTGGGTAGAGCCCAGGAATGCTGTTAAATATCTCGCAAGGCACAGGATGGCTCCACAACAAAGAATTCTCTGGCCCTAAGTGTTAGTGGTGTTGAGATAGAGAAACCCTGCTCCAAACCGTTTCTGTGGCATGTGTCCACCTAGGAGAGTGGGCTGAGAGCAGAAGTGGGGGTGACCATCCTGTCCTTTTCTGGTTTCTCTGCAGGTTTCGCTCCCTCCATTGTCTCCTCTACCCAGATACACCCTGGTGTCCCCAGCTGGGTGCCCGATGAATCCTGAACTGCTGGGCAAAGGTTGGGCAGAGGCTTCTGGGTGTGCCTTGGCTCGCAAGGTGGCACTGAGGGTCCCTGGCAAGTGTCTTGTGATAGACAGTCCCTGGCAGGGCCTTCTGGTGGTTGGCAAGCCCAGGATCTGGGTGGCAATTGGCACTGAAGGCACCCCAGGCCCCTGGGAGGTGAGTTAGACAGCCCAGGGGACCAGGTGGATCAGGTGATGGCCAGAGAAGCTCCAGGGGCTAGACTCCCTCCGGAGGCTGAACTGAAAAAGGGTAGGGGCACTTGAGCTGGCCTGGGGCTCAGGGGTCCTAACCCTTTAGGCAGTGACATGGCCTCTGGGTGGGGTCTGGCCCTTGGCCCTGGCTCATGTCTCTCAGTCATTCCCCTGGGGCTCAAGCACTGGGCCGCCCACTCCTGCCTCCCTCGCCTGGGTCCTGAGTTCCTAAAGGGATATGGGAATGATGGCAGAACCCAGGGTCTGAAGCACCTGCTGTTGTTGCCAACCAGTCTCCCAAAGCTCCTTGCTCCCCACCCCTTGCTAACAGGACCAGATTTGGTTTGGATCCTCAGCATGCTGGGACCCAGATGATGGAGCATAGTGGGTCCCAGCCAATCGTGATGATCCTTTTTGCCCATTTCCCAGCCTCCCTTGCTGTTAGGGGCTACCATGGGACCAGCTCTGGCCAGAGGGAACTAAGCAAATCCAATAGAGACATTTCTGGGGAAGGTTTTGCAGCCCACTCCCCATCTTCCTGCTGTGAATGTGGGTGTGATGGCTGGATCTGGGGCAGCCACCTTGCTACCATGAAGGAAAGGCCAAGACAATCATCCCAGCTATTCCCTCCAGCATCTGGTTCTGTACGAAAATTAAATGCTTATTTGTTTAAGTCTCTCTTGGTCCAGTTTTCTGTTACATGCAGCCAAAGTGTTCCTGACGGGGGTAGGGTCTATCTGTCTATCACAGTGCAGATGGTGGTCACTTTTGGTGGTGTGATATGATGCATGCGAAGACCATGTTACAGAGCCTGGCACAGAGAAAGGAAGGGCGCAGTGGATGGTGACTGTTACTAGTGTGTTTGTGAGTCATGGTGTGTGAGGCGGTGCACAGGGGTGTGTGTGTGTGTGTGTGTGTGTGTGGCATGTACCTTCTACATGTGTCTGTGCATAAAGATGTACATGTGTTTTTCTTTTGTTTGTTTGTTTGGTTTTTTTTGACAGAGTCTCACTCTGTTACCAGGCTGGAGTACAGTGGCACAATCTTGGCTCACTGCAACCTCCGCCTCCCAGGTTCAAGCAATTCTCCCAATTCTCCTGCCTCAGCCTCCTGAGTAGCTGGGATTACAGGCACGTGCCACCATGCCCGGCTAATTTCTGTATTTTTAGTAGAGACAGGGTTTCACCATGTTGGCCAGGATGGTCTCGATCTCCTGACCTTGAGATCCGCCTGCCTTGGGCTCCCCAAGTGCTGGGATTACAGGCGTGAGCCACCACGCCCAACCTGTGGTGTGTGTTTTTGTGGCTGTGTTGCATGTGTGTACATGATGTGTACATGTGAGCGTGCATGCTGTGAGGTGTGGAGTGGTTCCTCCTTTTCTCTGCCCCTGGGTTGGGGGAGGTCAGAGAATCAGGGAAGGCGGAATGGAGACTCAGGGCTGAGGGACTTAGCCTCAGGTATCAGATAATGGTGCCAAAGGGCGATTTGACAGCCAAGGGCAGGAACTGAATAAACACAAGTGCCCTTGGAATGTCGGATCCCAAGGAGGTGGATGGATGAGTGAAAGTGATCATGGTGAAATTTCAGGTATGGCGGCATGTAGGCAGGGAAGGGTTCGAGAGGGGAGGTCTGTATCATGCCCAGTGACGCTAGGAGTTGGAGTCACAGTGAGGCTCTCGAATGGGGAAGGAAGAGGAGGGATCCTGAGGGCCAGAGGGGCCCTGACACAGGGAGCCAGGGCCAGGGGCTCCACCCTTGAAGAATCAGAAACTGTCTTCTGGCTACATCTGTGTTGGGGACATCTGGAACCACTGAGCACCTGAAGCCAGCCCCTTGTTTTCCAGGGAGGAGAGGTCCAGAGAGGGACTGCCACGTGCTGTGGTCACACAGTGAGTTGGGTGCAGCCGGCCTCTTGTGCTTCTCCAAAGCCCCATTTCTTTCTGGGCTGGCCCAGGGCTGGGTTTATGGGATGCCAGTCAAGTGAGGGCAGCTTCTGGCCCTGCAGCCCGGTAGGGCTGGAATGGTGCCATCCATAGCCGCCGTCCTCCCCACCCCACCCAGGGAAGGCTGCTCGTCGGCCCGCATTTAGACGCAGCAGCAGATTTTCGGGTTGCTCCCAGATCCTGAGGGTCGGGTGGAGGGAACAGGACTTGGGCCATCTGCTGCCTCCATTGTCCCAGAATAGCTGGGGGTAGGGAGGGGGAGCAGAGTCAGCAAGGATCAGAATTGGGATGGAGGAAGGAGGGAGTCTGAGTTTAACCCTTTGCGTGTCTGCCTGGAAGTTAGGAAGCTCCCTGTGCCGTGTGCCGAAGTGACCCATATGGGCCCCAGAGGGAGGGCCTGAGTGTGGGGTGGGGTAGCAAGGTTAGGCCACCTAGTCTTGGCCTTGCCATGACCCTTGGGCACATAGCTGCCGCTCAGCGTCCTCGCGTTTAGCCTGAGCCCTGCCTGCCCATTTTAGGGTGCATGTGGATGGGATACTTTGAGGACCATGGGTGGCCACTTATCCTTCGGCTGGTTGGCTGAGGGTAGGCCCCCATGATAACAGGGACAGAGAGTGACTCCAGAACAGGAGCCCTGGCCTGGGGCAGACATTAGAAGGAGCCTAGAGATCTCCTCCAGGGGTCTACGGCTCCCTCAACCAGCCCCTGTCCCCAGCAAGGAGAGTGCAGGGGGCCCAAGGTAAACCTCCTCTCCTCCCAGCAACTTTTTTTTTTTTTTGAGACAGAGTCTCACTCTGCCACTGAGGCTGGAGTTCAGTGGTGTGATCTTGGCTTACTGCAACCTCCGCCTCCCGGGTTCAAGGGATTCTCGTGCTTCAGTCTCCTGAGTAGCTGGGATTACAGGCATGTGCCACTACGCCTGACTAATTTTTGTATTTTTAGTAGAGATGGGGTTTTGCCATATTGGCCAGGCTGATCTTGAACTCCTGACAAGTGATATGCCCGCCTTGGCCTCCCAAAGTGCTGGGATTATAGATGTGAGCCACCGCACCCGGCCCTGACAACCTCTTTTTGTTGCACCTGCACCTGCTGTGAGTGAGGTGGACTCCACCCCAGGAGGCTGGTGACCTAGCATCTCAGCTTTGCCCTTCTGTAAGTACTGATGCCAACAGAACTATAAACGTAAATATCTACCATCAAGGGCATGCTGGCGGTCAGACACTGTTCTAAGTACTTGACATAAATTAATTCATTTCATTCCCACCTATTTGAAGTAGGTGCAATCATTATTCCTGTTTTACAGATTGGGAAACTGAGGCACAGAAGGGGAGAAGGTCCTTGGGCCAGGTCACAGGTCTCCTCGGTGCCAGAGCCAAGGTTGGAGGCAGCCTGGTTCTGCAGTGGTCATCTCGCTGCGGGACGACTTTGAAGAGTTGGAGAACCTTCTCAGGCCTGGGCTCCACCTTGCTGCCCACCTGTGGCTCTAGGCCCTTAGGCAGGTGGCTTCACTCTTCACTAGCCTCATCTGTAAAATGGGCACAGTGACTCCTGTGCAGCAGGATGTGAGGCTTTGAGATGCTGCCTAGAAAGCTCCTGATGCGGGGTGGTTGCTCAGTAAGTAGCACCTCTCTGTCCTTGCTGAGCTCACGTTCTCAGCAGTAAGAGGTAGGGGTACTGGACTGGCCATCACCTCCACTCCCTGTCCGGGCTGTTATCACAGTAGCCTCCTCACTGCTCCTGTAGTTCTCTCCCCACTGCTCACTGGCTCCAGGCACAAGGGCCTCCTTGCTTGCTGTGGCAGGTGCCACGTTCTCTGCCAGCACCAGTTTTTGCCTCTCCTTGTATTGCAACCCCCATTCCTGCACGGCTGGCTTGTTCTTGTCAAGCTCCCATGTCCCATCTCTTAGGGAGGCTCCCCACTGCCATGACACAGCAGCCACTCATGGTCATCAATGACCTCCTGTTACAGTCACTCGTAACCCGTCACCCTTGCAGACCTGCCTTCCAGGTATTTGTTTGTTGTCTACTCCCACCTGGCTGTGAGCTCCATGATCAGGGATCCCTTTGCTTCTGTTCCCTGCAGCTCGTGACCTGGCATAGTAGATGCTTAACAAATATTTGAGGAACAAATAGAAACGTAAGTGAATGGGCTTCTCAGATCTCTTCCATCTCTGTCCGTATTTTAAGATTCTGTGAAAGGTACTGAAATAACTGAGGCAATGCAATGGGGGCTTCTTAATGGAGGGATCAGACTGGCAATAGCAGAATGCACCAAACCTTCTTCTTTTTTTTTGAGATGGAGTCTTGCTCTGTCACCCAGGCTGGAGTGCAGTGGCGTGATCTCTGCTCACTGCAAGCTCTGCCTCCCGGGTTCATGCCATTCTCCTGCCTCAGCCTCCTGAGTAGCTGGGACTACTGGTGCCCACCACCATGCCCGGCTAATTTTTTGTATTTTTAGTAGAGACAGGGCTTCACCGTGTTAGCCAGGATGGTCTTGATCTCCTGACCTCATGATCCGCCCGTCTCGGCCTCCCAAAGTGCTGGGATTACAGGTGTGAGCCACCGCGCCCGGCCGGTCCTATGATTTTATGTGCTGGCCGTGGCCGGTGTCTTGAGCCCCTTTACCTTCATTCTTCCCTAAGGGTGAGCGGTGCACCAGCGCCCCACACCTTCTTAGTATCACCCAGGTAGCATTCTTAGTATGCTCCAGATGTGATCCCGTAGGAAGGATGCAACGCTTCCCAGGAAGTCTGCTTGCTAGAATAATTGACACTACATCACATCCACCCTCTGGACCTAAACGCCAGTCCACAGGAAGCAGGAGGACAGTGCAGCATGTTAAATGATACCATGAGGGTTCGGTCCACCACATCAACAATGAGGACAGTCTCACATGACAAAGGGCCTGGTTTCCTCAACAAGTAAAAGGGCATAAAAAGGAAGAGAGAAAGGACTGTTACAGAGGAAAAGAGATTTAAGAAATAAAGCACCAAAATGCAATGTATGGGCCAGGCCCCGTGGATCATGCCTATAATCCCAACACTGGGAGGCCAAGGTGGGCAGATTACCTGAGGTCAGGAGTTCGAGACCAGCCTGGCCAACATGGAGAAACCCCATCTCTACCAAAAATACAGAAATTAGCCAGGCGTGGTGGCAGGTGCCTGTAATCCCAGCTTCTCGGGAGGCCGAGGCAGGAGAATCACTTGAATCTGGGAGGCGAAGCTTGCAGTGAGCCGAGATCATGCTGCTACATTCCAGCCTGGCCGACAAGACCTTGTTTAGATCTTTATTCAAACAGATGAACCCTAAAATGGCATTTTTCAGGACAATGAGAAAATTTGAAGATGGACTGCATATTAAAGGATCTTAAGGAATGCTTCATTTTATTAGGTGTGGTGATGATGTTGGACTTATTTTTAGAAATGTGCTAATGTGTGAGAGATACATTCTGAAATATTAATGGGTGAAATGATCTGATGTCTGACATTTTTGTTAAAAAGGGGCTTGAGAGAGGAAAGGAATGAGAATGGCAAAGTGGGGATGGCAGTTAGAGCTGGGTGAGGGGTGCGTGGGAGTGCCTCATACCAGTCCCTTTACTTCTGTAGGGGTTTGAGATTTTCCACAATAAAAGTAAAATGGAATAAATAAAAGTGGGTCTGTGCATATTTCATTTCTCTGGCTGTGGCCCTCCCCTTCCAGTTCTCCCCTCCTCCATGCCCCACATTCAGGCCCAGAGAACATCTGTTTTCACTAGGCACAGCTGTCCTGGCCCCACTCCTTGTTAGCCCCAAACACCCAGAGAAAGGAAAGCCAGGCCTTGACTCAATGTTGGCCCCTGACTGATTTGCATTTGGCCTGTTGCCTGGTTTCCCAGAGGCCCACCCTGATTTCTTTGGGTTCTGAGCACTTGTCTCAGCTGCTCTGTAACCCAGGAGCACTGCCCCTGGGCACATTTCTCTCCCTACTCATCCTCCAATAATTACTCACCTCCTCTGGCAGGGGTCAGGGTGGCAGAAGTAGGGATGGGATGGGTCTCTGTGTCAGATGCTACACGGGACAATCAGATGCAAGCCCTGCTCTCAATAGGGAGTCCCAATCCCAGTTGGGACATGATTGAAAACATAGCAGCCACACAGTGGCTCACACCTGTAATCTCAGCACTTTGGGAGGCCGAGGCGGGTGGATCATGAGGTCAGGAGTTCAAGACCAGCCTGGCCAATATGGTGACACCCCATCTCTACTAAAAATACAAAAATTAGCTGGGCATGGTGGCATATGCCTACGATCCCAGCTACTCAGGAGGCTGAGGCAGAAGAATCGCTTGAACCCGGGAGGCAGAGGTTGCAGTGAGCCAAGATTGTGCCACTGCACTCTAGCCCGGGCAACATAGCGAGACTCCATCTCAAAAAAAAAAAAAATAAAATAAAAAATAAATAGCACATCATGTAAACAACAATAATCAGCAACCGTGTGGTGCAGGGAGGGTGGACTACATTCTGGGGGGTTCAGGGTGGCAGGAATCAGGCACATTGATGTGTGAAGTGGCATTGTGTCTGGGTCCTAGGCCATGAGGAGATCTGAAGGAGCAGACTGTGTCATACTCCGTCTTGCAGATAGGGCCATGGAGACTCCAAGGAAAGATACAGATGCTGGTTATGGTTATAATAACTACTGTTTTCATGTGCCTTTGTATCTCATCTTGCAGGATAAAGACCAGGTATGTGCCTGGTGCTGTGTCTACACAAAACAGAAGGGGCTCCCTCTGTCCCTCCCTCCCCACGTCTACCCTGCCTGATGCAGCTCTGTGCCTCACAGTATCTGGCACAGTGCTGAGTACATAGCAGGCAATCCATGAAGACCAACTGATTATTGAGGTCAGTGTTCAAACTCAGGCCAGTACCAAAATGGCTGGATAGAATCACAGGCAGTTAGGATAGTTGGTTAAAACAGATCCCAGGGGTCCATATTAGACCCTCAGAGCCCAAGCCTTTAAAGAAAGGGCCAGGGAATCTGTATTTTTACCTGGCCCCCACCCAGGAGGTCGTAAGTTGCTGCTGGGTTAGAGAAGGAGGTGAAGGAGTTAGAAGAGAGTTCAGCACCGCGGACAGAGCCACAATGTCCCCTCCATCGACTCTCTTTCCTGGGACTGACTAGCTGGGGGCAAGGAAGGTCAGTCTCTGTATGTGGCAGGGATCCACAGTCTAATCCCGATGGGGGCCAGGTGACACCTGTGGTCTTGACCCCCGCATGACGCAGCCCCGGTCCCTGCTTCAGGAGCAAGTTTCAGGGAGGACAACGGTCTCGCTGCAGAGACAGCTTCGACTCTGTGCAGGGAGGGGCCGTCTAATAAATATCCCCTCAATTTCCTTTATAAGTTGTAAGCGACCCCCATACTGTGCAAGCAGCAAAGCATGAAGCCTGAGCCTGTGTGAACAAATTAATCTCCCAAACATGGTTTGAGCACCTACTGTGTTCAAGGGCTGTACTGGTAGCCATAGGGCATGTAGGGATGAGAGAGAGATACAGCCGCCGCCTCAAGCCACCTGCAGCTTGTCAAACATGGTTCACTGGTTGTTAGAAAGGAGAGCAGCCTTGAAGATAACCAGACCCTGAGTCCGGTCAGTGTGCATGTTAGAGAGGCAGCCAGGGGAGTGGAGAGAACAGACATTTGGTGGCAGAGGCTTCCCGCATTTGAGAACTGGCACTGACAAGCTGCGTGACCTTGTGCATGTGTCTTTGCTCTCAGAGCCTCGGTTTCCTGATCTGAGAACTGGGAGTGACTGCATCCCTCCTTCTATCCCTGCCCCACCCCCCAGCATGTACTAGGAAAGTGCCCACCTGGCCTGGTTCCCAGGACCCAACCTCAGCACCATTCATTTATTCATAGACTCCACATTTGCTGAAGACCCATTATATGCCAGGTGCAGTGCCAGACATGGACAATAAGGTGGATGAGAACTGGCACCCAGGGATCTGATACTGGGAGAGTAGGCAGACATGGCTCCTTCTCTTTTGCTCCTGTGCCCCCAGCTGGGCGACGTTTCCAGCTTCCCTTGCAGTGAGGGTGGCCATGTGACTGAGTTCCGCCTGATGGATGTGCCCCACTTGCAGGGCTGGCCCATAAAACCCTCCCCCATGAGATGATTTCTTTTAGTCTTCATCCCTGGCTGGTGAGAAAAGCCTCCGGGTGCAAAAAGGGCAGAGCCTGGAGATGGGAGGGGCCCAGGACCAGAAACAGCAGGAGGAAGTCTGTTCACCAAATAGTGGCACTGGACTGTTGTGAGCAGCAGAAACATACTAGTGTTGAGTTGAGGCCTTAAATTTTGGGGTGTTTGTTGCAGCACTTAGCCTGTCCTGACAAATACAGAGAGACAGACATCAAGCAGGTGCAAACAAGCAGGAGTTTCAGAGATGATAGAGTGATGGAGGAAATAAACAGGAAGGGGACAGTGGAGAATCCTTGGGGAGGATATATTATGGATTTCCTTTGTTTTCTTTTTTTTGAGACGGAGTCTCGCTCTGTCACCCAGGCTGGAATGCAGTGGCGCGATCTCGGCTCACTGCAAGCGATTCTCCTGCCTCAGCCTCCTGAGTAGCTGGGGTTACAGGCGCCTGCCACCATGCCCGGCCAATTTTTGTATTTTTAGTAGAGATGGGATTTCACCATATTGGTCAGGCTGGTCTCGAACCCCTGACCTCAGGTGATCCACCTGCCTTGGCCTCCCAAAGTGCTGGGATTACAGTCACCCACGCCCGGCCAGATTTCTTTTAAATTCTTCTAAACTAAACGAATAAACCTTTAGCTCCTCAGGGGTCCTGGTTTTAGGCCATATAACTTCCTTCCCTTCTCAAACCTCCTGAAACCCCATCTCAGGTGATGTATCAATCACTCACTTAACTTCTCCACATTCTGGGTTTTATTTCAAGCACCTGCTGACTAGGTTAGTCTTTAATTTTCTGGGTTGGAAATCTGCCCCTTCATGGTATGTAGCCCCAGCCACCTTTCCCCTTCCCG
Source organism: Rhinopithecus roxellana (assembly GCF_007565055.1). Lineage (NCBI taxonomy): Eukaryota > Metazoa > Chordata > Mammalia > Primates > Cercopithecidae > Rhinopithecus > Rhinopithecus roxellana. Next base: position 35,896,008 of record NC_044561.1, on the reverse strand, counting down.
CCTTTGCCTTCTGGGCAGAGAGCCCTCCAAACTATATTCCCCCTCACTCCACCTCACTGACGATGCCCCCCAACTCCAAGCTTTGTTCAGTAATCAGGTGAAAACATTTTTGTACCTTTAATATAGAGGCTAGATGCAAACCATGAGAATGAAAACCATCCAATTTACCAATTGGTTTGCAAGAGACATTTATGTAGTTTAAATCCATTTTCTTTAAATCTGATGCTTTTTAAATTAAATTGAGACAAATTCAAATACATAAGTAATATGTTCACTGTTCCATTTATCTACCGCTGCATTACAAACCACCCCAAAACCTCATGGCATAAAACAGCACCAGCGCTCATTTTGCTTGTGAACCCACAACTTGGCAGGCTCCGTGAGGAAAGCTCATCTCTGCTCCATCCACCTCTGCACTGTGTTGACGGAGGTGGCCCCAAGTGGGGTGGGACAATCAGGAGGCTTTCTCACCTGTCTGAGGCCCAGGTGGGGCAGACCCTGATAGCTGGGGCTGGAACAGCTGGTCCTATCGGGCCAGCACTGGGCAGGCATCATTTCCTGTGACTATGAGTGCTCTCCAGTATCTTGTTGCAGGGTAGCTGGACTCCTACATGTTGACTCAGGGCTCCCAGCTAAGAGAGCTCGGTGGAAGCCAAAGGGCCTCTTATGACTTGGTCTAGGAAGATAGGCAGCATCATGCTATTAGAATCCAGTAACCAAGGTCAGCCCATATTCGAAGGGAGGGTATTTAGACTCCCACTTTATTTATTTATTTATTTTTGAGATGGAGTCTCACTCTGTCGCCCAGGCTGGAGTGCGGGGGTGCCATCTCGGCTCACTGCAATCTCCACCTCTCAGGTTCAAGCAATTCTCATGCCTCAGCCTCCCAAGTAGCTGGGATTACAGGCACACACCACCATGCCCGGCTAAGTTTTGTATTTTTAGTAGAGAAGGGGGTTTCACCATCTTGGTGAGGCTGGTCTTGAACTCCTGACCTCAGGTGATCCGTCCGCCTTGGCCTCCTAAAGTACTGGGATTACAGGTATGAGCCACTGTGCCCGGCCCTAGACTTCCACACTTTTAAAAATGACATGATTAATTTTTTAAAATTGCGTTAAAATATATATAACAGAATTTGCCATTTTAGCAATTTTTTTTTTTTTTTTAGACGAGTCTTGCTCTGTTTTCCAGGCTGGAGTGCAGTGGCACGATCTCGGCTCACTGCCAGCTCCACCTCTCGGGTTCATGCCTTTCTCCTGCCTCAGCCTCCCAAGTAGCTGGGACTACAGGTACATGCCATGGCACCTGGCTAATTTTTGCATTTTTAGTAGAGACAGGGTCTCACTGTGTTGGCCAGGCTGGTCTCGAACTCCTGGCCTCAGGTGATCCGCCCGCCTCAGCCTCCCAAAGTGCTGGGATTACAGGCATGAGTCATCACACTTGCCTGTTTTTCTTTTTTAAAATAGCCATTGTCCTGGGTATGAAATGGCACCTCATTATGGTTTTGATTGGCATTCCCCTAATGATTAGGGATGCTGAACATCTTTGCAGGTGTTACTGGGCACCCATTGTGTAATTTCTTTGGAGAAATGTCTATTCAACCCTTTGGCCCAGTTTTTATTCAGGTGGTTTTGTTGTTGTTGTTGAGTCCTCATTCTTTTTTTGACAGCCACATGGCATTCCACATAATAGATGATGTACAGTTTTCTATTGACCGGTCCTCTATGGATGGGCATTTGGATGGTTTTTCCAATCATGTGCTGTTCCAACAATGCTGCAGTGAATTTTCTCATACACATGTTATTAAGTGCAGGTGTGAGTACATTGGAGGACTGGTGGATTAAAAAGAAGGTGCATCTATGGTCGGGTGCAGAGGCTCACGCCTGTAATCCCAGCACTTTGGGAAGTGGAGGTGGGTGGATCACGAGGTCAGGAGTTCGAGACCAGCCTGACCAACATGGTGAAACCCTGTCCCTATTAAAAATACGAAAAAAAAAAAAAATTGGTCAACTGTGATGGTGTGCATCTATAATCCCAGCTATTCAGGAGACTGAGGTAGGAGAATCACTTGAACCTGGGAGGCAGAGGTTGCAGTGAGCCAAGATCGCACCATTGCACTCCAGCCTAGGCGACACAGTGAGACTCTGTCTTTAAAAAGAAAAAAAAAAAAAAAAAGAGAGAGAGAGAGAGAAGGTGTATTTATCATTTGGGTAGACGCTGTCCAATTGTCCTTGAGAGTGAATATGTCCACTTTTATTCCCACCAGCCATGTAAGAGAGCAAGGCACAGCTATAAAACAAACACGTATGTTTTTTGGCATCGTGCCAAAGATTTTGTCTTCCTTGGGGAGGCTAATCTGACATTTCCTCATACTGATGAAAACATTGGCCTAACATTGCACTCTGTCAAGGGATTTGCAACTTAATTGCATTTGTTCATAAAACAGAATTAATATTGCATAACTTGCCATCGACAGAACTAATTTTGACCCTGCACTGTGACAAATCTATTTATGCTTTATGTTTTAAAAATCCGCTCAAAGCTAAAAAAAAAAAGCTGCTATTTGAATACCATTAAGCTGATATCAAAACTCAGACTCAATCGCAATGTGTCTCCCAATCTTTCCAAATAGCACAACATTTATTTTTCTCAATTCCTTACCAGAGGTTTAGCCATGAAAATTCATGAGTGGGAATTCTTTTATCAGGAGTATCTAACAAGAGAAGGGAACAACTCACGTATCAAATATTAACTCAACCTGCACATAGTGTGCTATATGTGGATTTAGAGAAGCAGACAGCAGCTCTTTACCAAGCCCACACCAAACCACATGCTCCTCCAACTGTAATCAAGAAAGTAACTGAAATTGTTATGGGCAAATCAGGGCCTAATTAAAAGAGATAAACAGATAATAACCACATTAACTCCATTATATGAATATATGTTTATAATGAACCAGTCACAGTTTTCAAGAAGAAGGGGGATGTTCTCAAGGGGTAAAAAGCATCATAAGCGAGGTACTAACTTATAAATAAACTCAGGATAGCAAATTCTATATGCTCTGTAAGCAACTAATGTACTATTCATATTAACTATAATAAAGACATACGCCAAGTAAAACATGATGTGCAGGTGAATAAATGAGACATTCTTAATCGGTATAGATTAAAGCCATAGTAAATATACATTAGCTTTATACTTAGTGTCAATCTAGAAGCTGGTTTGCATAAATATCAGCTCACTTCTCTTTCCTTGCATGAAACCTTCATCTAGTTCAACCTCTCTCCCAGTAAGTTTGCCTTTCTCCAATGACTGCAGTTTCTCTCTTTCTTTCTTCCTTTCTTCCTTCCTTCCTTCCTTCCTCCCTCCCTCCCTCTCTCTCTCTCTCTCTCTCTCTCTCTTTTCTTTCTTTCTTTCTTTCTTTCTTTCTTCTTCTTTTCTTCTTCTTTCTTTATTTTTTCTTTCTTTCTTTCTTTCTTTCTTTCTTTTGTCTCTCTATCTCTCTCTCTCTCTCTCTTTCTTTCTCTTCTTTCTTTCTTTCCCTCCATCACTCCCTCCCTCCCCCCTCCCTCCCTCCCTCCCTTCCTTCCGTCCTTCCTTCCTTTCCTTTCCTTTCCTTTCTTTTTTCTTTTTTGAGATGGAGTCTCACTCTGTCACCCAGGCTGGAGTGCAGTGGCACGATCTCGGCTCACTGCAAGCTCCACCTCCCGGGTTCATGCCATTCTTCCTCAGCCTCCCGAGTAGCTGAGACCACAAGCGCCCGCCACCACTCTCGGCTAATTTTTTGTATTTTTGGTAGACACGGGGTTTCACCGTGTTAGCCAGGATGGTCTCGATCTCCTGACCTCGTGATCCTCCTGCCTTGGCCTCCCAAAGTGCTGGGATTACAGGCACGAGCCACCGCGCCTGGCTTTTTTTTTTTTTTTTGAGATGGAGTCTTGCTCTGTCGCCCAGGTTGGAGTACAGTGGCGCGATATCAGCTCACTGCAAGCTCCGCCTCCCAGGTTCACGCCATTCTCCTGCCTCAACCTCCCAAGTAGCTGGGACCACAGGTGCCCGCCACCACTCCCGGCTAATTTTTTGTATTTTTTAGTAGAGAGGGTGTCTTACCGTGTTAGCCAGGATGGTCTCGATCTCCTGACCTCGTGATCCGCCCGTCTTGGCCTCTCAAAGTGCTGGGATTACAGGCATGAGCCACCACGCCTGGCCTCACTATTTCAAAAGGCAGTTAATCCATGCTGCTTCTGATTCGCTGCCCAAATTGGGTGCCTGTGATTTTCTCCTCCTCTGAGGGTTGTCCAGGGTACACCATCTTCCTCCCCAGCCCCCTGAGATTCAGAGACAGAGTCGCCCAGTGATAATTTTTAAAGCTCCCCAGGTGATATCAAGGTACAGCTTAGTGTGGGACCGACTGCCCTGTAATGATCATCCATGAGCTGCCTTGTCAGCTGTACATGCATTTGTTTCTTCTTTGTTCATTCATTACTAGCATTTATTGAATACCTATGCTAGGAGCTGAGAGTACATACATGTTATTTACCTAATGTCTTTCTTTACACGGACGCTTTTGTATCTAAAGACATTTGTTTTAAATATTAATGAATGTGATGGGTCAGATACAATCAAAATAGATACATGACTCTTACAGAAGTTCATCGCTATTATCTAAAAATTACCCTGATCGTTTACTAGTGTTATTCACACGACCTTTTAGGAAATAATGAGTTCATTCATTCCTCATTCACTCATTCCTTCCTTCATCCATCCCACATATCCTGAGTCTCTCTGGCAGTTCATACTCAATGACAGGCACCCTCCCCTGCCCCCTGCTGGAAAATGCTCAGTGTCTACCTGCCACCCACAGTCACACTCCCTGCTGCTGGAACAGGAATGGAGCTGTTCCTAGCTTCTTCGGGCCTTTAGGAAACACAGTCTTAGAGCGCTGTGCTCCTCCCACAGGTGCCCACCCTTTCCTTCCCTCCAGCCAGGCAGTCCTGGAGGTGTGTGTGGGGAATGCTGCTACCTGGCTGGATCCGGGCTTGGAGTCCCAGTGGACAGTGCAGAACATCACCAGCAGGGGGCACTCATGCATCACCACTGGCTTCTCACCTGGGCCAGGGCAAGGCAGGCCTGGCTGGAAGGTTAAGATGATTGGGGTGCCGCTGGGGGGTACCAGGCCAGGCTTGGGAGGGGCCTTATGGGATAAAAGGGCATGAAAGTGGGCCCCTTGCACTCAGATTCTGAGAAAATCCTCCCCAGCCAGGGGGAAGAAAAGCACACAGCACATCTCCTTACCAGACTTAACAAACATGAACATCTGGGGGACAGCAGCCATCAGTTAAATAATCCTGCCGTTTGGTGAAGGACAAGGTTGCCTCTCGGGCACATGCTGGTTCTTTGTAGGGAGAGGAGTGGGCCAGAGAGCAGGACTTCGGGCCAATGGGGGCTCTCCTGGGGATGGGCCCCCCTAATCCCACCTCCAGCCCAGCCAGGAGAAGACCAGTCCAGGTGGCCTGGGCCTTCTGCAACTGTCCTTTACCAGTCCCTTGGGCCTCATGTTCCCCTTCTGCAAGATGGGACTGAAATCATTCCCACCCTACCTGTTTCTCCTGGGAGCATGAACACGGAAGTGTGTTGCCAACAGGGGAGAGCCGTCTAAACAAAAACAAGGGAATCTAAAATGCAGCTCGCCCGCCCCCCTCCCGCCACCCCCTTCCTGCTCCGGAATTTGTGTGCATTTGTAATCTGTGAGTCTGCCTCATCGTGCGTTGCTGGACCTGACGATTAGGTGCAGTGGTGGTTCTGGCCTTGCCCTCTGATGGCTTTTCCCTAATTGGTCTAATCTGTATTTTCACACACTCACTGGAAAATGAGAAGAGCCGCCAGCTTCTCTGAGGAGCTGGAATGAGGCGTGAACCCTGAGAAGGGTTGGGGGAGGTTTGCGGCTCCTGCCATGGGGGCTGGGGAGGTCGCAGGAAAATGGCAGACTGTCCTTGTTATTGGGTTCTCACAGTCCCTGGGCAAGGAGGGGCACGAATGGAGGTACGGGAGGCGAGAATGTACTGGGGGCCTGCGTACCTGGGAAAGGAGAGGTGGGGAGAGGAAACCCTGACTGGGGTTGGCTCCCAGGGGCAGAATGTCTATCCAGGGGCAGGAATGGGGGCACCCAGGCAGAGAGATCCGGGGGGCAGAGTGTGAGCATCTCGGTGCCCAGCTTCTTGTGTTTCTGCGGCTTTCTCTGGGATAGGACAATTCTGTGGACATCTCTCTGAATTTGTCGCGACTTTGGGAGGACAGCTCGGTAGGTGTCTGAGTCTAGTGTGTTGTCTGTGTGTATGAGTGCATGAGTGTGTATGCGTGTGAGTTGTTGTGACCACTGGTGGCTGCTAACTGTTGCATTCGGCTTCCAGCCCTGCAGGGTTTCCTTGCTGAATCTCTCGGGATCCTGCCTTGGGACAGAGGTGGCTAATGCAGCTGGGGGCGGGGGTGGGGCTAGCCTAGATAGAGGCTTAAGCCTCTACTACTGGGGTAAAGCGATTACCAGCGTGTGTGTGTGTGTGTGTGTGTGTGTGCGCGCGCGCGCACGCCTTTAGTGACTGCGGAATCCTCAACCACCCTGAGAGTGTCCAAATACTTGCCCGTGGCCTTCCCTCCCTTTTCTTGCCATGATTCGCGTCCCCTGCCCCGCCCCCACCGCAGCTGATCTCGATACGTGCATTTACTCTAAGACGCTGTGCTCTGAAATCGCTTCTCCTCCTCGGAGTTCTCTGGCTCTGATGGTGAAATTTCCACTAGTGTCAGAGGGGAGACAGTTTGGGATGTGGGGAGCTTCTTGATGCTGCCTTAGTGACATGTACAAATTGGGACCCTTGACCTTGCGTTTGACAAATGAATCACTTATAATCACCACTTATACTTGCATCAGCCTCACCAAGACGAACAGCTTTGGGTGGCTCCTCCTGGCGCCAGGAGCCCCTACGTGGGGTTAATAATGATAAGAGAAGTGAGTGTGACTCAGCGGATGGAATGTTCCAACACTGGTGAGTAAATTCAGTTTCCTATAACAAACAGACAATAAGGAAATTAGGTTCTCACCGTGAACCCGAGAATGGTGCTGATCCTTAATGGCCTCTCCTGTGTAGCAGCTCTTCCCAGATCAGCCGCCCTCTGTTGCCCATTTCACAGATGAAGAAACTAAGGCACAAAGAAGTAAAGTAATTTACTCTGAGATTAACCAGTTCACGGAGCAGGGATGTGAGCCCAGGCTGTCTAGGGTCCTTGCCAAGCACCCAGCCACTGTGCCCTGCATTGCAGGGCAGCCCCACACATGGTCACGGTGTGGAATTCACGGTGTTTCCTGCAGCAGAACCGCAAACCTTAGTCTTACCGGGGAGCTTCTTGCCAATGACTTGATTTCATATGGCAGAGAAAGAGGAGGACAGGTTTAAAAGACGCTTTTACTATACCCAACTGGTATTTGCTTCATGTGTCTGTTCTCTGTGGTTTGTAAATATTCTCCGGCTTCCCCTTGATCTCTACAGCAGGGCACGCTGTCCATGACAGCATTTTGCTTTCTCAACAGTGCTCGTATCACCAGCTCGAGCCGCAGCCGTCTGCGTGGAGCACCGTTGACATTGCAGCCGTGAGACCCGCTCCAGGTCCAGCAGAGGCTGACTCACAGTGTCGCGGGACTGGGAATGGAACACTGGTCTTTTGGGCATCGTGGACATCATAGAGGAAGGCAGGGAGGCTGGGGGTGCATCTGTAAAATGGGGGTGTGAGAGGCAGGGGCACAGCAATACCTACCTCACAGGGTTTGTGTATCAGTCAGGGCTTATTTCCTATTGCTGAGCAGAGGCTGGAAATATTGATAAGAGTGGTTTAAACCATATCCAGACTTCCCACTCTCTCACCTAACACAGGTCAGGGGGTAGGCGTCCTGGGTTGGTGGGGGCCCCAATGGTGTTTTCGAGGACCCAGGCTCCTCTCTTTCAGTCCCACCCACCTTAGCAGCCAGCTTCCATCCTCAAGGTCACCTCATGTTCCAAGATGGCTGCTGGGCCTCCATCATCACATCTAACTTTCAGCAGGGAGTGGGCACACACTAGCCCAATGTTGCTTTCTGTCCTACTTGATAACTTACACTTGGCCCTCATTGGCCACTCCTAGCTGCAAGGGAGGCTGAGAAACAGAACCTTTTGGCCAGGCACATTGCCATCCAAGTGTTTGTTGTAAAGGCAAGTGGGAGACAGGATATGGTAGGGGCATCCCACAGTCTCTGCCACAGCAAGCAGTAGACTCCTGTGCATCCCAAGGTGCAACCTGTCTGTTTGTCCAAGCTCTGTGACCGCTTCAGCCCAAACAGCCAGACAGGTGAGGGGAAAGGAGTCCCACAGCCAAGCACTGGAAACCCGCCTCGTCAGCTGATTATGAGTTCGGGATTTTATTTCTCCCTTAGTATCCTGTGGCAGTTCCAGCCTTGGGGAGGGAGGTTCTGTGGACAGTCATGAAGAGGTCTAAGGAGAGAAGGAGAAGGCTGCCAGGCACGGGGCTGTGCCTTGCAGGTATGTTCTGAGAGGAACTGTGGCCATAGTGGCAGTAGAGTCATCTGGCACTGCAGGCATCGCTCTGAGTTGGGAGGTCTGGGTGGCCCATCTGGGAGGGCAGGATAGAGGCACCCCAGGGTCCTGCGGATGTGGTGACCCGCAGATGACAGGCCTCCTGGAACGGCCTCCTGAGATTCTGCGGCAGGGCCAGTGACCAAGCCCATGGTCCTGGTTCCTCACCCTTTCTGCTGGGCCCCGGGAAAGCGTCACGAGGGTTGTGACAATGAAAGGGAACATTTAATCAGGAAGGAACATTCGCCTCCATTTTCCCATTGGTCCTCTCCACATTGGGTATGGTGGGCAGAGATTGTCATCCCCATTTTACAGATGGGAAGACTGTGCAGGTGCAGAGGCTGAGGGAGGCTAAAGAATGAGGTGGAAGGCACATGGTGGCAGAGCTGGGCTGGGTCCCTGCGTCCTTCATTCCTGAGGGGGTTGGGGATGGCCTGAGTGCATTTCCTAATGTGGTACCTTTTCTTTTTTACTTTAACTTAAAAAAAAAACAGTATAGTTTACATACAGAAAAGCAAAGAAAGTGCATGGGTTTTAAGTGTTTAGTTTGTTGATATACATACATTTATCAAACATGCCCAGCTTTCCAAAAAGGTCTCTTTTGGCCAGGCGCGGTGGCTCACGCCTATAATCCCAGTACTTGTAGAGGCTGAGGCAGGTGGCTCACCTGAGGTTAAGAGTTCAAGACCAGCCTGGCCAACATGGTGAAACCCCCGTCTCTACTAAAACTACAAAAAATTAGCTGCGCGTCTGTAATCCCAGCTACTTGGGAGGCTGAAGCAGGAGAATCGCTTGAACCCAGGAGGCAGAGGTTGCAGTGAGCCGAGATCCTGCCATTGCACTCCAGCCTGGGCAACAAGAAGGAAACTCCACCTCAAAAAACCAAAAAACGAAAACAAAACCCCCAAAAGGTCCTTTTGTGTCCCTTCCCAGTCACTGACCTCCCGTTCCACAAAGGTAACCACTTTTCTAACCCCTATTGCTAGAAATGGTTTTTTCCTGTTCTTATACCTCAAATAGATTCCTAAAGTGCGTTCTCTTGCTTCTTGGACTTAGCATAAGCCTTGTGAGATTCATCTGGGTTGTGGTTCGTATGTCAGGAATCGATCCTTTTTTATCGCTGAGTGGAACTCCACTGTGGCGATAGACCAGAATTGTTTATTCACTCACGTGTTGATGGACATTTGGGCTGTTTTCTGTTTGGGACTAAAATTAGCCGTGAGAATTTGCATTCATTGTATACATGTAAGCTTTCATTTCTTCTTTTCTTCTGTTTTTTCTTTTCTTTTTTTTTTGAGGCAAGGTCTCACTCTATTGCCTCCCAGGCTGGAGTGCAGTGGCAAGTGGCACAATCTTGGCTCACTGCAGCCTCGACCTCCTGGGCTCAAATGATCCTCCCACCTCAGCCTCCTGAGTAGCTGGAACTACAGGTGCATGCTACCACACCCAGCTAATTTTTTTTTTTTACGTTTCTTTTGTGGAGATGGGGTTTTACTCTGTTGACTAGGCTGGTTTCAAACACCTGGCCTTAAGTGAGCCTCCTGCCTTGACCTCTCAAAGTATTGGGGTTACAGGTGTGAGCCAGTGTCTGCCTGCTTTCATTTATCTTGTGTAAATACCTAGGAATGGAATGATCAGGTTGTAGAATAGATGTTTATTTAGTTTTTTAAGTGTCTTAGTCCCTTCCTCTTGCTACAACAAAATACCTGAGACTGGGTCATTCATATAAGAGAAATAGATTTCCCATGGTTCTGGAGGCTGGGAAGTCCAAGATCAAGATGCCTGCAAATTCAGTGTCTGCTGAGGGCCTGGGATTTCTTATTCCATGCTCACATGGTGGAAGGGACAAAAAGGGATGAACAGTTCCCTTGAACCTCCTGTATAAAACCATGATTCCCATCCAGAAGGGTTCCACCCTCATGGCTTCATTACCTCCTAAAGATCTCATTTCTTAGTCCTCTCACATTGACAAGTAAGTTTCAACATGAATTTTGGAGGGGACACATACCTTCAAACCATAGCAGGAAGAAATTGCCAAACAGTTTTTCAAAGTGGCTGAACCATTTACACTCCCACTCACTGTATAAGAAAGTTGATCCTCATCCTTCCAACGTTTGATGTTTTTGTTCTTTTAAATGTTGCCAGTCTGGCGAGTGTGAATGACAGCTTGAGGTAATTTCAAGTTGTGTATCTCTGCTGCTTGCTCATGGCTGGTGTCTTTTTCAAGTATATGTTGAGCATTTTGATATTCTCTTTTGTGAAGTGCCTGTTCATATCTTTTGCCCACTTAAAAATTATTTTCTTTTCTTATTGATTTGTAGGAGTCCTTTACTTATGCTGGCTACTAGTCCTTTGTCACATATATGTATTGAGATACCTTTTCTGCATGTGTGGATTGATTTTTCTTTCTCTTGATGGTATATTTTGCTGCACATAAGTTTTTCATTGTAAGGAAGCCCAATTTGTAATTTTTTTCCTTTTATGTCTAATGCTTTTCATGTCTTGTTTAAGAAAGCTTTGCCTATCAAAGTGAAGTGCTTTTAACAAGTGACTCTCCCTTGCCTCACCCCATCTGGCTGCTCTGTCTGCCTCTTCATGCCCTATTAGATCTGCCTCCCAGCCCAGTGCTCCCAGAAGCAGGAGTGGGGAAGGTGGAGATGGTATGGGAGATCTGTGGCAAAGTGAAAGGCAAAGCCTAGATTACCCCCTTCCCAGGACAGGAGATCTGTATCTCCCACCCTCTTCCTTCCCCTGTACAGATTTGGGTTTATGCTGCAAGATTAAAGCCAAAGAGATTAAAAGATTACCTCTGGCCAGGAAGGCAAATTCTGCCTCTTTGCTCTTGGAGCTGTTAGGGGTGAATGGGGGAGGAAGGAGGGCGGGTGGTGGCTGTGACAGAGCCGCCTCCACCTCCAGGTCCCCTCCTCTGACTTCCTGCTGAGAACCCCTCTGCCTGGTAGACTGAGGCCTAGGCCACCCTCACTGGGTATGGCCCTGGACACAAGCTTACCTTTCTGGGCCTTAGCTCTTAAGATGTAGAGTGCTGAGGAGGCTGAGCTGGATCAGTGACACCAACACGGGCTGTAGTGGGTTCTGAGTGTGGCCCGCCAGTGTTTGAGCATCAGTCAGTAACTTGTTACAAATGCAACCTCGGGCCCTTCCCCAGGCCTACTGAGACAGGAACTCAGGGGGCAGCAAACAGGGTTTGAAAAGCCTCCAGCGAATACACACGAAGGTCTGAGAGCCAGTATCTTTAATAATGATAACGCTTGATAATATTTAGAGCATTTAACTCTATAATCCCCAGTGACTCTTCTTCTTCTTTTTTTTTTTTTTTTGAGACAGAGTCTCGCTCTGTCACCCAAGCTGGAGTACACTGGCCAGATCTCAGCTCACTGCAAGCTCCGCCTCCCGGGTTCACGCCATTCTCCTGCCTCAGCCTCCCGAGTAGCTGGGACTACAGGCGCCCGCCACCTCGCCCGGCTAGTTTTTTGTATTTTTTTAGTAGAGACGGGGTTTCACCGTGTTAGCCAGGATGGTCTCGATCTCCTGACCTTGTGATCCGCCCGCCTCGGCCTCCCAAAGTGCTGGGATTACAGGCTTGAGCCACCGCACCCAGCCTCCCAGTGACTCTTCTAAAGAATATGTATCTATCGATTAGGATGCAGGTCCTGTAACTCACCCTGCTTTGCACATGAGGAAACTGAGGCACAGAGAGGGGAAGCAGCTTGCCCATGGTGAAACAGCTACTAAGTGGCAGAACCTGAACTTGGACTGGGGAGGCTGGGCCCAGAGGCTGAACTGCTAACTACTGCGCTGTGTGGTGTCACATTCCCAGGGCCTTCATAGACACCCACAGCCTTCATCGGCTTCTCCAAGGGGCGGGGGACTCCAAAAGGCTGGTCTCTAAAAGGAGTCCCTGGTGCTCAAGGCCCTTTCCTGGCCTCCTTCCAGAGCTACTTGAGATCTGCTCGGACAAGGAAGGGCACCTCCTGCTTCCTCTCCTGGTCTTTGGGGGCTGCTAGGAAACCCCATGGCTGAGGCTGTGACAGAGACACACAGTGCTAGATGTCTCGGAGTTTCATCCATGCCTCAGGTCCTCTTTCCTCACTCAGTATTTAGTGAGCCCCAGCCAGAGAGGGGTAGAGGCTGGCAGAAAGCTGGAAGCAGAGAGAAGGCAAAAAGGGGACGAGAAAATCTTTCTATTAATTTTATGATCCTCTCTGCTAGCCCCCTCCTGCTGCTAGGGATGGTGAACTTCCCCGTCTCCCGTCGATGCTGAAAAGTGATCAAGGAACAGCCACGGCAGAGACGAGGGAGTTGATTTATTGGGCAGCCCCAGGAGCAGGAGTGAGCACGCAGGCTGGGAGGCAGCCATCCATCACGGCTCCCTGGAGAGTGGAGAGGGCCTTGGCGCCCAGCTCCACTGCCTGCTCCTGCCCGGCCCCCACCTGTTCCCCCACTGGGTCACCTGCCCTGCCCTGTTCTCTGCCAGGTCACCAAGGGCCCTGCTTTCAGGGAGGAGACCTTGCCTCAGAAGCTTTGGGGCCACCAGCACCTGTGCCCCCCTCTTTCCTTCCTCAGTTCTCTTGGGCCTGCAGCACCTTTGTACCTTGGAGTGAGGTGGGTAGGGAGGAAGGACCCCTGGAGAGGACCCTGGGCAAGTCCCTTCTCTAGATCTCAGTTTCCTCATCTGTAAAATGAGGGCTTCAGCCCAGCCCAGCCCAGGCAGCCTCCCAGGGTGGGTTGTAGAGGGGAATGGTATGGCTGTGAGCTGAGAAATGTAAGGCTGTAACGAGGCCCTCGCCTCTTATGGCTGTATTCATGCATGTGTGCTGGGCTGCGGGGGTGCAGGGTCTCAGTGCATGCTTTGCATGCCACGCCTCTCTGTATGTGCAGGTGTATTCACCTGTGCATATGCACAGCGAGTCCAAGCTGCTGATTCATGTGTGGTACATGTGCGTGCGTGTGTGTGCGTGTGTGTACATGTGTGCAACTGCACTGACAGCCGGGAGTGGCAGCTTCCATGTAGCTCCTCCCCTGCCTACCTGGGAGGACCCCTCTGGAGGAGTGGTGGGGGCGTGGCTGGGTGTTCATGCTAAGGCCCATCCAGCTGGTTATTTATTGATTAATTCTGCTGCCAGCTGATGAATGCCAAGCCTGTGCCAGGCGCAGGCCCTGGGCTGATTTACATAATTAAAAACCATCAGTAACAAAGCCAGGCCTCACCCACCAACTGCTTCCTCCAGCATGACAACAGGCTGGGCCTCTTTCCAGCACCCCACCCTGTCCTCTGTACCCCAAGGTTTTCTTGCCTCTGCCATCCCTCAGCCTCCCTGCCTGCCCTGCTGTGTGACACCAGCTGTTGTCCAGTCGGTGATGGAGAGAGTGCAGCATCGTAGGATTCTCCGGTCACTGACTTCGAGATTCTATTAGTCGGTGGCTCTGAGGTTCTTTGATGGAGAGTCTCAGATTGTAAGATTCAGCCATGAGCCTCCCAGAATGTGATTTTTCAAGAGTCTATTACTCTATGTGACAAAGGGGAAAAATGTTGTTCTTAGCAGCCCTGACTGCTCACGAGGAGTGAGAGAGCCCAGCCTTCCGTGGAGGCTGCCATGGTGGGTTGGGCATGTCAGCCACTGCTTTCCAGAAGGAAGAGAAATTTATTGCTGCAGAGGGTGGGGTGGGTGCTGTAGGGATCTGGGCAGAAGGAAGGGGGACCCAGAGACAGCTTGAGGGGGCTAGAAAGAGGGATACTGATGGTGGTGCCGTCCCTGAGAGGACTTGGAAACCTCCGATTCTGTGGAGTGTGTGTCAGTCCCTTCCCACGTCTCACCTTCAGAATCCTCAGAGAAGGCTTGTGCATGTAGAGAGGCAGTTTGGGGTGATTGGATCACAAGATCAGGAGATCGAGACCATCCTGGCTAACACGGTGATACCCCGTCTCTACTAAAAATACAAAAAAATCAGCTGAGCATGGTGGTGGACACCTGCAGTCCCAGCTACTTGGGAGACTGAGGCAGGAGAATGGCGTGAACCGAGGAGGCAGAGCTTGCAGTGAGCCCAGATCAGGCCACTGCACTCCAGGCTGGGCGACAGAGCAATGCTCCATCTCAAAAAAACAAAACAAAACAAAAACAAACAAACAAACAAAACACAATGTAGAGGGTGCAACTGCTGTGGAAGACAGTTTAGCAGTTTAACAGTTTCTTAAAAAGTTAAATATACGGCTGGGTGCGGCGGCTCACGTCTGTAATCCCAGCACATCGGGAGGCCTGGGGGGTGGATCACTTGCGGTCAGGAGTTCAAGACCAGGCTGGCTAACATGGCGAGACCCTGTCTCTACTAAAAATACAAAAATTAGCCAGGCGTGGTGGTGGGTGCCTGTAATCCCAGCTACTCGGGAGGCTGAGGCAGGAGAATTGCCTGAACCCGGGAGGCGGAGGTTGCAGTGAGCCGAGACCATGCCACTGCACTCCAGCCTGGGCGACAGAGCAAGACTCCATCTCAAAAAAAAAAAAAAAAAAAAAAAGTTAAATATAGAATCACCATGTGATCCTGCAGTCCCACTCCTAGACATGTAACTTAAGGGACTAGGAGCAGGGACTGAAACAGATACATGTCCACCCATGTTTGTGGCAGCCTTGTTCACAATAGCCAAAGGTAGAAACAGCCCAAATACTCATCAACACAGGGCGGACTAACAAAATGTGGTGTAGACATGCAGTGGAGTATTATTTAGCCTTAAAAAGGAAAATCTGATGCATGCTACAACATGAGTGAACCTCGAAAATATGCTAAGTGGAAGAAACTGGACATAAAAGGACAAATATTGACCAGGTGCAGTGGCTCATGCCTATAATCCGAGCACTTTGGAAGGCCAAGGCAGGTGGATCACTTGAGGTCAGGGGTTCGAAATCAGCCTGACCAACATGGCGAAACCCTGTCTCTACTAAAAATACAAAAATTAGCCAGGTGTGGTGGTAGGTGCCTGTAATCCCAGCTACTCAGGAGGCTGAGGCAGGAGAATCGTTCGAACCCAAGAGGCGGAGCTTGCGGTGAGCCGAGATCGTGCCACTGCACTCCAGCTTGGGTGATAGAGTGGGACTCCATCTCAAAGAAAAAAAAAAAAAAAGAAAAAAAAGGACAAATATTGTATGATTTCATGCATAGAAAGTACCTGGAATGGTGAAATTCATAGAGATAGTTGAACAGAGGTTACCAGGGGCGGTGGGGAGGGAGAATTGGGGAGTTATCATTGAGTGGGAACAGAGTTTATGTTGGGGATGATGAAAAAGGCGTGGAAAGGCACAGTGATGATGTTTGTACAACAACACGAATGTACTAAATGCCAGTGAACTGTGCATTTAAAAATGATGAAAATTGGCCGAGGGCAGTGGCTCATGCCTGTAATCCCAGTAGCACTTTGGGAGGCCAAGGTAGGTGGATCACCTGAGGTCAGGAGTTTGAGACCAGCCTGACCAACATGGTGAAACCTTGTCTCTGCTAAAAATACAAAAATTAGCTGGGCTGGTGGCACACGCCTGTTATCCCAGCTACTCAGAAGGCTGAGGCAAGATAATCGCTTGAACCCAGGAGGTGGAGGTTGCAGTGAGCCAAGATCACACCATTGCACTCCAGCCTGGGTGACAGAGCGAGACTTCATCTCAAAAAATAAATAAATAAATGAAAATAAAAATAAATAAATACAAAGATTAAAAATGGTAAGCTTTACATTGTGTATATTCGGTCACAATTTTTTTTTGCTTGTGTTTTGTTTTCAGACAAGGTCTGGCTCTATCACTCAGGCTGGAGTGGAGTGGCACAATCTTTGGCTCACTGCAATCTCTGCCTCCTGGACTCAAGTCATCCTCCAACTTCAGCCTCCCAAGTAGCTGGGATTAGCTGGGATTACAGACACCCACCACCATGCCTGGCTAATTTTTGTATTTTTTTTGTAGAGACGGGGTTTCACCATGTTGCCCAGGCTGGTCTTGTACTCTTGGGCTCAAGCAGTCGGCCCACCTTGGTCTCCCAAAGTGCCGGGATTATGGGTGTGAGCCACCACGCCCAACCCTTTATCACAATTTTTTAAACAAGGTTTTGTGTCACTGAGATTGATGATTCTGTTTACAATCCTTCTGTCTTTTTTTTTTTTTTTTTTTTTCTGTTCACCATCGTGCCTCCAGGCTCTGTGTTCCCAACACACGGTAGATCCTTAATCATTGTTTGCTGAGTGGACAAATGGTCTGGCTGGCACCATGGCAAGCTGATTCGGCCAGCAGTTCATGTTTCCTATCCAGGCAGCTTCTTTCCTCATACTCTTCATCTCCCCAAAGCCAATAGCCCCTTGCTAGGCTGCAGGTGGTCAGCGATGGCGCCCGAAAATGCCTGTTCTGGGATTTGCGGATTAGACACAGCCTCAGAAGTGACAAAAAGGTGATTTCTCATGGAAGCGTCCTTCCAGTACCCGTCAGAAGAGGAGACATCCCACAAAGCACACTCAAGAACTGGCAAGTTGTCCAGACAAATGGCCCGGACCCTGCTTTGGCTGTATTTAATATTTCACACTCGAGAGGATTCCTTCTTGTTTGACAGCAGTATTTGGATGTGGTTTTTAAGAGGTTCGTTGCTGTGTCATTGATTTCTTCCCCTGAGCAGTGGACAAAAACAGCCAGTACTGGGATGGAGTCAGGCTGTCGGGGGTCAAGAAGTTTGCCCCACAGTTGATCAAATGTGAAAATTGTGCTTTAGCTTCAAGGCGACAGAGGCAGGATATTCAAGATGCTGATTGTGTCCTTGAGTCATGTTTCTTAAAATCAAAGGAATGGTTTTCAATGGCATTATTGTATCATACAGAGACTTTTGGTTTTTTTTTTTGAGACAGGTTTCACTCTAGCCCAGGCTGGAGTACAGTGATGTGGTCATAGCTCACCAAAGCCTTGAACTCCTGGGTTCAAGTGATCCTCCCGCCTTGGTCTCCCAAAGTGCTAAGAATACAGGTGTGAGCCATGGTGCCTGGTAGAGCAAGATTTAAAAAATTAAAAAAATATTTAGGTTGGGTGTGGTGGCTCATGCCTGTAATCCCAGCACTTTGGGAGGCTGAGGTGGGTGGATCACTTGAGGTCAGGAGTTCAAAACCAGCCTGGCCAACGTGGCAAAATCCTGTCTCTACTAAAAACAAAAACAAAAACAAACAAAAATTAGCACATGTCTGTAATCCCAGTTACTCGGGAGGCTGAGGCACGAGAATTGCTTGAACCTGGGAGGTAGAGGTTGCTGTGACCCAAGATTGCACCACTGCACTCCAGCCTGGGTGACAGAGTAAGACTCTGTCTCAAAATAAAATAAAATAAAATAAAATAACAAAACAAAAAAATTAAAAATTTTTTTAAAAAGCAAGATTAAAAAGATTGAAAAAATCTTGCCCCCCATTTCAAAAAACTTGACATGCACATTTATTCCACAGTGAGAGTTGCTCAGGTTGGAAAAGCAGTTTTGTTCTGCCCATCTCTTCTGACAGCTGGCTAAAACGACGTCCACTCAGTGGCCTGGGTTTAATTGTAATGTTCTCAGTTTCTCTCTGTGCTGCATGAAGATTGGGAGGCACATTGTTGCCCACCAGCTGCTCGCTGTGAATAAGTGCCGAGTGCTGGCATTCTGGAGCAGGTGCCTCCATCCACATAGCGGTGCCCTTCCTGGCAGCCCACATGGTGGGCACTCTGCCGGTCCGGTTCCCAGAGTCCCTTTCCAGCTCACAAAGTATTCATTAACTTACCCTGTAAACATCCTCCCTTGCAGCATCACTGTTACGTGATGAACAGGACTCAAATACATAGTGGTACCCATTTCCCTCCTGGATGGATGGATCAAGATGCAAGTTATGGAAAATCAAACTACAATTGGTTTAATAAATAACAGTGCATTCCTCAGAGTACAGGTCTGTCTGCTGTAACAAAAGTCAAAATCGCCATGATTTGAATAAGATAGACATTTACTTCTCTGTCAGTGACAATCTGAACATAATGTGACCAATGCTGAGCGGATGCCCCTTTTATTACCCATTTTCCTCAATCTGCAGGTGGCTTCACCATCTGGTTTACGATGGCTGCTGCAGCTCCTGCCGTCACATCTGCATTTCAGCCCATGGAAAGGGCAGAAAAACAAAGGGAAGAATGCACCTTTTCTTTGGCGGGCTTGAACAGGAAATTGCACAGCTCATTTCTGCCCTCATTTCGTTGGCCGGAATCCAGTCATGTGGCCATGCCCATGTGCATGGTAAGCTGGGAAATGTAGTCTTTATCTAGGCAGCCATGGACTCAGCTAAAACTATTAATATTACTGTAGAAGAAAGGGATAGTGGATATTGAGGGACAACCAGCAGGCTCTTCATGAATTAAATGAAGAGAGATGAGCCCCCACTGTTGCTAAGCACTGTTTTAGGTGGTGAGGATACAGTAGTGGGCAAGATGACAAACATCCTGTTTCTCCCAGAGCTTACATTCAAGTGAGAGGAGAACCTGGTGTCCTGGAAGCCAGAAGGAGAGCGTTTCAAGGAGGAGGGAGTGACCAGCTGAGTCTGTTGTAGCTGATGAGTGCGTCAGAGAGAGGCAGGGTGAATGTCTGGCCGTTGAAGTCCCTGGAGACCTTGACAAAGTCATATCAGTGACAAGGAAGGGCAAAGCCTGGGGAGTCTAGTACCTAATGCATAGGAATTGGGGTGAAAATAAAAGGCAGCTCTTTGGATGTATCTTCTTTCTATTAAGGAAAGGAGAGAACTGGGGATGTGCTGTTGAGACAGGTTTTTTTTTTTTCTTTTCTTTTTTTTGACGGAGTCTTGCTCTGTCAGCAGGCTGGAGTGCAGTGGCTCAATCTCAGCTCACGGCTCACTGCAACCTCTGTCTCCTAGGTTCAAGTGATTCTCCTGCCTCAGCCTCCTGAGTAGCTGGGGCTATAGGTGTGCATGAGACAGGTTTTTAAGATGGAGAAATGGCAGTACATGCACGTGGTTATGATGGGAATGATCCCTCCTGGAGAAGGAAAAATGAAAATGCAGGACGGTTGGGCACAGGGCTCATGCCTGTAGTCCCAGCTACCTGGGAGACTGAGGCAAATCACTTAAGCCCAGGAGTTTGAGACCAACCTGGGCAACATGGCAAAACCCTGTCTCTACAGGGAAAAAAAAAAAAAAAAAAATTAGCCAGGTATGGTGGCATACACCTGTAGTCCCAGCTACTTGGGAGGCTGAGGTGGGAGGATCACTTGAGCCCAGGACCAGGAGTTCAAGGCTATAATGAGACATGATGGTGCCACTGCACTCCAGCCTGGGCATCAGAGACCCTGTCTCAAAAAAAGAAAAATGAAAATGCAGGAGAAAGAGGAGAAAGAGGGGTACACACTGCAGGAGTGCCCTCCTTAAGGAAGTAAGAGGGCTGGGTATAGGGCACAGAGGAGGTGGACTTTGGTGAGGGGCAGAATTGACGAGTCAGCCTCGGAAAGAGGAGTGTAGGTGTTGGTGGAGCCTCTTTGGATAATTTCTGCTCCCTCAGTGAAATGGGAAGCAAGGTCATGGATGTCTTGAGTAAAGATGGGGAAGAGTGGTAGGAAATTTTGGGGCAGAGGAGGTGTGTTTCTGCTGCAGGGGTTGGGGCTTCTTCACATGACAACAAGCTTCAAGGTGGGACAAGACGGTTTCCTCAGTGGGCTCCGGCATCACCACCAGCATTCCAAGCAGGAAGAAGGTGGAAGAAAGGTGGGGCCCCACTGGTTGTGTCTCATGTCTTTTAAAAGAAAAGGAAAAAACTTCTTTAGAAACGCACCAGCTGCTTTTTGGTTAGATCTCATTGGTCAGACTGGGTCACATGGGTATCCTTAGCTGCAAGGGAGGCTGGGAAATCAGAAACCAGGATCTCAAGACCGGCTTAGAACAGGGTGCACTGCCTCCTTGAGGGTTCCATTAAGAGAAAGGTGGGTTCGCTAAGAGAAAGACGGGGGATGTGCCTGCCACCCAAGTCTAATATGTCCTGTTCACCAGCAGCTTTGCTCATCTGCTAGTGAAATATCTGCTGGCATGCACATGTGACAATTATGGACCTTCCATATTGTTTGCCATGAATTTCAAGCGCCCCTCCACCAGTAATGTTACTTGCCAATAGCCTAACCTGTTTTCTCTGACTTGTCACTCATTGTGTGACTAGCTTTATAACTGTCTTGGCAATAGAATGGCTTGTACCTGGCTTTTCTACATGGCACACCACTTTGAATAATACCTCTGTGCTTTTGGTCGCTTCTCTGCCTTTAGTGATGGAAGTCATCAATTTTGTACTGGAAAGTTTTATTTTGTGCTTGTTCTAAAAAAATTCCAGTGGTTCCCTGGAGTGATACCTTGTTTTGTAGGGGAAAGATGAAAACATTTCAAAGGCTTCCAGCCACCACCAGCCACCTGAGATAAGAGAGCCCACACTGGCCAGAGGTATGATGCGTCTCCTCTTTCAGGTATTTAGGGTTGCACTTTCTATTTTTACTTTTCTTCTTTGTTTGTGCAAAATCATACATTTCCGAACCAGCACATTCCACAGGCATATAAAAATCCTACTTACCACTTATGATTGTGTTGTATTCTGAATCATAGAATTTTTGTTAATATTTTCATCCCCACTTTGATGTTTCAACAACCATTTTGCCTTATCCATCCATTTTTGTCATTTGGGGCTTAACACGACAGGGAACACATAGGGCCAACTCTGTGCTGGGCACTATTCTAAGTGGTTTTTTTTTTTTTTTTTTTTTTTTTGAGACAGAGTTTCGCTCTTGCTGCCCAGGCTGGAGTGCAATGGCATGATCTTGGGCCACTGTAACCTCTGCCTCCCGGGTTCAAGTGATTCTCCTGCCTCAGCCTCCCGAGTAGCTAAGATTACAGGTACGTGCCACCACACCCGGCTAATTGTTTTGTATTTTTAGTAGAGATGGGGTTTCACCATGTTGGCCAGGCTGATCTTGAACTCCTGGCCTCAGGTGATCTGCCTGTTTTGGCCTCCCAAAGTGCTGGGATTACAGGCGTGAGTCACCACACCCGGCTCTAAGTGCTTTTTATAAATACTGTGGTGGTTTTCAAACATGACCCCAATTTTGGACACTCTTCCTGTTGATGGGTGGGGTCTATGTCCCTTCCTCTTAAATGTGGGCTGGACTTACTGGCTCGATTATAATCAATAGAAAACAGCAGAAGTGATGTTTTGTCATTTTCAAGGCCAAGTGTTTTCCTCCTGGTTCTCCTGGGATGCTTGTTCTAGGGGAAGCCGGCTGCCGTGTAATAAGCTTGGCTCCTCTGGTTCTGCTATGCTGCAGATAGCCACTTCAGTCACCAGCTCCAGCAGAGCTGCCAACCGATGGCAGGCATCAGGTGCCAGCTGTGCGGGTGAACCGTCTTGATTGCACCCATCCCAGCTGAGCTATCAGATGATGGCAGCTCCAGCAGACATCTGAGGCCAACTGCATGAAAACCCTAAGCAAAAACAACCCAGCTAAGCCCTTCCATTCTTGACCCACAGAATTTTGAGCAAAATAAAGCAGCTGTGCCTTTTTTTTTTTTTTTGCACCACTAGCATTTCTAATTAGCAATGATCACCAGAAGACATAGAACTCATTTAATCTCCATTTCTCAGATAAAGAAATTGAGACCCAGAGAGATTAAGCAACTTGCACATGTTCTCAGGGAAGAGATAAGAGATGAGTACAGTTGATTCTAATATTCTGCCTCTTGACAATAATAAGGGGGAAAAACGCAAAGTTAACAAGTGGTTATGCAAAACATGTAAAAATGTGCCAGCCAGGCTCAGGGCTGTTGAGAAATCCATTGTTTTTCTTTTTGTTTTTGGAGACAGGTTCTTGCTCTGTTACCCAGGCTGGAGTGCAGTGGTACAATTGTAGCTCACTGTAGCCACACCTCCTGGGCTCAAGTGATCTTCCACCTCAGCCTCCCGAGTAGCTGGGACTACGGATGCATACCACCGTGCCTGACTAATTTTGTTTTTTGTTTTTTTTTTTGGTAGAGATGGGGTCTTACTGTGTTGCCCAGACTGGCCTAAAATTCCTGAGCTGGATGATCCTCCCATCTTGGCCTCCCAAAGTGCTGGGATTATAGTTATAAGCCATGGCATCTGGTTTCCTTTGGACCCATTTTGGATGGGTGGACTGTATAGTACACACAGCACCTTTAAGAACTGAGAAATTCCTGCAAAAATCACAACTAATTTCACATTTCAAATTTGCAAAACGTCAGTAAATGAAATTCTAACAACCTTTCTTCTTTCATCTGAAACCTCCAAACTGCCCGGGGATCATCACAGTTTTGAGACCGCACAGGGGAAGCTCTGACCCCTTAACTCTTAGCATTTTAGGTCATGGAAGCTCAGAAGTTTCCTGGTGAAAAATATTAGAGCCGTAAAATTAAAGGACATCAAATTTAACTGTTGGATGCCCCTTGGAGTCCATCGCATCTAACCTTCCACCCAGGGCAAGACAAGAAAAAACATGTGTGAGTGAAGCAACCGTTTGATGTGACGGTCTGAGCAGCTGCGGCAGACAGCTTGTGATTAACAAGGAACTGCAGAGAAAATATGGACATCAGATCACAGGGCTCAGGTGGTCACTGAGGCCAGGGACGGGGCCAGCCTCAAGGGTATGTAACCTGCACAGTCGCTCAGGGCTTCCCACCTGGAAGGATCCCATGCTTGATTTAATGCTCTGCTATTGCTGTCTTGAAATTCATAATAAATTTTTGAAAAAAGAGTCCAGAGTCCAGTATTTTCATTTTTCTTTCTTTTTTTTTGAGATGGAGTCTCACTCTGTTGCCCAGGCTGGAGTGCAGTGGCGCGATCTCCACTCACTGCAAGCTCTGCTTCCTGGGTTCATACCATTCTCCTACGAGCCTCAGCCTCCCGTGTAGCTGGGACTACAGGTGCCCGCCACTGCGCCCGGCTAATTTTTGTATTTTTAGTAGAGACGGGGTTTCACCGTGTTAGCCAGGATGGTCTTGATCTGCTGACCTTGTGATCCGTCCGTCTCGGTCTCCCAGAGTGCTGGGATTACAGGCGTGAGCCACAGCGCCCAGCCTAGTATTTTCATTTTTCACTGAGCTTCACAAAATCAGCAGCTGGTTCAGTCTGGGGAGGTCAGGGGCTGGTTCAGGAATGACTGTTTCAGACAGGTGAGCAGGACAGGCAAGACCTGGGGGCTGGAAAACTTCACCAGTTTGGGAAGCAGTGGCTTGCCCAAGATCACCAGTCAGGAAGCGGTAGCACAGGGGTTTAAACCTAGGCCTCTTGAACTCCAGGGCCTGTGGTCTTGTTTTTTGAGTCCAAGTTTTGCTCTTGTAGCCCAGGCTGGAGTGCAATGGTGCAATCTCTGCTCACTGCAACCTCCACCTCCTGGGTTCAAACAATTCTCCAGACTCAGCCTCCCGAGTAGCTGGGTTTACAGGTGCCCACCACTACACCCTGATAATTTCTGTATTTTTAGTAGAGCTGGGATTTCACCATGTTGGCCAGGCTGGTCTTGAACTCCTGACCTCAAGTGATCCACCTGCCTTGGCCTCCTAAAGTGTTGGGATTACAAGTGTGAGCCACCTTGCCCAGCCTGGCCTGTGGTCTTAAATACTTTACTCTCCTGTCTCCTGGGAAGGACCTCACACCTGAGCTGCTCTCCTGACTATTCTTAAAATTGTGGCTTTCTCTTCCAAGAAGCCTTCCTGGATTGCTCCAGCTCAGTTGTGCTCACCACTCCCTCTTTCCTTCATTCTTCCTTCCCACGGTCCTCATGCCCACCCCCATTTCCTTTCCCCACTCCTCTTGTCTGGCATCTACCATGACTTCCAGGCCCCCAGGCCCATTCTGATGGGGACTCACCTCCCAAAAAAGAAGTCTTGGGCTCAGTTCTCTTGCTGCATACCAAATACAGACTCCATGGTACAGCTTTTTTTCACCTTCTAACTCTTAGAGCTGGGCTTCTGCCTCAGTTTCCCTGCCTAAAATGAATTGTGGGATGATGGGAGTCAGATGGGCCTGGTTCACCTCCTGCTCTACCATCACCCCAGTGCAAGCAGCTTCACCTCTCCAGGCCTCAGTTTAAGGCTATCTGTTAAGTGAAGGAAGCCCCACCCTAACCAAGTGACCAGGGTTAGTTTCACCAGCGATGCATCCTGTACCCCCGACACGCAGCAGTGACAATGTACTATACCTCTGGGCTGTTCTCCCCCACCGTGACCCATATTAATGATAAGAAGGCATCAGACAGGCCAGGCGTGGTGGCTCACAACTGTAATCACAGCACTTTGGGAGGTCGAGGTGGGCGGATCACCTGAGGTCAGGAGTTCGAGACCAGCCTGGCCAACATAGAGAAACTCCGTCTCTCTTAAAAATACAAAAATTAGCTGGGCATGGTGGCGCACGCCTGTAGTCCCAGCTACTTGGGAGGGTGAGGCAGGAGAATCGCTTGAACCCAGGAGGTGGAGGTTGCAGTGAGCCGAGATTGTGCCCTTGCACTCCAGCATGGGTGACAAGAATGAAACTCTGTCTTAAAAAAAAAAAAAAGGCAAGCATCAGACAAACCCAAATTGAGGAACAGTCTACAACATATCTGGCCCTTCAAAACTGTCAAGGTCAAGCAAAGCAAGCGTAGTACAATAAACTGTCCCAGGCTAGAGGACTAAGGAGACATGATGGTTAAATACGATGTCGTGTCCCAGATAGAATCTGGGAACAGAAAAAGAATCCGTGGAAAAACAGGTAAATCTGGATGAAGGCTGGAGTTTAGTTAATGGTAATGCGCCAATGCTAATTTCTTAATTTTGACAAAGGTACCATGGTTATGTAAGATGCTGGCTTCAGGGGAAGCTGGGTGAAGGGTATCTAGGAACTCTCCTGTGCTATCTTTGCATTGGTTCCATAAATCCAGAATTATTCCCAAATAAAACATGTTTTTTTAAAAAGTCCCTGCACTGCTGCTATTGCTGTTGTCTGGCCAGGGTCCCTCCCAGTTCCTCTGCTGACAGGTCCTCTCCCTGGTTACAAGGGCGGGGGTACCTGACCCAGGCTGGGTCACCCTGGCCACAGCAATTCGTCCAAGGGATAAGCATGTGACCCATGCTGGGCCAATCAGAGTCCTTTCCTAGAATTGTTCAGCTTGGAATGGGAAGAGAAGCTCTTCCCACTCTGGCCATGAATCTGTCAGGACGTAAGTGTGGGCCTGTGGAGGCTCCCGGTTCTCCTGCAACAGGGACAGTGGGCCAGAGAGAACTAAAGCACAAAGAGAGGATGTTGATGGCATTCAAGATGGCCTCCTCCTCCTTCCCAGTCTTCCTCAAGGCACCCTGCCCTGTTATGGGAATCAATATATCACCTTTGAGTGTAATCCAGTTCAAACTGGTTTAAGTTGGGTTTCTGTCACTTACAACCAATGAGTCCTGGGGACTGATGACACGCTCTCAGGTTGTCATGAGGACATAGTGGCATATCTACAACCTGGCACAGGGGAGCCACCCCTACATGGTGAGGGGTCTTGTTATCCTCTCCAAGGAGTCTGGGAACTGCCCCGAACTCCAGTCTGCATGGTTATGGCCCTGACACAGGCTCCCCTCCTGGTCCTACTCAGCCCCTGGTAGGAAGGAGAGGTCCTGCTTCAAAGGAGCCCGCTTGGTTCACAAATCTCTTCCCATCTCCAGGCCCCGCTCCAGCCTCCTCCAGCTCCTGGATGTGGGGAGCTGGGGTCTTGGCTGTGACCAGAGCTGGGTCTATGGCGGACGAGAGGGGAAGTCCCTATTACTGCCCTGGCCAGACCTGGCAGAACCAAGGCACAGCTAGGTGTCAGATGCCAAGGCTGTGCCAGTGCTTGCTCTGAGAATGAGTTGTGATGGGCTGTGTGAGCTGGAGTTCCATGACCTCCAAGCATGAGGGCAGATGGAAAGCAGGAGATGAGAGAAAATGGGGAGATTTTGGAGAAACCAGTCAGAACTACCAGAAGGATCTCAGTGAGACCAAGGCCTCTTCTCTGGCCCGCTCTCACTGCCCCCTCCCAAAGCTTCCTCCATACCTTGCCCCTTCCAGGCGCCCTGCCTGTGTGCTCCTCCCACCTGTCAGGCAGGTTCCTGGAGCGTCTCTTCTTGTGTGAAGATTTCCTTTGCCCAGTGCCCACCCCCGGCCCCCAGGGCAGAGCTGAATTCACCGACCTTCCTGCTCACCTATCCGTTTCCTCTCCTCACGCTGGCCACTCCCTTTTCTCTTTTCTTCCTTCATTTGTTCATTCAGGCATACACTTGATCATTTTCCTTAGCAAATATTTTTGGAGTGCCGTCTGCATGCCAGACCCTGAGCACACGGAGGTGAATGGGACCCACCTGTCTTTGCCTTTGTGGCAGCGAGGGAGAGAGGAAGGCCTTGGTTTAGCAGGCAGAGCTGACAGGAGCCCAGGTGGCATCCAGATGGCATCCAGGTAGCATCTGGGATTTGGGCCTGAGTAACTTGGTAGCAGCCAAACAAACCATCCCTTCCGCATGGAGTCTTGGGAATATATACTATGCACTCCCCTCCCCAGGGACCATCAGTCCCCCAGATTCTACACTGAGAGAACCTCAGGAAAGGCACGACTCTGGGAAGTGACAAGTGATCGTGGGGCTAAGAATGGGGCTTTGAGCCTAAAATATCCCCAGTGTCTCGTGGCCACAGCCTGGCTGCATCAGCAGGAAAGCCTGGGGGAATCATCGCCTCTTCTTCACTGTGTGATCCTGGTTAAATTGCTTAGCCTCTCTGAGCCTCCGCCGTCAAATGAGAATAACAGAAGTATCTCGTAGATTGTTGTCATTATTCACAGAAACTTTAATTCATGTAGAGCACATGGCACCAGGCCTGAAGGAGAGTAAACACCTCCTTTTTGAGCTCTTACGATTTTAGGAAGAGTGTGGCCAGGCTGCAGAAAACTCCAGATGCCGGTGTAAGGAGCTGGCACTTTACCCTATGGAGTCAGAGACTAGGAGCTTCTGAGCAGAAAAAAAAGAACATGAAGAAACCAGCCAGTCAGCTCCTTTCCAGCCCCTGCAGCATCTGGAACCTCGGAGCCGGCAGCAGGTCAGCAGTGACAAGCCCAGCCATGAGGCCGGTGACCTCTAGCTCCCAGGAGCTGCCAGCTGCCCCAGTTCTGGACCCAGGCAGCAGCATGCCCCCACCCCCAGCATCTCCCTGGATGGAGCCAGATAGATGGTTTAATAATGCAGGCTGCCGGGTTGACCTCGTGGCCGCTGAGCCAGCTGAGGCTCACTCCACTCCCTCTACTGTGGCTCCCGCAGAATCCCAGGACGGCAGAATTCCAGAGCTCCCTGCAAGGGTACTCAGATCCAAATGGCAGCCACACAACAGTGCGGGGTGCAGTGGCCTCTGGCTAGGGGACAGGATAAGTCAGGCAGATGCAGAGACCTGAGCCTTCCTCCCTCCTCCTCCAGCTCTCCCTGGGGTTGTCTCAGAGGAGTCTCCTGGTTCAGAGAGCTGGGGGGTAGGCAGTCTGCCATTGGGCTGTACACACTCAGCAGATCCCACTTCTGTTGGAGCAGGCCTCGGGGTTGGGGGAAGGGTGGACACTCTCAGTCTGGCCCTTGCACCATTGGGTGGGGCAGTTCACCAGGACCCTCTCCAAGCACCTGCTGTGACTGGCACAGATCTGGATTAGATGGTTGAATTGGCTGAAAATGGCTCACCTTCTAGTGGAGGCAGCAGGTATGTCAAAAGGGTTATCCCCTATTGTCCTCTTGTCCCCTCCCTGTCTGACAGCACACTCTGGGGCTGCTCTACCAAGACTGGTGGGGAGGCAACCTGGCAAACCTCACCATCCTGTTATCTCAGCCCCAAGCCAGGCAAGCAGGGTGCCATCAACACCTCTCAAAGGGTTCTCTGGGGTCTCTCCCATAACTGGGTCTCTGGACCAACGGGGATCCACCCGGACACTTCAAAGTATCTCCCAGAGTGTGACCCTGGCCTCTGGTCCTCACAGGCACCCCCTCATTGGGGCCACACCCTTGGCCACCCTTGACTCTTGTCCAGCCCTAGGGTCCTTATGCACATTTTTCATGCATCATGAGCCTTGAGCTGCCCTTGGTCCATAAACAATGAAGACCATAGGCTCTCAGAATCACGGACTCCTAAGGAATCAGGCCACCCTGTGTTGGCCGCCACTTGTCTAGATCTGTTTTCATCTTTGCTAGTCTGCATGCAGAACACAGAACTTCCTCAACTTCCCTAAATATAACTGATTGATCTCAAATCTACTGGCTCTTGATGGTACCTCCCTCCTGGGCTCCACCCCCTGTGTGGTCCCTCACTACAATGAACGGGTCAGATCCGTGGAACCAACAGGAAAGCAAAAATGAGTGTTACTTCTGAGGACAGGTCATAAGAGACACAGGCTTCCTACTTGTTCTCACTCTGGAGAAAGCAGCCGCCATTTGAGTGTGAGGACACTCAAACAGTCCTATGGAGAGGTCCATGTGACAAGACACAGAGGCCTCCCACCAACAGCCAGCACCAACCTGCCAGCCATGTGAGCGAAGCATCTCAGAAGCAGATCCACCAGCCCCAATCCAGCTTTCAGATAGGTGGAACCCCAGCCAAACATCTTGACTGCAAGCTTATGAGACATTCCAAGGCTGAATCACCCTCTCCCAAATGCCTGACCACAGAAACTGTGAAATAATAGGCATGTCTTTTTGCAAATTTAAGCCACTGAGTTTTGAGGTAATTCATTACAAAGCAATAAATGACTCATAGGAGAAACATGCAGACTTTTCTGAAGGCAGTGGGGGGAAGGAGGTGGTAGGGAGACTGAAGTAGGGGGAGGGAGCTCATACTGTACACACCACAGCAAAAGAATGTCAAAATCCTTTCCAGAAATACATGTGTTCTTCGCAACTAGGCTTCCTGGGGTGAGGGGAGGGGCTTCCCTCCACCTCACCTTCCTCCTGACCTGTGGTCTCTTCTCTCTCCTACTCATTCTCCCCTAAGCCCCAGCATCTGACAACTACCTTCACCCTTGCTTGCCCTGACCTGTTGCAGTAACCAGAAAAACAAGACTCCTAGATAAGAGGGCCCACCTTCCCCAGAAGGCAGCTCAGCCCCCATCTCTTCCTAGTCCACTTGGGATGGTTCCACCGTGGGCAAGGACCATGCTTTTCCTTCCAGGCCCATCTTTTTCTTCCAGGCTGTGTCTCACCACTGGCTCCTGTCCTCAATGAGCTGATGTCCTCAGTTCCAGCACTGGAGGCACAACAGAAATGTGATTTTAGGTCTGGATCCAAAGGAGGAATGTGACACCCCGCACAGGCTCTGGTGTGTGTGTGTGTGTGTGTGTGTTTCTCTGAAAGAATCACTTAACCTAATTTTCTTAGCATCAACTCAAAATGCCACAGAGACCAAGTGAAAAAAATGTCACGTAAGTACAAAGGGTAAATCTTGTTATTCACCTTAAACAACGTGCGAAGCTTTTAGCATTTCTGTGTTCCTCTCACTCTTCCTCCTCTGTTCTCCAAGCCTTGAAAAAAGGAGGACTTTCTGGAAAAAATGTCCTTCTGGTGACATAGCCGGGGCAGTGGGGTCATTTGGATGTGGGCTACGCTTGTTCACCTTGAAGATAAAGGGCACTTTCTGGTGAGCTGTCAGCCACGGACAGCTCCTGTGCACCTCTGGGAGATGGCCGAGCAGATGAGGTTCTGGGATGCAGGGCAGGAGCCCAGCCCACCCATGTCACCTGGCACTGACATTTCGGGGATGGTTCTGCTCTGGCTAATTTTCCTACCCACGCATCACTCCACCCACAGTGCAATTAGCCCACCTAAGGGCAGGAAGAGGTACCTGGATTCACATTCCTCCAAGACCGTACATGGTGGTGGGGAGAGGAGAAATTGGGGTGCTGGTAGGAAGGGGTGTGGATGCTGTGCGCCTGGAAGAGAACCTCCTCATGTCTAGATTTGTGGCTTATTAATAAGAATAATGTGTGAAAATGACCCTGCACAGTGCGTGGCCCTGAGTGAGCCCCTGATACATGGTTGCTACTTGATAGAGGTGACCAAGTGAAGAATAAGTTGGGGGAGATGGGCACATAGAGAATGAATAATGACATGATGTGATGTGTGCTGTCATTGAGACCTCCCCAGAGTGTTCTGGGAGCCAGTGGAGAAGGAAGTAGCTCAGCCAGCTCAGCTTAGGAGTGGTCCGGGGAGGCTTCACCGAGGAGGTGGCCTTCAAGCAGTACCTGAGGATAGGTAGAAAGTAGACAGGTAGGGAAGAGATCCGAGAGGAGGAGAGGCTTCCCACATCAATGGAACAGGATCAAAAGCACAAAGGTGTGAAGATGATGTAGTGAGAGATTCGTGGCATAGTCTGGAAAGGGCAGATATTGGTGGTAACATTTGTGGGGTGATATTGAAGATGCTGGAGAAGTAAATAAGGACCAACTGCAATGGGCCTTATTTGGGCAAGTTAGAGTTTGGATTTTTGGTAGGGTGCGGTGGCTCATGCCTATAATCCCAGCACTTTGGGATTATGGCTATTTAAATTTAAAGTAATAAAAATAAAAATTAAAAATTTAGTTCCTCAGCCACACTAGCCACAATTCCAATCACTCAATAGCCACATGCAGTTAGTGGCTACTGTCTTTGACAGTGCAGACGTGTATCCTTTCCACTATGGTCTAGAGAAATCCCGATCGAGTGTCTAGATGGTGTGGTCCACTATGACCCTCAGGCCAGGCCAACTCCGTCTTCTATATGGTGGCAGAAAGTGAGCTAAGAGCTGAAACTCTTGTCAATGCACATCTGCTCAGTAAAAGCAAAGTCTCCAAAGGGAGATTCTTAGACTGTTTTAGAGCTTCAAACCAACTCTGAGCAAATCCAGCCAGACCTGGAGGTCTCCAGGGAGAAGGGAGCAGCCGGCACTGTGCTGGGGGGACTGGCTGCTTTTGCTGTATTCCTTTCACAAAGGAGTAAACAGGCTCAGAGAGGGTTGTGACTTGCACTCTGGAAGATGACTGGAAACGTCTCGGAAACGGAGCCGCAAAAGGTTGTTTTGCCACTTGCTGCCTGGTATTCGTTGGGGTCATCACGTTGGGTTCCCTGGGCAGGAGCGGATTAGGTGGCATCTGCCAGTGCCCATCTCAGAAAGTGTCTGGGCCTGAGAGCCACAGGGGGGCTGTTGGATTGGGGAGCACGCTCGTTTCTAGAGGGATCCGCCAGAGGGCGCAGAGGCCATTATGTTCCGCCTGAGGGGCTCTTCCGGCAGGGTCTCAGAGCGGGGACCCTGCTTCTTGCCCAGCCTTGCGGGGGTTACAAACCATGTGTTGGATACCGCCCCTGCCCTGTAGGAGGGCTCCGTTTAAAGGGCAGAGACAGCATATAGCTTGTTTGGGTTTGCAGCGAGGGACCTTGAAGGATGGGTAGGAGTGTGCCAGGGAGCCTGGGGTGCAGATGGGGAGCGCCCAATAGTCCTTCTCCATAACCCGGAACAACCAGTGGCCTGTGACCCAGTGCTTGGTTGCCCTCCCAGCCCCATCCTGGGCCGTTCCCTGGTCTTAGTTGACAGGAGGAAGGAATTTCTGGACAGACCTTCTTTCTGCTCTACTAATGGTGGAGTTCCCTGTACACACATACAAAGCTGTTTCATGCCTCTGTGCCTTTGCACATGCTGTTCCCACAGTCCGGGACACCCTTCTCCTCCTTCTTCAGCTGGCCAACTCCTACTCATCCATCAAGATTCAGCTCAGGCAGTGGCTTCTTCTGGGGAGTCTCCTTATTCCAGACCTGCATGAGATGCTCCGACGGGGAGTTCCTGAAGCCTGGATTTCACTTCTGATGTGCAACACCTGAGAACAGGCACCGGTGCATGCGGTCCTATAAAAGCGATGGAGAAGTACAGGGCCTGCTGGCGGCAGGCCTCCGACATGCAGCTCGCAGGGCCTCGGGAGGAGGTGCTTGCCTGAGCAAGCACCAAGGTATAGGCCCCGGGTGCCAGAGCTTCTTGCATATTCCACCACCTCCTCCTCCCCCCAGCATACACCCCTTTGCAGGTGGCAGGGGGCTTTGGGGTAAGGGGTGGGGAACTGGGCCTCTGGACGGCCAATGAAGCTTCTCTAGGCTGCAGATGAGCCCAGTATCTCTTGGACCTACTCCTGGAGGGGTGGGGAAAGGCAGCGAGCGCCCTGGCACAAGGTAGGGGATCGTAAAGTCTAATACTGTCTGCAGGCTCCCTGTGTAACCTTGGGGGAATCACTCCTCTTCGAACCTCAGTTGTCTGGCCTGTAAAATGGGAACGCAGCAGCCGCACTTCCCCAGTCGCCAGCGGTTGAACGCGGGACCAACCAGCAGGGCGCAGGCTGCGGGTCATGGAGGTACAAGGCGGAGAAGGGGCCCATCCGCGGAGGCGGAGTCCAGGGGGAGGGCGAGTCCAGGCGCACCTCGGGCGGCCACGCCGCAAGTTTGCCCCCAGCTGTTGAATGCGCTGGAGGAGGCCGGACCCGGACCCCCACGGGGTGGGCAGCGCAGGGGGCCGGGGCGGGGACTGGGTGCGCCCGGCCGGGGCTCGGGGCTCCGCTCCGCCGCCTCCCCCGGCGCTGCAGCTGCAGCGGCGGCGCCAGGCGCGGCCCCCGCCCCGCGGGCGTGTGTCTGCGAGCGCGCGTGTGTCCGTGGAGCGTGCGGCCGGCTCGGGGGCGGGAGCGGGCTTGCTGCGGAAAGGCCTGCTGAGGGCGCCGGGAGCGGGCGGGCGGGCGGACGGACAGACGGACACGGCCTGCCGCGGTCCCTGACGCGCGCCGCTTGGCCCCTCCCGGGCGCCCTCCCCGCCGAGGCAGAGGCAGAGGCGCGGCGGCGGGGAGGAGGGGGCGGCGGCGTCTGCGCGCACACGCGCGCTCCCAGACACACACACAGACACACGCGGGCCACCCCACGGCCACGCGCCACGCACCCCGCACTCACACCCGCGCTCACACTCACATTCACACACACACTCACACTCACACGCGCAGGCCCCGCGGCGGCCGCTTCGCTTCCCGGAGGCGGTGCTTGGCCCGGATCCCGGCTGGGGCTGGGGTAAGTGAATTCCTCCGGATCCGAGCGCCGCGACCGGGGAGACGGTGGGAGTCAGGGCTGGAGCCGGAGGGTACCCCCTCCGTCAGTGGGGGTGGGGCTTGGAGAGAGGCACGGAAGGGGGGGATGAGACGGGAAGAGCCACCCCCAGTGTCTCCTGGGTCTGGGGATCCCCGTGAGACCCCCGGGGGACCACCCTGCGCGAGGGAGGTGGTGGTGGCGGTGGGCGTAGGCGGTGGGAGGACACCGAGGACGGTCGGTGAGGTGAGCGTTTCTGGGGGTGGTGCAGAGGCTCGATGGTGGATGCTGTGCCAGCCGGTGCCACATTGCACCTCTCTGCCCTCATCTTTTCTAATCGGGGCCCTAACCCCCCCCTCTTTCACGGGGTGCTGTCGGGTCAAGGCATTCATCCTGTAGCTGGTAAGAAGGGTTGACAGGGTGGATGTCTTCTAGGGAAAGGGGGGCCAGGGTGGGGCTTGACGGCGGTGGGGTTGGTAAGACCAGAATTGGGGGGTGGGGACCCTTGCAGAGGCGCTGGCCAGGGACAAGGAGGGAGACAGCCCCGGGAGGCGGCATAAATCACAGAGACTGCAGCTCTGGCAGGGCCGGGGCCATTGCCATGTGTGTGTGTGTGCCAGCGTGTGTGTGTGTGTGCCAGCGTGTGTGTGTGTGTGCATGTGTGGGCTCCAGCAGCTGTCAGGGGAGGGGGAGCGGGTGGGTGTGTTGGCCGGTGGGGCGCCGTGTGCATGTGGGGAGGATTGTGCGTGCTGTGTGTGTGTGGTGTGTGCGTGTGTGTGTGGACAAGGGGTGGACCCTGCTCTCTGTCTGTACACACACAAGCGCACACACGCACACTGTCAGTGGCCAGGCAGGATTTCCTCGCAATGTTTGGAGGGAAGAAAGCTGGTGTGTGTGTGTGTGTGTGTGTGTGTGTTCGCATGCACATTTGGGGAACTTGTGTCCAAAACAGAGGCCACTAGGCTGTGGTGTGTCAGGTGTGCCCAAGGAGGGAGACGAGGGGACAGTGGTGCTGACCGTGCACTCAGGTGGGGAGGAACGTGGTACTCTGCACTTTCTGCAGCTCAGGGCTCTGTGCTATGCCCCTTCCCCCTGGACTCCTCCCACCCAGCAGCTTTGGGTGGAGGGCACTGCCTTGGTCCCTTGCTGAGACACAGGTGTTGGGCTGGAGTGTGTGTGTGTGTTTGGGCTGCGGCTGTTGCTGTCAGCAGGCCAGGCTGTCAGAGGCAGAAAGCTGGAGGGAGGGGGGTGCTGGCAGCACCTGGAGGAATGTGGTGGAAGCTGTGGGGCATGGACTGCCCGGCGCAGTTACTGAGGGGCGTTTTAATATGCAAGCTGCATCACAAGACGGGACTGGGAGTGTGTGCGTGTGTGTATGTGTATGTGCATGGCTGACACCCCTCTTCTCGTGGCCCGTGGACACCTGTGGGACGTGTCACGTCTGGGCCATCAGCAAAGCATGTGGGTATTCACATGTGTGCAAATGTGTGTCCCGTGAGAGGGGTGCACAGGCAGGTGCTGTCCTGATGAGCCGGGGGCCCTGCAGCTGTGTGGGTGGGGAGGTGGGTACCTCTGGGCCATCAACCCCTAGGCAGGAAGAAAGAGGGTTAATTGTGGGGACATCAGGAAAAAGTATGTATGTGACGTCAGTGAGAACCTCAGGTGTGACATAAGCTCCAGGCCGCAGGTGACATCAGCAGGACAGTTTTGTCGGGGTCACTCTCCCCAGCCGGAGTGTGTGAGTGTGATGTTAGGGAAGTGTGTGTAGCCGGGTGTGGTTATGTCCCCTGTGTATAAAGGCGTGGGAAGGGGAGAGGGATGGAGCCTTAGGATGCGTGGTCCCTCGCAAGAGGCCCCCTTTCCCAGTGTCCTGAGTGGGCATGGGACCCCTTTCCTTAAGTCCTGCCCCCTGAATAGTGCATCTCACCTGCCCCGACGTGCTACAGCACCCCCATCTGACCTCCTCAGTCCCTGTTTTCCTCTTCATACCAGCCAGCCCACCACCTCTGGGTGCATGTGCTTTAATGAGTGAGTGTGTATGTGAGTGTGTCGGTGCATGTGACAATAGAAAATGGCCATAGCCAGGGAGCCTGAAACCATTGGTTCGAATCCTATTTTGCTACTTTCTGTGTTTTGTGATTTAAGCATTCACGTCGCCTCTCTGATCCTCAGTGTCTCCTCTGTAACATGGAGTAGGGGGTTAGAGAGGTGAATGGGGGTTAAGGAGACCATGGGCCTTGTGGGGGACGGGTGCTGGTGCCTGGCATATGGTGGGGGCTCAGCTCACGTGAGCTCTGTCCTCTCACCTCCTATCCCCCCAGCCCAGAGTAGCTGCTTTCCTGTTTTGGTTTAAGTCTAACTTTGCAAAGGACTTTCTTTTCTTTCCTTGGGTTTCCACGACAGTCCTTTGAGGTGGGTGAGTTGGCTGCTATTATGTGGGTATTTGACAGATGAGTAAACTGAGTTCTGGAATAAGCTCTCTGTTGATTTAATGTGAATTCCCACCCCCTACCCTGCCCCTTCAGTGGCTGCAGAGAGACACATTTGATTAGCCAGCCCTTTCTCAAGGGGTACCTTCATTTCATGGAGAGATATGAAGCTATGAGGAATTGGGGGTGGGGTGCCAGGTGATGAGCCCAAGGCCAAGAGGTCTCTGGCTCGAGGAGAGGCTGCTCTTGACTCCCAGGTCAGTGCTCTCTTGCTCTTTTACCCACAAGCTCCAGAAATAGTCAGGGTGATAGAAACGGGCACACCCAGCAAGCCTTCTCCAGAGGGTCATGTCTGGGGCGGTCACTGAGGGCTCCATGCCTGTTCCTCAGTGTTCCCTGAGGTCTTGTAGGATGCCTGTTTTTGGCAGCAGAACTGGGTTCCAGTGACACCCCTGCTGCATCTGCGTCCTGGCTGTGTGTGACAGGGGTCAGCCTCTCCTGTCTCGTTAAGAGGGCGTTGGCAGCTTCCCTTGCGGGTGTGATGAGTGACTGTGAAAGTGTGACAACCGGGTGCGGGGCTGGGAGGCACACGTCGCTGCTTACCCTCACCTGCTCCAGCCACAGTGCCTGGGGGCCAAGCTCCTCTCTCTTGGTGCCCCCACCCACCCCGTGTTGTGGCGTGTGCTGTGTGGAGTGGATGGCCGAGAAGTAGGATTGCCTCGAAGCCTGAGCCTTCTTAGCAAGTCAGCCCTCTTCAGGAGCTGTGTTAATAGTCTAGAAGGTTAACCCAATCCTCTGCCTCCTGCCGTCCCAGCCCAATCCCTGATTAAATTAACCTTCTCTTGGCTCAATTACCGCCTGGGGCAGAGGCACTGACATTATTACTGGAGATGGTGTCTGGGGGTTAGAATAACGAGCCCCCCCCTCCTTCCCCCAAGCTCTGCAGACAGTCCCCAGGAAAGCCCCAGAGAAGCCCTGAGGACTGAAGAGCCACCTGGGCAGGCTTGCTTATGCCTGGGGTGCCAGAGGAAGGGTGCTGGCTGCACGATGCTGCTGATTGAAATAGTAATAATTATAGTGATAATAATAATAATGACATCAGCTAATATTATTGAGCCCCTACTGAGCCAGGCCCAGTTTGAAGCTCTTTGTGGGCAGCATTCGTTTAGTCCCACAAAAGCCAGCTGCGGTAGGTGCTATTATTATTCCTTATTTTGAAGACAAGAAACAGAGAGGTTACAGACCAGTCCGGGGCCACACAGCAATGGAACCAGGACTGGAACCCCGAAGGGAGACTCTCACATCACCACCATTGGCTGCCGAACTCCTTTGCCAGGTGGGCCTGGAGGCCTGTACATCTTGGCATACCCCTCTCACTGAAGGCCCTTTCTGGGCCCTGCTTTGCTTACCTGTAAATGGGTCCAGTGACTCTGCCCTAGGGAAGCGGGGGCGGGGGACACCTTTGCTTTGGCTGCAAGAAGAGACAGGAAAGGAGGGGCCTTGTGGGTGGTGCCTGCATCTCAATCCCGCCATCCCATTCCTCCTGCGCCCCTCCCCCACAGTGATGGGACTCCCCCAAAGGCAGCCCCTCGCTCCCTGGCCCTCCCACAGTGCCTCGAACAGCAGCGCTTGGAGGGCTCCCCCGGGTGATGGCAGGGAGGCTGCCGCAGGGTCAGTATCTTCCTCAGGTCCCGAATCTGTTGCAGCCTCAGCTGTGGCCCCCTGGACTCCCCACTTCCTAGCCATCTTGCTTGTGGAAAGGGCAGGGGCCCAGGCTTTCTCCAGGGCTCCAAATCTGACCTCTTTTCCTCCTCGGTGTGTGACCTGGGCATGTCACTTCCTGTCCCCGAGGCCCAGTTTCCTCAATGTGAAGTGGGGACAAAAGTACCGAATACTTGGCTGGGCGTGGTGGCTCACACCTGTAATCCTAGCACTTTGGGAGGCCAAGCAGAAGGATCACCTGAGGTCAGGAGTTCGAGACCAGCCTGGCCAACATGGTGAAACCGCATCTCTACTAAAAATTCAAAAAATTATTCGGGCGTCATGGTGCATGCCTGTAATCCCAGCTACTCAGGAGGTTGAAGCAGGAGAATCGCTTGAACCCAGAAGGCCAAGGTTGCAGTGAGCTGAGATTGTGCCACTGCACTCCATCCTAGGTGACAGAGTGAGGCTCTGTCTCAAAAAAAACCTCCCTAGTAGCTGGGATTACAGGTGTGAGCCACCGTCCCTGGCCAAAACAACAACAACAACAACAACAACAAAACAACCAAAAAACAAAAAACGAATTCTTAACCTTTCTGGATTGTCCTAAAGGTCGTGCTAAAGGTTAGGTAAGAGAAGAGCACGGGTATAACATCCCCTGGCATACAGGATGCCATTATTTTCCTCCCCCTTCCCATCTGCCCCCTCCATTCATTCTTGGCTTCCTGGAGGGGTCTGTACTGTATGTACATGCGTCTGTTTCCTTCCTACCCTTTTCGCTCTCTGCTTTTCACCCTCTGAAGTTCATGGGAACTGCTAGGGGGGGAGCCTAAGGACGCATGAGAAGAGCCTGGGTGCTGCCAGCCGGCACCCCCCCACCCGCTGCTGGAATGTGCAGTGGGGCCAGGAGGGGGCAGGCTGTGTCTTTGCATGTCTGTGTGTGCGTGACTGTTTGTATACACTGGTCCCCACCTCTCTCAGGGGGAAGTAGGGATTGAATCCCAAGGGCTGCCTGACCAGCCTGCCGTGGGCCTAGTCCCAAGACTCAGGCCTGACTCAGTTTCCCTCCTTGGCCTGTCTGTTATCCCTCTCCCCCTACAATTGTCCCTGAATCTTGGAGAGACAGAGGCTGTGGGGTCAGCCTACCTGCCTCCCTCCCTTCCTGGCCCTTCTCATTTCCCAGGGGATTTCCTACATCTGCCTATTTCCTGTCTATTTCTCCCACTGCATGTCAGCTCTGTGCAGGCGGAGACTGGTAGGCCCTCAAAAAATACTTATTAAACAAATTCCTTTTATCTACATGCTACCAAGGATGGATTGCTGCATTTTGCATTCAGATGGTGTGTGTACACACACCCTTATTAGCATGTTTCACCCAGGGAGAAATGCTGGGCCCCGGGGCTCAGGCAGGAACCCCCAGAGAGGAGCCCCTGCCTGGCAGAGCTCAGGGCCCTGGAGGAGATGTGAGACATGGGAATCTCTGACAAGTGCCCCGCATGTGGTCTGCCCACAGTAGGGCTTGCTTGACAGGTGATTCTTGTCCCTCTGTGACCTGACCGAGAGGGGGTTGCTGCTGCAGGCTGGTGGCCAGATGCAGAGTGAGGCTCCCGGGCAGGGCTGGAGAGGTTGTGCCGACTTCTGCTCTGGGCTCTGCAGAATTCCCTCAGTTGTGCACCTGCTATGTGCCAGGCATCAGGTAAAGCACTCTCTGTTATCTTGTTTAATTTTGGCTAGAGGATTGTGAAAGAGGTCTTGCCTGTCCCTGGGTGGGGGCGTGCCAGATGGAGTGATCGTGTGAGTAGGGTCCCGGAGGTGGGGAAGCCCAGAGTGGATTTTGAGAAAATGAGTCTGGACGTGTAGTTTGAGGATCAACCACACGGGACCATCCATGCTGCACCAAGAAATTGAGTAATATCCTTTTTGTCAGGGAGCATTAGAGTCTCTGGGTGTTTGTTAAAATGCAGATTCTTGGGCCCTGTCCACTGAGATTTTGATTGGGAGAGCGGACGAGGGGCCCAGGAACCTGCAATTGTAATGCTTTCCCAAAGATTAATTCACTCACATTTGTTGGTTGGATGGCAGCTGCATGTTCCTCGGGGTCTCTGAGACTCCTCCCAGAATCCTCCGGAGCCAGCAAAGCCATCCTCATTTTCCAGAGGAGGAGCTTGAGCTCAGAGAAGTGCCTAACCTTCCGTGCCACAGCAGCAAGACAGGGGCCCATACTGACTGATAATACTGGCTAATCATCTTCCGTGTTCGTTGCCTGCTGCTCTAAGCCTGTTTAAGGAGTCCCTCATTAAATCCTCAGAACACCCCACTGCATCATTCCTGTTGCACAGATGAGGAATCGGAGACAGAGTGTGTGGTCACGGGTTCGAGGCTGCACAGTTGCTAAAGCTGGGCACGTTAGCAGCCTGAAGTGTGGTCCAGATGAAGTGGGGCTGGAGCGGGCCTGCCCCAGCACCTTGAACAGGGCGAATGCCCTCCGTCTCGCTTCCTGTGGAGAGAGGGCGCTGGTGGAGCTGAGCTTGCGGCTGTGCACGTGAGCAGAGGCCAGAGGCGGAGGCGATGAGGGCAGAGAAGCGGCGAAGAGGGCGGAAAGCAGAGAAGACATCCTGGAAGAGGCGACGCACAGCCGCGTAGCGGTGGCTCGATAGGGTCCATCCACTTGGCGGAGGCAGACCTGGGTCTGGCGGGCGGCGGGGCTTGTCAGTCCTGGGGACATACCGGGCAGGTGCGCGATGGCGGCTTGGCCGGAGGAGGGGGCGGGCGGGAACTGCCACGGACCTGGCCTGGTGGGGACGGGAGCGCTCGATCGCAGCCCCGCCGGGGCCGCACCGCCACCCCGCCCCCCGACCCCGCCGTGCTCGCCACCCCTGCACCGTCCTCCGCAGTCCGCTGCTCTTCGAGGCTCCTCGTTCCTCGCGGCCTGCCCCGCGGGCCTCCAGAACTTGCGCCCGGCTGGCCCGCCCGGCCGGCCGGGCTTTCCGCCTTACTTGCCTGTGTTTAGAATTTGCATCCGCAACCCCTGACGCTCGCAGCCAATTTCGTAGCCTCTGAGCTCTGCGAGGTGCCCCGGATCCGAAAGCGGCCGACAGGGGCGGGGGCTGGCGGCGGGGCCGGCCGCGCTGGGCAGGGGTACAGGGGGCGACCGGAGCCAGGACCCGGAGAGTTGCTGGTGAGGGGGTGTGTGTGCCAAGTGGGTGTGGACGACATCGGGAAGCGCCGCGTGAACTGCCCTAGGAGCGCTGTGGCGTGCAGGCGTGGCTGTGCTGGGGGTGTGTTGGCACATGTGCATTGGCACGTGTGTCCGGGAGTGGTTCCCTGTGTGTGGGCATGCTTGGGGCATGTATGTTTTGGCGTGTGTCTATGTTGGGGGCCCTGTGCCCCTGGGCACGTTTTTCTGGGTATGTTTGGTGAGCCTGGGGTGGGGCAGTCCACAGTGCCCCTGATTCGCGCGTCTGTGCGGTGGCCCCATGCATTTTGGCACCAGCGTGGGCCTGCGCGTAGGGGAGTGTGTCTGTGTGGGGCGCCCCTGTGTTCTGTTTCAGCCGTGCGCAGTGAACCTTGGTCTCTAGGCACGCAGGTCTCTGGGTCTGGGATGTGCGTTTCTCTGCGGCCCTGGGAAGGTCTCCTGTATGGATTCTCTCTGGGTGTGCTCCGGGAGGACTGGTGTGTGTGTGTGTGTGTGTGTTTGGGTATAGCGTGTGCCTCTGGAGTGCTTTCCCATCCCTGCTGGCTGAGGGGCTCAGGGTCAATTGTGTGCTCCCAGCTAGGCCTGGGAGCCTTTCCTGGAGAAAGCCGGCCCTGCTAGTTCTCTGCCTTTGGGTAGGGGTGAGGGAGTTGAGACAGTGTGGGGGGTGGGGGAAGGGAGGCCCGAGTGTGTGTTTATTTTCCGTCGGGCGCCGCTGGCTGCCAGCACTTGGTGGGTCTATGTTTGTGAATGGCAATGCCGAGGGGGCTGAGGTGTGAGCCCCTGCCTGCGGGGGAGGGCCAAGAGTACCATCTGGGCTGGTGGGGTGCGGGGCCGGACCGGGAGAGGGGCCTCCTCGGGAAGGGCTGAGTGTCTGTGTGCACGTGTTTGCTCAGATGGAGGCGAGGTTCCTCTGAGGCCCGTCTGTCTGGGAGCGCCTGTCTGTGCAGGTGGAGGTCAGCCAGGTACTGTGCTCTTAGGCTGTGTGTGAGCCCATATGGCGGGAAGGTGGGCCAGAGGCATTACACCTGGCTGGGCACAGGCTGGGCACATAGGGGAAGGCGTGTGCCAGTCCTGGCAGAGTTCTGAAGAGGAGAGGGTGTGCCGAGGGGGAGGGTGTCTTTGTTCCCTGGGGCCCGGCTGATGATGGGGTTGGGCGGTGTGGGTGATCCGAGTGACCAACAGGAGAGTGGAGTGGTTGGGCATGGAGGAGGTGAAGGCTGTGTGGGGGCACTGGGTGTCAGGGGAGTGTGAGAGTGTGTGTGCATACACACGTGGGTGTGACATGTGTGACCATGGCCGTGAGTGGGGTATGAGTTTGGGATGTGACTTGGGAGGCACCTCCAGCCTGTGGAGCCCAGTAGGGAGTGTGGGACAAGGTGGAGGGGAGGGGTGGGTGTAGGGGCCCCCTGGTTCCCAGAAAACTCACTCATCTGTGCCTGCTCCTTCTGCCCAGGGGCTTGAAAGAAACCCTGTGGCCCCTGACCTCTCCCCTGACCCCTGAGCCCATGGGTTATGATGGGAAACCTCAGCCCCCCATCTCTCCTGCCTCATCATCCTTCTGTCTCTACCTCCATCTCTTCTCCTCTCCCTGCACCATCTTTCCATCTCTGTGCCTTCACGTCTCTGCCTCCATCTCTCTCTGCATCTCTCCATCTCTCCCCACCCAGTCTCCCCCATCTCTCTATCTCTGTCTCTCTCCATCTCTCTTCCATCTCCCTCCATTCTTCCTCTCCCTTTACCTCCTCTCTCTGTCTCACCCTGATATTCATTTGTGGTATATTCGGTTGCCATGGGAAACCCAAGAAAGAAGTGAGTGTACCCTTCAAGACTTCAGCATTTTTCCCTCCTCCCTCCCTCCTGCTGTCCCCCCTCCCTCTCCTCCCCTTCTCTTCCCTCCCTCCCCTCTCTCCCCCTCGCCTCCCTGCAGAAGGAGAGGACTTGGGTGAGGAGCTGCTACCACCCGGACTGGGCCAGGACCTGAGATCTCATTGCTCCTGCTGCCGCTGCTGCCTGGGGGACCTTTCTGAGACCCAGGTCGGGGACAGTGCCGGAGGGGCCTCCTCTGCTGCAGACATCTGGTAAGGACAGGGTCCTTTTGCCTGTGTGTGTGTTGCTGTCTGTGAGCATAGCTCACATGACCCGGCCTTGCAAACCTGTGATGTGGCCCAGCCTCAGGCTTCTGTGTGCTCCTTCCTGCGGGCCCGGCCCCTGCCCCCAGCCGTGGGCACCCCTCCCACCCAGCTTTCCTTCCACAAGGCGTGTGAGGCAGCCTCCAGAGCGGCAGGCCTGTTGGGGGCTAAGACAGGCCCATTGGGGAGGGTGGGCAGGAAGCCCTTGTTGGCTCAGGGACCCCAGCTCCTGCCCCATCACCCGGTGGAGAGGCTGAGCCAGGCCTAGTCTGCACCCCGGAAGGGCAGGGGGCATCTGTACACCTGCTGGGGGTGGAGAGCCAGCTTGCAGGGGAAGGCCTGGGAGAACATGGTGGGGGTCTCTCTCAGGTGGGGGTCTTTCCATTGTAGAGAGAGGGGCTGGAAGTGAGCTGGGAGCAGGGGAAAATGCCAGCGGAATTGATATGGGGCCTGATCCTATGTCATTGGGTTTTGGAGGCACAGGGAGAGCCGTCTGGCACTAGGAGGCCGCAGGCAGGCAGACCGGCAGGCAGAAGGAGCCGCTCCGTCCTGGCTGGGGCTGGTGGCTGCCCTGGAGAGGAGAGGAGAGGCTGGGGCTGTCGCTGAGGCTGTGTTGGTGGCGGCCACGTGGAGGGAGCTGTTGTCCAGGCGGCGCTGAGTGACGGTGGTTGCCGTGGCGAGGGAGCCGCCTCTGTGGCATTGTGGTCTCCGTGGAGAGAGGAGGAGACACAGGAAGGAGGCTGGCTGGCTGCGCACAGTGTTGGTGGTTGCTAAGGATAGGGAGATGCTGTCTCCAAGGTGCGGTGGTCCCCACATGGAGGGGCTGTGGCTGTCGAGGTGTTGGAGGTCCCCAGGAAAGGGGTAGTGATGGGTGCCCAGGAGGGGGCTTGTGCAGGGTGGTGGGTGCACCCCAGAGAATGGAGGAGGTGTGGTGGGGGAAGGGCTGCTGCAGGGGACTTGGTGTTGCTGTCACAGGCTGAAGTGGGGGTTCTTGGTGGTGGAGGGGTGGGGAGTGAGGCACAGTGGGTGGGTCTGTGCTTATCCTGCCTGCCCTGTGGACGGACTGGAGACCCCGCTGCACCAGCACATGCTTGCTCCCAGCGCCTCCACCCAGCCCTTCCCTCCCACTTCTATGGCCACGATCTTCCCACCTCTGCCTCC
Organism: Rhinopithecus roxellana; assembly: GCF_007565055.1. Taxonomy (NCBI): domain Eukaryota; kingdom Metazoa; phylum Chordata; class Mammalia; order Primates; family Cercopithecidae; genus Rhinopithecus; species Rhinopithecus roxellana. Next base: position 35,851,645 of record NC_044561.1, on the reverse strand, counting down.
TTGAGCCCTCTCGCTCCCCAGGGCCTCTGGTCACATAAGTCTCTCCTCTGGGCACATACTCCTTTCTTGCCCCCAAGTGATTTTGTCCCCATTCATCATGCTTGCTGAGGACCTGTTGACCCAGTGCCGTTCTCTGGGGGGACCACATTGGTACCTGCCTTTGAGGAATCAGACAGGGGAAGTGACTTGCCCAAGGTCACCCAGCAGGCACATTCCGGGCAGCGTCTCCTTCCCTGAGTGCCGGACTCAGCAGGCCTAACTCCTTCCCTGAGCCTGTCTGTCTGGTACTGTTGAGTCCTCTCTCTCCCCCCAGTCCCCAGGGGTTCTCCTGAAGCAGCATTTCATTCGAATACTAACAACAGGAAGCTGCATAGGAGAACAGCAAATTCTGGGTTTGCATCCTAGCTCTGGTTTTTCCGGTGGGGGACCTCTCGCCTCAGTTTCCTCCTCTGTGAAATGGAGATGAGGCACATGCCTCCTAGGGTGGCTGTTATTTGGGCTCCTGGATGTGATGTCCTTTGTGTGGTCCCTGGTATGTAACACAAACCAGGGGGCTTGTGCAGGGTGGTGGGTGCACCCCAGAGGATGGAGGTGTGGTGGGGGAGGGCTGCTGCAGGGGACTTGGTGTTGCTGTCACAGGCTGAAGTGGGGGTTCTTGGTAGTGGAGGGGTGGGGAGTGAGGTAACTGGGAACCACCACCACCACCATCATTATTCCTTTTTTTGTTTTTTGTTTTTTGAGATGGAGTCTCGCTGTGTTGCCCAGGCTGGAGTGCAGTGGCATGATCTCAGCTCACTGGAACCTCCTTCTCCCAGGTTCAAGTGATTCTCCTGCTTCAGCCTCCTGAGTAACTGGGACTACAGGCATGTGCCACCATGCCCGGCTAATTTTTTGTATTTTTAGTAGAGATGGAGTTTCACAGTGTTAGCCAGGATGGTTTTGATCTCCTGACCTTGTGATCCGCCCACCTCGGCCTCCCAAAATGCTGGGATTACAGGTGTGAGCCACCGCACCCGGCCCACCATCATTACTTTTAAAAATCGTTTTAAAATGATTTCCTGACACGCGCGGGGAAGCCAGATCTCACTAGAGTTCTGTGGCATCGTACCTTTCCCCATGACCCTTAGTGGTAGGAGTACAGTCCTGAGTTCATGGTAACAGGAACGGGGCCGGAGAGGCAGAGAGCCTCCTGACAGGCACATAGTGTACCGGTGGCTGAGCCAGGATGGAGCCGGGTGTGGCAGGCTCCCTGTCTGGTAATCCTCTCCAGCCTGGCCCAGGGCCTGTGTGTGCACTTTCATCAGGTGAGCCCTGTCCCCTGGTCTCCTTCGTGGGACTTGGGTGCTCTGAGCTGCTCAGCCAGCCCTGGCCTAGGCCACAGCATGCCAGGCATGTGACTGGTGGTGCCCTGAGAATAACCGAGTCAGGGGAAGCCTGTCCTGTCTACCCTTTGGGCATCACCAGGGGGACAGGCCAGGCAAGGGACTGAGGGTGATGCCCAAAGAAGGCCATTTGAGAGGCCTGGGAAGTGACAGGTGACTGTCTTTCAAGTGACAAAGGCCTGTGTTCAGATCCCAGCACTGCCACTTTCCTGACAGCTGCCATTGGGCATGTTTCTCCACCTTTCTGGGCCTCAGTTTCTTTACCTGTACAATGGGGATGATAAGAATCCCTACTTCATCTTGCCAGAGCAAAGCCAGGGGACAAAGTAAGGCACAGTGCTTGGCACTGGGAGATGATCTGGGTGGCAGCTACTAACATTTCAGGGTGACCTGGGAAAGGAGAGAGGGCTGTCCTGGTTGGCCTCAAAGGGCAGGCTCAGACCTTGGTTCATGCTAGAGACATTCTGACAGGCTGAGGTGTCTTGGGATGGGAAGGGCGAATGTAGTGAGTGCCCTTTGTAGGTGAGACCGCCCAAGGCTGCCAGAAGCATGGGGTTTGAGACCACTAGAGTTAGGTTCATGTCTCGATGCTGTTGTTTATGGGTTATGGGATCTTGGGAACCTCAATTTTCTCACCCACAAAATGGGAGGACTATTAATGGAAGCAGAGTTACTTTAAATGAATGAAGGAATGTGGAAGAGACCTAGGATGCACTTCAAGCTGCATCGCAACCTGGTTTCCAGAAGAGGAAGGCAAGGAGCAAGGGGTTTGTGGGGTTTGGAGTAATAACACAGCTGCAGTTTATTGAGCATCTACTATGTGCCAGGCATTTTCCCACAGGCTCTAGCTCTCGTTTGATTCACTGGCCTTTGGCCTTGCTGTTCCTTCCGTGCTCACTGCTGGTCCCCTGGCTCAGTGCATGGCTGTCTCCTGTTCTGGTTAACTGTCACCTCCTCAGGGAAGTCCTCCCTGACCACCCTGTCCTTTGCCCTTGGCCTCCTCCCTCTGGTTTCTTAAAGCCCTTAACACAACTGGATGCTGTTTTATTTGCTTGCTTACTCTCTGCCCTCCCACTGCTATTGAGTATCAACTCCCTGAAGGCAGCTTTTTTTTTTTTGTCTTGTTCTCTGCTCTATCTCAAGTACCTTGAGTGGGGCCTGGCACATAGTAGATGTTCAATAAATTTGTGTGACTGCATGGATAGGTAACCCCACTAACCACCCTGGGAGGTCAGTCTTGTTATTCCCATTTTACACAAGGGGACAGTGAGGCCAGGGAGGCCTGGTAAGTTGCTGTGGGTGCACAGCAGGATGTGAGTGGCAGGCCTGGCATTTGACTCGAGGTCTGGTGCTGTCTTCTGCTGCTGTATATATACCACCTTGCTGGGAGGCCTTGCGTTTCAGGCTAAAGAACTTGGACCTGACTCTGAATGCAGAGTCAAAATCACAGATTCTTAGGGAGTGCTTGTGCCATAATGAACAGCTTTTGGTAACAGCCTGAATTGTCAAAAGAAATCAATCCAGATGCTCACTAGCTGTGTGATCTCAGGCATATGACTTAACTACTGTGTACCTCAGTTTACTTGTCTGCAAAATGGGGATAATATCTAGGCTGGCTTCTAGGAGGCAGTGGGCTTGGAGCTTTGATTTGCGGGCTTGGCTCTGAGGCCTCCTTCCCAGTGTTGCCATTAATGGACTGTGGGATCTTTTTTTTTTCTTTTTTTGAGACAGGCTGTTGCTCTGTCACTCAGACTGGAGTGCAGCGGTGCAGTCATGGCTCACTGCAGCCTTGCAGCCTTGACCTCCTGGACCCAAGTGATCTGCTCATCTCAGCCTCCTGAGTAGCTGGGACTACAGGCACATACCACCATGCCAAGCTAATTGGTTTTTTTTTTTTTTTTTTTAAGAGATGGGGTCTCACTGTGTTGCCCAGGCTGGCTGTGGGGTCTTGGGAGCCTTAACCAGCCTAGTCGTAGGAGACTTCACTGCCAGCTCTAGAGGGATTTGAGACTTTGATTTTGGAATAGGCAACATTTTAAGTGCCTGGGACAAGTCATTTTCTACCTTGCCAGCCTGTGCCCTCTCACCCCCACTTCTGCCAGCCCCACCTCTTATCCCCCTGGGGCAGAAGAGGGAATGGAGAGAGAAAAACCGGTTTGGACTGAGCACCTCTTCTGTGCTGGGATTTTCTGCCTGTACCCCACCCCATCTGTGGCCACAGCAGCCCCTGTAGCATGGGGAGTGTCACACCCACTTACAAACGACCAAACAGAGGCCTGGAGAGATTCTCTTCCAAGGTGCAGAACAGAGATTTGGGCCTATGCTCAGAGGTGGCTGCCCACACTGTGTCAGGGGAAGGGAGAGAGGAGGAAGTGGGGAGTGTGGTTCGGGGCGCCTGGCCCAGGCCCACTCCTGGGTCACCTGGGGAGGGGGGCTGCTGGTCCCAGCCCTGCCAGGACGAGGTTAGAGTGCCCAGCTCCCAGTGCCAGAGACTGGACCTGGAGGGGCTGTGGAAGGGACAGACTGCTCCGTGAGCCTGACTGCCCACCCTGCTGGCAGCCGTGCCAGTCCAGGGAATAGATCTGGCCTTGTGCGTGGTTGTCCTGGTGCCTTACTCAAGACCCCATTTGTTTGGGGAGGAGAAAGGGGGGTCTGTGGTGCCCAACAGAGGTGGGATTCATGGACAGGGCCCGGTGGTGCGGGGGTAGCCTGCCTGGTACTGGCCAGGCCTGGAGGAGCGCCAGGAAGAAGGGAGAGGAGGGGCTGAGGCGTGGCCTGGAGTCCTGCTTGGCTCCTTCAGGCAGAGTCCTGCAGTCGGGTAGGGGGCTGGCTGTGTGGATGGAGGTGCTGGAGGAGGGAGTCCTGGGACTTCTTAGTCTTTGGGAATGGGAGTGCCCTGTCTGAGGGAGATAGAGCCTCAATTCCCAGGAGCCCCAGTCTGAGGGTAGAGGCACTGTGGGTGTGCTGGCCTCAGTTTGCTTTCTTTCTTTTTTTCTTTTTTTTTTGGAGATGGAGTTTTGCTTGTCTGCCTAGGTTGGAGAGAAAGCTGAGATTACAGGCGCCTGCCACCATGCCCAGAACATTTTTGTATTTTTAGTAGAGACCGGGTTTCACCATGTTGACCAGGCTGGTCTCGGACTTCTGACCTCAAGTGATCCACCTGCCTCGGCCCCCCAAAGTGCTGGGATTACAGGCCTGAGCCACCGCGCCCAGCCTCAGTCTGCTTTCTGAATGTCGGAGGAGAGATGGTCCACTGAGTGGAGGTTCCAGGAGCTCTGGGAAGACTTTTGTTTTTTGGAAGAGGCAGTCCCTGAGGGCTGGGAGTGGTTGGATTGGGGCAGTGGCTGCAGGAAGGTTTGTTTGGTGGTGGGAAGTGAGACATCCTGAGTTAGATCCCATGCCTGAGTGGTCACATGTCCCAGTCTCAGTTTGCTTGTCTGTGAAATGGGGACACTGCCAGGCTCCTGGAGGGGATGGAGTGAAATAGGATTGGAGATAAGAGTATATGCACACAGTAGGCCCACAGGGTTGCCGAGGGCTGCGTGGTAGGGCCTAAGGAGTTCTAGAAGCTACTGAGAACCCATAGCCCCATCCCTGTCTCCACACTGGGTCACAGCAGCTCAACCCGCCCAGTGTAGGAGGTAGGGTGCCCTCCGTGCCAAACTGGGAGGCAGAAATGAAGGGATGTTGGTTGGGCCCCTTCCTGTCTCCCACTTGCTGTGTGAGCCTTGCTTGTCTCACACTCTATCTGGACCTCAGGCAAAGGATAGCCCTTGTCCCGGAGGACACTGTTTGAGGTCTGTGGGGGCACAGATCTTCTCCGCTTCCGCTCCTCACCCAGGGCTGGGACTCAAGGATGGAGGTGGGGGCTCTCCAGGGACGCCAAGCATCATCCTGAGAGGAGATGGGCTGCAGAGAGGGGTCGGCACTGGGGTCCCCAATGGCAGTGGCTCTAGAGCCCTTGATCTAAGCAGAGCTTCTGGGTGAGGCCTTTACTGCCCCTCTAGACACTCCTTGGCTTGGGGTTGGCAGGTCAGAGTGGAAAATCTCCCAGGTTGCAGGATGGGGCGACACAGTGATCAGGCCCATGGGCCCAGCTGTCAGTTCCCGATTTTACCCATGACAAGTTGCGCCACCTATGTGTGCCTCAGTGTCCTCACCCATCAAATGGGAATAAAAGTAGTACCCACCTCCCAAGGGTGACTCTATGAAACCCTTGGCACCATGCCTGGCATGCAGTGAGTATTCAGGAATGCTAGTTCTGGGCTTGTTTCTGGCTTTCCTGGTGGTTGGAGCAGGGAGGCAGGGCTTCAGGGGCCATTCTAGAGTCACCTCTGAGGCTGCTGGAGACAGGCTGGGGCCTGTGGAGTCCCGGGTCTGGGTGCTAGGTCAGGAAATGTGGGGGTGTCTGCCTCTGTGGCCCCTCCTGCTGCCTGCTGAACAGGATGTTGTGGAAGGAGCCGATGGGCTTTGAAGTGGACGCGTGTGTTCCATCCCAGCTCATTCATATTCATCCCCTGCTGGCCGTGGAGCTCTGGCCCGATCGTCCTCTGAGCCTCGGTTGTTTCGCGTGGTAGAATGGGATCAGGGCTGTGATGGGGATTAGGTGAGATGAGGCAGGAAGACAGCAGTATCCACGCCTGCGGTTTCCGGTCAGTGCCCGGCTTGTCCCTCTCCGATTTGGTGCTGGGGCTGATGGCAGAGGAGGGAGGGGCTTTGGGAGTGATTTCCTGGCTAGGTTGAGATGGCAGCTGACCTGGACGCTGTCCTCGGGACCATCTGGGGAGAGGGGAAGCGGGGACTCCACAGGGAACCAGGACCCCGGAGGGCTGGAGGGTCGGAGCCAGCAGGTCTCCCACCCACTGCCCGCACTCGTGGGCAGCCTGCAGCCCAGAGAGGTGAGGCGCTGGCTCGGGGCCACACCGCAGTGAGTGGCCAGGCTGAGGGTGGAGCCTTGCCTGCTCTCCTCTTGGGCACTTTGGCTTCCTGCAGCCCCTGGGCCAGTCTGAAGTGGCTGCTCTGAGCAGGATCACCCTAGGGCCTGAGCTGAGCTCATTCGTTCTGTTTCTGTCTCTCTCCGTGTCTCTTTGTCTTTTCTGCCCACCCGTCTCTCTGGCCCTGCCCGTCTGTTTGCCGCAGCCGCCTGTCTCTCTCTCAGGCCGCAGGAGGGAGCTGGCTGGACAGAAGCTGGGCGCGCATGGGCAGGTGTGTGTGTGTGTGCGCCCTCGTGATCTCTGTGCATTTGCCATTTGCTGGGTTTTGGGACACGTACATGTAAAACAATGTGCAAGTATACAAACCCCCTTATACCTGGGGAACTGACGCATGCTCTCGGTGTGCACAGCAGAACGGAACGGGCCACTGCCTGTTCCCAAGGCCTCCTCCCCAGAGGCTGTCACTGGCCCGTGTTTCCTGGCACCTACAAACACATGTACACCATCTGTTCTTACCCAGGAGGGATTCTCCTCGCAGCTGGCCCTGCAGCCTCCTGCGGCCCCTGACTGCACCCTGAGCACCCTCCTCAGGGGTGCGGCAGGACCTGGGTCCTAATCCACCTTGGAATGGGCTTTCCTTGAAAGGATATTTCCCTGTTATGAGTGCCTGGGCTGTTTGTACTTTTTCTACTTTCACTGACTTCAGATCTGAAATGTCCGACTTCAGAATCGAATCATGCCTGGCTGTCCCGGGGCATGGGTGGGCTGGTTTGCGGGGATCTGTTTCTAGGGCTGAGTGTGGACGTCTGGGCTCCTCTCGCTCTTGGCTGAGCACTTTAGGCAGGAGCCCATTCTGGCTGAGATTCCTGCCTCCTGGCTCCGTGGGACCTAGGGAAAGGTAGGGTGTGGGGGTCCAGGGCCAGGACCCCTGGCTGTCTCTGGGGACAGAGTACCCAGGGACTTGGAAGGCAGTGCCAGGAGACCACACTGTTCCCTGCTGTTCTCCACCTGCTGTGTTCCAGGATCACTGGGCATTGGGCTCCTTGGGGCTACGGGGAGCTGCTTCAGGGCCCAGGAGCCTCCCAGTGTCCTTGAGTGCCCACAGGAGTGCTGGGGCCTTCCGGAGCTGGGGGTGGGACTGGGTAGGCTAGTGCAAGGCCCAGAGGAAGGAGGTGCAGGCGATGGAGCAGGCAGGGTCTGGCCCCTGGCCTGTGGATCTCATCCCTTTAGCCTTCCTCACAGACTGTCTTTCCTGCTGGGGGCTGAGCCTGGACCAGTCCTGGGATGTTTTTGTTCCCTTGGCCAAGCTGGAGATTCCTTAATGCTGTAGGGAGAGAACGCTGGACAGAGAGTCCTGAGTCCAGTGTTTGAATTGCAGCTCTGCCTCTTACCTTCTGTGGAAGCCAAGGGTCAGGCCATTCACAGAATCAAAGGGAATCATAGCTTCCTTTTATCAACAACACTCAAGTCACACCATGTGCTAGGCACTGTTCTAAGAACTTTATAGAACTTAGCAAAATCCTCACGACAACCCAGCAAAATAGATACTATCACCATCCCTACTTGACAGATGGGGAAACTGAGGAACAGAGAGGTTAAGGATCCTACCCATGGTCACACAGCGACTTGGTGATGGAATCAGGATTTGAACCTGGCCATCTGAACCTGACTACCTTGCTGTGTTGGGTACCCTTGGCAATCCCTGGAAGGCAGTTATTGGGCAGGGCTGGTCCAGGCTGGTCCCCTGGTTTGAGCCTTGAGAGTAGTCCAGGAAGAAGGTCCTGGCACATGGTAGGGGTGGCAGTTTAGGATCAGGCCCGATTTGAGTGCCTAGCTGATCATTTAGTGAGCAAGTGACTTGACCTAGCGGAGCCTCAGTTTCCCCATCTGTAAAACAGGGTAACAGCCCTTCCTTGGCAGGGCTGTTGTGAGAATTCCATGCAGTGAGGCTCAGGTGCTCAGCACATGGTGGGCCACTGCGAAGGCCCCATGACCAGGTGCAAGGGAGGCAGTTCAAGGGATGCCTGTGCCAGCAGAGCTGAGTATATCCCCTGGAGTGGGGACCCCAGAGCCCGTGATTGGGAACTGATGGGCCCTGGGGCATGTGATGCCCTGCCCCTCTCATTATCAGGCACATACCTGTCTACTTGGTATATCCATCGTGCAGCTGGGCCCAAGACTGGGGACACGGTGGTCATCTGTGTGTGTTTCTGTAAATGTGTGGGCCAGACCGCAGCCCCTGGGGGATCATGCAGACATTCTCATGCACGCACTCCGCATGGAGAAACTCGTGAGAACTCCCGCTTGTGGGACCGAATCAGCCTTGGACAGCGTCTCATCCAGCTCCCGTGCTGTGTGCATGAAACAGAGGTCCAGAGAAGGGAGGGGGGTTGCTCTGAGGCCCTCTGTGAGTTGGGATTATCTGAAGTTTAATTGCTGGGTAGGGCCTTTTCTTTTCTTTTCTTTTTTTTTGAGATGGAGTCTTGCTCTGTCCCCCAGGCTGGAGTGCAGTGGCATGTTCTCGGCTCACTGCAAGCTCCGCCTCCCGGATTCACACCATTCTTCTGCCTCAGGCTCCCGAGTAGCTGGGACTACAGGCGCCCGCCACCACACCTGGCTAATTTTTTGTATTTTCAGTAAAGACGGGGTTTCACTGTGTTAGCCAGGATGGTCTTGATCTGCTGACCTCGTGATCCGCCAGCCTCGGCTTCCTAACGTGTTGGGATTACAGGCGTGAGCCACTGCACCCGGCCGCTGGGTGGGGCCTTTTCTGAAAATGCTGCCGTAAGCCCTACCTGCGGTGGTCCCGTCGCTTGCCCACATCCTATGGTTCAGTTCTCTACAGAGCATTTTCCTCTATCTGCCAATGCCAAGGCACTTGTTTCTTGATTTTCATGTTTACTCCCTGGCTCCCCCATCACCGTGAAAGCACCGTGAGGCCGGGGACCTGGTCTGTCTTGTTCACGAATGTGCCTGTGGTGCCAGCACAGAGCCGGCTGCATGATAGTAGGTGCTCAATAAGCATTTTTTGAAGAATAAGTGGCCTTGTGGTCACGTCTGAAATGATTTCTGAAAATCGTGCCCTCCAGCTCGCTTATGGTACAGTCTGAATTTCAGAGGGGCAAGGACTTTCCCAGAGCCTGAGCAGGGAATTGAACTCAGGCTTCCTGGCTCCCAGTCCCGAGCCCTCTTGTTCTGTGTGCTCATGTACACATACGACACACACGCACACACACACACAAGCACACACACATGCACACACCCAGTAGGCTGTGATCCAGAAGCTTCCCTCTGATCATTGCTCAATTATCCAGCCTCGAATTGTTCATCTGTCCTCTTGGCCAAGGCCATGGGCTGCATGCCTACTGGGGCACCTGTTCTGGGCCTCCCCCAAGCCCATGGCTGCCCAGAGGATGGGGCGGGAACCCTGGGAAGGTGGGGCTGTCCGGGTGACCACAGGCACATTCCCTGCTTTGCCCAGTGGACTCTGTCTCCTGCTTCTGACCACGTCTCCTTCATCCCACCCTGAAATCCCACCTGCCCAAGCCTCCCGGTCCCCCTGCACCACCACCTTCCCATTGCTGGGCTCTCAGGCTTTAGGGGAAGGAGGTGGCATTTCCAGGGACCAGCTTCCCCCTCAGCCTCCCCCAGGAAGTCTGCCCTAATGCCCGGGAGGATGGTAATTAGTATGAGGCAGGCTGATTAGCTCAGAAATTAAGTCTTTGTTTCCCTCGCTCCCCAGTTTCCCTAATTGAGCAGATGCAGAGCAGGGGACAGGGAGGGGCTGCTAGTTGGTGACGGGGCTGGGGTGCACACGCGTGGCTGTGTGCTTGCTGCAGGGATGGTGGGAGTGGGGGTGGCATGAATGGGAGGCACCGTCTGGAGGTCCCTTTGCTCTCTGCCCTTTCCCTGATGGGGTAGCACCAGGGAGGGCCACCTGGGGTGCATCCCGAGACGCGCAGCCCTCTGGGGTGTGTGATTGAGCTGATAGGCACCACACTCCGGCACTCTGTTGTGAGTGCTTGTATGCAGTCATTCGTCCCTGTGTCCAGCTCTTCATATCCAATCACCGATCATAACTGCTGTCACTTGTTGAGCACCTGCTCTGTGCCATCACTGGACTGGACACCTTTTAGGTATCTCCTCGTTCAGTCCTCAAGACAATGGTGCAGATAGGGGACGGTTGCTTTTTATTTTTCATTCGTTTTATTATTTTAGTTTTTGAGTTTCACTCTGTCGCCCAGGCTGGAGTGCAGTGGTGCAATCGTGGTTCACTGCAGCCTCAACCCCCTGGGCTCAAGCGATCCTCCCATCTCAGCCTCCAGAGTAGCTGGGGCTACAAGTGCGTCTCACTATGCCCAGCTAAGTTTTTAAACAACATAGCTCTCGCTATGTTGCCCAGGCTAGTCTCAAACTTCTGGGCTAAAGTGATCCTCCCGCCTTGGCCTCCCAAGGTGCTCAGATGACAGGTGTGATCCATTGTGCCTGCCCAGGACCCCCTGTTTTTTCTGAAGGGAGGAATGTGGGGCTCAGAGAAGTGAGATGACTTGTCTGAGGTCACACAGTTCGGAGAGGCCAGGAAAGGGTTCAGATCCTGGTAGTCTCATGCAGCCCTGTCTCAGGCTAAGGGGACTGTTTGGTCCGGGAAAGGGGATCCTGTGAACACATGGTGGTCAGTCCAGCTCCTGGATGCTAGGTTGAGGCCTTTGTCTTTCTTGTTTGTTGTTCGAGCATCAGCACATCCCCCTTCTTGGGTCATTGGGAGGAGCAGTGGCAATAAGTGTAATAATGACAGCAGTGATGAATTCTTTAGTGCTTGCTATGTCCCAGGCAGGTGACCCATGCCTGACTTGTTTTCTTATTTCATGTTTACAATGACCCCGTGAGCCATGGGGTTGATATCTTCACTATCCCCATTTTACATTTTAAGAAGCTGAGGTGGCTGGGCACGGTGGCTCATGCTTGTAATCCCAGCACTTTGGGAGGCCGAGGCGGGTGGATCACCTGACATCAGAAGTTCAAAACCAGCCTGTCCAACTTGGTGAAACCCCCTCTCTAATAAAAATACAAAAATTAGCCAGGTGTGGTGGAATGCACCTATAATCCCAGCTACTCAGGAAGCTGAGGCACAAGAATCACTTGAACCCGGGAGGCAGAAGTTGCAGTGAGCCGAGATCACACCATTGCACTCCAGCTTGGGCAAGAGCAAGACTCTGTCTCAGAAAAAAAAAGAGCTGAGGTTCAGGGAGGTGAGGGGCCTCGTCCTGGTTCCACAGTTGGTAAGTAGGGGACCCAGGATTCAGCCCAGGGCCTGACGCCCAGCCCTTCCTTCTTGATCACCACTCTGTGTGGTCTATTACACATGTGAAGTGCCTGGCACATAGTAGGTGCTAAACATAGGTTAGTGTCCTGACCCCCCTCCCTGAAAAAGCGGGTAGCTGGAACTCCTGTGTCTCTGGGGCTCAGCTAAGGATCTGGACCCTCCTCACAACAACCTATGTGGTAGGTATTGCTTTTATTCTCATTTTACAGGTTGGGGAGTTGAGGCTTAGAGAGGTGAAGTGACTTTCCAAGGATCCCATAGCTGGTGAGGTGTTGGGTTCCGGCTTTGAATGAAGGTGGGTGTGGCAGGCTCCTGAGCACGAGCATCCACTCCCTGCTACACCTGTCCCTGAGCGCTGACCCTCCCAGCCCAGGTGTCAGCCACTGCTCTCGGGCCAGCATCTTAACAGCTGTGTGCAAGGGATGCCTGAGTCTCCATCCTCCCCTGTCATCTGCCTCTGGCTGTAGCACATTGCGTGTGGCCACCTGCTGACTGGTCACTCCTTTGGGGTGTTTCTCTGACCCCTAAAACTCAACTGGTCCCACCCGGGCTCTGCCTCTGTCCTCCTGCACTGCTATTTGCCAGTTCTCTGAGGCTCCCTGTTCCAGGGCAGGCACTACCCTCACTCAGCCACCCTCCCAGACCCTGGGCGGCATCCCTGAGCTTCCCACTTGGTCTCTCTCTTCATCCTGCCCGACTCTCTTAACCATGCCTGACTCAAATCTGCCTTCATGTGCCCACCCTGCTGTCTTTGCCTGCAACAAGTCACCCTCCAGGCCCGTCTCATTGCAGCCTCCTCACAGGCTGCTGGTGCCATTCCCGCCCCTCCAATGCATTCTGAACCATTCCATTGGTGGCACCTCCCCAGCATGTCACTGGCTCCCCACTGCCCTTGGGCCAAGATCCAGAACCTTGAGATCTGCAAGGAGTTGGCTCGGCCTCGGGCTCCCTCTCCTTCTGACGTTCTATATCTTGATCTCAGTTCTCCTGTCCTTGTTCCAGTTCCTCAAAAGTGCCACCTTCTGGGTACCGCGTATATGGTTCCCTCGCCAGGATCACCCTCAGCAAAGCCTTCCTGGACCCCAGGACAGATGAGGCCCCTCAGATGTCCCTGCACTGGGGACGTCCCTCTCTTTCTCCCAAGAGCCCTTTGAGGAGTGATGTTGCCCATTTTGCAGATGGGGAAGCTGAGACTCAGAAGGCGAAGCTGGCAGCCAAACCGAAGGCTCTCTCATTCTGGGGCCTGTGGTCTCCTCAGCGTGTGCAGGTGTGTGTGCACGTGTGCACACACGATGGGCACCGCGGATGGCTGTCTGTGTGAGACCTCGTTTGGGCTGAGATGATGATCCTCGTTGGGGAGAGGAGGTCCCAGGTGGTCTCTGGATGCCTGGCCTGCCTTTTCTGCTTTTTCCTGTGGTGGGGGTGAGGGCATGCTATATGAATTTGGGGCGAGTGTCAGCCCGTCGCTAGACCCCGAGGCCGCAGCCTCCCAGGCCCTCTCGCTTCTCTCCCTTTGCTTCAAAACAAACACGTGCGAGCCCAAACCGCCCATCCAGCCAAGGCACAGATGGAGTCAGAATTAATTAGTCGTGTTGCCAAGGCAACCGGGACCCAGACCAGGATCCAGTCTTCTCTCGGCCCACCCCCACCCTCCAGCCCCTTGCCCCGCCTCACATGGCCCCTCCCCTTAGGGGCCTGGCCCCGCCCTCTGCCCTGGGGATGCCCCTGGGGACTCCTCCTAAATTGGGAAGGTCGTGGTCGGGATGTCTAGGAGCTGGGTTTCACTCTGGGCTTGGTGGGACCTTGGGTAAGTCCCTACAGTGCTGGGAGCCTAGCTTTGTTCTGCAGAAGGAATGGATGGACAGGTGGACCTGCCTGAGGGTGGGGGGTGGAGCGTCATGGAGTGATACGTCAAGGGGGACTTAAGATTGGTGACAGAGGGAAGAATGAAAGTAGCCTCAGCTTGGGATGTTGTTGGAGAAGATGTAGCTGGTAGTAACTGGGACAGGCTGGGGCTGTGGCTTTTTCTGCCAGCAGGAGGGTGCAGTTGTAGGCAAGTGGGGCATAGTCTCTGGCCCAGGCCATTCTTGGAGGTGTGCTTAAGCGGAGGATGTGGAGAAGACCTGAAGGAAACAGGCCACCTCTAACCCCGTCTCCTATACTTCAGAGTCCCCAGTGCTGTGCTCAGTACACAACAATGCCACCCTAGCTTGGCATGCCTTGGGTTGGCTGGGACGAGGCCCAGGGCATGCTCTAGCTTCTGCTCAGTCTCCTGCCTGGTCCTGGGAGCCACCGAGCCCCTGGAGGCTGAACACCATCTCTCCTGCCACCTGCGTCACTGGCCATTTATTTGCTCCTTCAGCTGCTGGGGAGGCTTCCCTCAAACTGTCGTGGTGGCACAGGGGCTCAGGAGAGAAGACAGGCTGAGACTGGTGGCTATACTCTCGCCTTGGCTCCACAGCCCCTTCCTTGGGAACTGTGGGCAAGTTGCTGCCCCCCTCATGAGCCTCAGTTTCCTTTTCTGTCAGCTGGGCCCAGTGATGCCTCTAATGAGATCACCAGTTGGAAAGGCTTTTGAGAGGCAAGAGCTAGGGGTGGGAGACTCAGGACGCTCACCAGGGCCGGGTCACTGCAAGGTGTACGTCTGGTCTGTGTAGGGTGTGGTGGGGCCTGTGGCAAACTCCAGTGGTCAGTTTGGATGGCATCAAAACTCAAATGTGTGTCAACACCGAGTCTGCCAACAAAACCGAACCACAGGCTGCCTTTGGAGCTGCCAGCTCGCCCCGGAAGGCAAACTCTACAAATGGATTAACTGGGGGATATTTAACTCTTCTTTACATAATAACAAGGGCTAACATTTATTGAGGGTTTGCTCTGTGCCAGAGACAACTAAGCACTTTACTTGGATTATCTCCTCTGATCCTCCCAGGAACCCCAAAGCAGGCAGGGTGCAGCTACCGTTCCTACTTTGTAGATGAGGCAATTAAACCACAGAGAGGTTAAGTCAGGAACCCATGGTCACACAGCTGCGGAGGAGGGAGCAGGACTCACTCCTGGGCCTTCTAATTTCTCATCTGGGGCTTCTTCCTTCAGCCTCCCTAGGGCAGGTTGAAGCAAGGGCAGACCCCGTAGGCAGGGAAAGACAGAAGACGGAGATGGTAGCTTTTCCCTTGTCGCCAAGGAGGCTGGGGGCAGGGAGAGGAGAAACAAAATTAAACAAACGAAGGGTGTTGTGGAGCTGGGGAAGAATAACTTATTTTTTATGGGCTTGTTAACGTTTGTGAAGTTAAGTAAGCAGGAATTTATACCCTTCGTTTGCATGCATTAAAGGGAGGGCTGCCGGGGCCAGCTCAGTTACTGGGAAACCTCAGACGCCTCCCAGGGTGGTGGCCCCGAGGCTCGCATTAGGCAGCTCCTGTGCAGGGATGGTTTGTTTGGGCTGTTTCTAGTCATTTCAGCAGGTCCAGCTGGGGCCGTGTTTCCTGAGGGCCCACCGTGTGCTTGGCATTGGCCTACCCTGGCTGCGGCCTCCTCCCTGCCTGCTGGGAGAGGAGCAGCTGGCCTGAATCCCATCACAGTGGCTTGGCCCTTAGTTCACCGGCTGAATGTTCTGGAAACTGTTCCAAGCCTCCCCAGGGACCTGAGAATGTGCAGGAGGTCCCATGACCACCAGTTTTGCTGCCAAGAGCTGTGAGACCTGAGGCATGTTGCTTTGGCTCTCTGGGCCTCAGTTTCCTCATCTTTAAAATGGGGACAATGACAGTGTATATATACTGTCCAACTGTGTGTCCCCCTCTTAGACACTGCCCACCTGAGATGACACTGGCTGGTTGGGGCGCTGTGCTCCCTTTGCTAGTTGACCTGTGTTTTTGGAGACGTTGTGTCTCCAATAGACCTGAGAGCTTGGTGACCCTTCCTCTGGAAGACCAGGCAGCCCCACCTGGCCTAGGCCCCGCAGTCCCCACATGTTCCACTTGTAATTCCTGCTCCCCTGCATGACTGCCTCCCTTGGGGCTCCCCTGCATGACTGCCTCCCTTGGGGCTCCCCTGCATGACTGCCTCCCTTGGGGCTCCCCTGCATGACTGCCTCCCTTGGGGCTCCCCTGCATGACTGCCTCCCTTGGGGCTCCCCTGCATGACTGCCTCCCTTGGGGCTCCCCTGCATGACTGCCTCCCTTGGGGCTCCCCTGCATGACTGCCTCCCTTGGGGCTCCCCTGCATGACTGCCTCCCTTGGGGCTCCCCTGCATGACTGCCTCCCTTGGGGCTCCCCTGCATGACTGCCTCCCTTGGGGCTCCCCTGCATGACTGCCTCCCTTGGGGCTCCCCTGCATGACTGCCTCCCTTGGGGCTCCCCTGCATGACTGCCTCCCTTGGGGCTCCCCTGCATGACTGCCTCCCTTGGGGCTCCCCTGCATGACTGCCTCCCTTGGGGCTCCCCTGCATGACTGCCTCCCATGGGGCTCCCCTGCATGACTGCCTCCCTTGGGGCTCCCCTGCATGACTGCCTCCCATGGGGCTCCCCTGCATGACTACCTCCCTTGGGGCTGTGAGCTTCCTCAGGGCAGTGCTGTGTCTGTTGAGGTCATTGCCAGTCCCCTGCACCTGCCCCAGGACTTGGCACAGAGCCAGGACTTGAGACGCGGTATGAAATGAATGAGTGAAAGAAATACTTAACCTGTGTCCGTTTTCGCCACTTAGGGATTACGAGTCCCTTCCAGGTGTGTAGTGATTTATGAGTTTGAAGGCACTTTCAGGCTAATGCCCTCATTTGATCTCCACCTTTAGATCACCTACAAGAAGGCAAGGCAGGGCCTGTGTTCGGCACGGACTGTCTCACGCTTTCGTTTGTTCAAGGAAACTCTTGAACTTCTGTTCTGGGCCGGGTGCTGGGACCCTGGTGGGGAGTGAGGCTGTGTCCTTCCCTCCAGGGGCTCAGGGGCTGCTCCCAACAGGCGTGCCCACCGAGGGTGGGTGGGGAGGCTAAGGGGGCTTTGGGGAGTCCTGGCACTGTTGCAGGCCTCAGGCTCCCATCTGTCTAATGGGTGACAGTGAAGAGGTTTAAGCTCTCCCAGTTCTGCCAGGCTGTGGTTCTTGGTTGTCAGATTTTGTCACCAGGCACCTGCTAGGAGGCCCTAAGATGCCAGGATGGCTTTGCCCCAGCCCTGCCCAGGCAGCCCTGGCCCTCCAGGTGGCTGAGGTGCCCCTCAGGCACAGGTGTGTGGGCCTCTCAGGGTGGGGGGAGGAGGCAGCTTCCCCTGCTGCTACCCTCAGGCCCGTGTCAGTGGGGGCAGCTCTCTGTCCACAGTGGGAGTCTGCCTGTGGACAGAAGGTGAAGTCTGATTGGACCGGGGTGGGGTGGGATGGGGGTAGACAAGAGGGGATGGGTCAGCATCTCTGAGTGGAGTGGAGGGTGGTTGAGGCCCTTGACCTTGGAGGATAATAACCCCACCTTCCCTTACATTCTTCTCCCTTGCACCCCCTTGCCCCTCCCGGTTTCCCGGGGACCTGCTGCATGGGCTGGGGACATGAAGGGCCTGGTCTTCGGAGGCAGGGAGGGGGTGGTTGCAGGCCTCACCCTGTAGCTTTGGGCAGTTGTTTCCCCTGTCTGTGCCTCAGTTTCCTCCTCTGTGCCTTGCAGATGATGCTGATTTGAGGGTTCAGTGAGTGCTGAGGAAGCATTTGGTCAAGCTCTGCAAGCCCTTCCTTCTTTCATTTACCAGGAGGAGCAAGGTGGCCACGGCGGGGAGGTGGTGGCTGGAGCGAGTGAGTGAGGTGGGAGGTGAAGAAGTGAAGTCTGGAAAGATTTTGGATACTATTCCAATCTCATGGGAGCCAGCAGCCGGTGAGGGCAGAGGCCGGTGGCCCAGGTGTGCTACATGGGGGGCTCGGTGGAGGTGGGAGAGGTGGGCCAGTGGTCCACCTCTGGTCGGTGGAGGTGGGAGAGGTGGGCCGGTTTTCCAGGTGTGCGATGTGGAGGGCTCGGTGGAGGTGGGAGAGGTGGGCTGGTGGTCCTGTGGTCAGTGGAGGTGGGAGAGGTGGGCCAGTGGTCTCTGTAGTCGGTGGAGGTGGGAGAGGTGGGCTGGTGGTCCAGGTGTGCGATGCGGGGGGCTCGGTGGAGGTGGGAGAGGTGGGTCTGTGTGGTTGGTGGAGGTGGGAGAGGTGGGCTGGTGGCCCAGATGTGTGACACAGGGGGCTCGGTGGAGGTGGGAGAGGTGGGCCAGTGGTTCCTGTGGTCAGTGGAGGTGGGAGAGGTGGGCCGGTGGTCTCCATGGTCGGTGAAGGTGGGAGAGGTGGGCTGGTGGTTTCTGTGGTCAGTGGAGGTGGGAGAGGTGGGCCAGTGGTCTAAGTCTCTGTGGTCGGTGGAGGTGGGAGAGGTGGGAGGTGGGAAAGGTAGGCTGGTGGTCTCTGTGGTTGGTGGAGGTGGGAGAGGTGGACCGGTGGTCTCTGTGGTCAGTGGAGGTGGGAGAGGTGGGCCGGTGGTCCCTGTGGTTGGTGGAGGTGGGAGAGGTGGGCTGGTGGTCCCTGTGGTCAGTGGAGGTGGGAGAGGTGGGCTGGTGGTTCCCGTGGTCAGTGGAGGTGGGAGAGGTGGGCCGCTGGTCCCTGTGGTCAGTGGAGGTGGGAGAGGTGGGCTGGTGGTCTCCGTGGTCTGATGAACTTGCTTGCTCTGCCTCCAGGCACTCAGGGGCGGCACAGGAGGGAGCGTATTTCCTCAGCAGACAGTTCTCAAGGAGCCAGTATGGGCCTGGGCGTGAAAAGGGTCCGTGCCCTCAGGAAGCCCACCACAGGGGCAGACTTGCAGGCCAGTCCTTACAGTCATTACAGGGTGGCTGAGGCCTGGTGGGCTGGAAGGTTTCCTGTAGGAGGCAGCTTTGAGTCCCGCCTGAGAAGCAGCACTCACTGGGCGGGGATGGGGCAGGAGGATACTCCAGGCCTGGGAATCTCAAGGGGAAAGGCCAAGAGGTGCGAAAAGCCTCTCTGAGTTCAGAGAGGGGTAAGAAGCTCAAGTGCCCATGTCTGGGAGTGGGGAGGGAGGATCCAGGAGTCTGGGGAGGAGGCCAGAGGCCCCTGAGCTCCCTCCAGGCCAGGAGAAGGCTGGAGGCTGTGTCTTCCAGCAGCAGGGAGCACGTGTGTGTTTGGGAACAGGCCATGTGGATGCTGTGTTGCAGGAAGGAGCTGGTGGGGGGAGCTGAGGAATTGGGGGGCATGTTTCTTGGAGGTGCTGTTCTGGGGTGGGGCTGGAGGTGGGAAGGTGGATAGGGCAGGAGTGGAGGTAGGGGCCCAAGCAAGGGAGGAGCCTAGGAGATCCCGCACCAGCTGGAGAGGTGTACATGTGTGCACACGTGACGTGTAGATGCGTGTGTGTGCACGCCTGCGTGTGTGAAGGGGGGAGCAGTTTGTCTGGATGGTGTTGGAGGGCACATTGCAGAGACAGGGCCAAGCCGGATCATGAGAGGCCTAAACTGTGGAGCAGAGGAGCTGGGGAGGCACCAGAGGCTTTAGAGCAGGGCGGCGACGTGACTGTACTGCAAGAGGCTTCCTTCAACTGCTGTGCAGAGGATGGGCTGAGGCAGGGTAGGCGACAGTCAGTTAGGAGACTGCTGTGCTGTGCTGGGGGGCTTTACTGGGGTTGGGGGGAGGGGCCAGAGAGGAGTGGGGTGGTGGAGCCCAGGGCGGCTCAGTGGAAGAGGTAGCATTTGATCAGAATGTAAAAGGTGAGAGGTTTGCTTTCTGGAAGTGGAAGGAGAGACACAGCAGGTGGCTGGAACAGTCCCTACAAAGGCTCGCAGGAGGGAGAGGCCAGGCTGGGGGCCAGTATATTCAGGGGCCTTTGAGGAATAAAGGGCAGGTTGGAGTCAAAAAAGAATGTCGTTTAGTGAGGCCCTCCGTGTGCTCAGCACGGTCTACCCAGGACTGAGCGCTAGCTCCGCCACCCACAGCTGCCTGGTCTTGGGTAAGGCGTTTCACCTCACCACCTTCATTTCATTGTCTGTCAAATGGGGACCCCGTTAGACTCAGCCTCACAGAGTCACTGTGAGGATTAGATGAAATAATCCACCCGCAGCGTGGCCTGGAAGATGTTCAGCCGTTATTGGCTGTGTCCTTACCATCTCATTTAACACAGCAACCCTGCAGGGCAGCCTCGCATCCCCAGGGTCCGGTGAAGACATCAGCTCAGAGAAGCTGCGCAGACTGCCAAGGCCACACATCTGGGAGGGGAACCGAACAAGGGTCTGAGTCCAGGTTATGAGGACCCCAGACTTGGTGCTCTTTGCCGGGTGCCCACAGCCTCCCAGAGCGCCTGTAAAATGCCCAGCCCGGTAAACTTGTTCCCCTCCTTGCGCTTAGGAAGCTCCTGGATCCAGTGTAAGAAGAAGCAGGCAGGAGACCAACGCCGATCTCTGGGTTCAGGTCAGCTGCTTGCTGTTGGAGCCTCAGTTTCCTCATCTGGAGGAAAAGGTGACCTTATCCCCTGATAAGGTCACACGGGGCTCCCACAAGCCAGCAGTGTCAGCTGACCTTGTGGTCTAGGCGAGGCTCCCGGCAGGGTCTCTGTCCACGTTCCTCCCCTTTCTCTGTCCCTCTGCACCCGCCTGACCAGACTGTCCTGAGGGCAGGGCCAGCATGGGAGCCATCATACTGGATGGCTTCCTGATGGTCACAGCAGCCAGAAGGAGCTGGGAGGCCTGGCTGTCGTCAGCCGTAATGGGCACACCGTGGGTGGGGGTGAGTGAGTGGAGACAGAGGCCGGCTGGGAATTACATGCCTGGGGGCCTGTGTGGTCCTTTTGCTTTTTCAGTTTTCACTCCCTGGGTGTCTTCTCTGTGCCAGGCTTCTCACTGGGGGCACAGAGGGGACACAGAGGGGCACGCCGTGCTTCCTGGCCCTCTGGAGGGGACACAGTGACCCTTCAATGGGATGCTACTTGGAGGTGGTGAGCATGGGGGTGCTGTGGAGTGGAGTGGTGAAGCCAGACCAGGGGTTCAAAGCAGGCTTCCTGGAGGAGGTGATGCCCGAGCTGAAGCTGGTAGGAGTTCACGGTGTTAGTGGTCACCTGCCAAGAAGGAGCTTAGTCTCTGGCCCTGGGGCTGCAGGGAGCCCTAGAAAGATTTTGAGCAGGAGAGACAGCGTCAGAGCTGCCCAGCGGAAGGCTCCCTCTGGCTGGAAAAAAAGGAGATCCCTGTGAGGGACAGGCAAGTGATGATAGTGGCCTGTCCTGGCATGGACTTGGAGGCTGGTCTGATCTTCATCTTCCAGTGGGAGAGGCAGGAGTTGATGGGAAAGCTGGGCTCTGTGGCCTGAGCAACCAGGCAGGCGGTGGTGGCCATGACCGAGTGCGATCTGAGCAGCCAGGGGCATGCATACAGCCACCCTGGAGGAGAGGCCAGACGAGGGCGCCACAGGCCAGGGACAGAGCTTGGAGGAGCAGCGGTGGTTAGTGGGTCTGGGCAGGAAGGGAGGGCCTGGAAGGGGAAGGGGCGTGGCTAGGAGGCCATGGGCCTCAAGGCTGTTGTCCTCTCTGGGTTCAGTTTCCTCACCTGCTGCATGACAGGAGCCCTGGGTAGTGCTAAGGGATCTACCAGCTCTGACCTCCTTCAAAGTGCCCCAGAGGGTCTGAAAGTAGATGGCACAAGATGTGCCAGGCAGGGGATCCTGGCACCCAAGCAGCTCTGCTCCTGGGTTTGGAAATGAGTCTGCTAACAGAGTTGGCTCCTGCAGCATTTGCTGAGCCTCTTCTTCACGCTGGCCCCACGCTGGGGGCTGGGGACATGGTGGGGATGTAGCTCTGGTCCCACCCTTGGGGCATGCAATACAGAAGCACCTAGAAAGCCAGGAGTGTTAGCTCACTTTCGGCAGACCCAATCTGAAAATTCAAGCTTTTGATGAGGAATTGGAGGCTGATACTTAGTTTATAAAATAATTCACAGGAAGCTTTCTTTAAATGTCGAAGTCTCCGGTGCATTTGTCTGTCTGTAAGTTCCTGGCTTGTCTTTGTCTTTTCCACGGTGTGCCTGAATTCCTAGGCCAGGTGCTCATTGGATGTGGAATGTCTGGTTAGCTGGGTGCAGCCCTTCCAGGGGTCTCCAGCCCTCTTGGGTGGTAGTGGGTCCTCAGAGGTGCTGAGCCTCTCACTTAATCAGCAGCTTCGTGTCTGGGGGCTCAGCCATGTCCATGACCCTTCTTCTGGCTTCCTGTTGGCTCTGTGGTGCTTGTGTTGACAGCAGACAGGGACCTGCACCCTGCTTGTCCCCTGAGCCCTGAACAGGTGGCTCCCTGCCCCTCCCACCCTGGGCCTCCCTTGGTGATGCCCTACACACCAGACACTACTTTTGCAGGTCTTTGCAACCCACGGTGCCAAGCCCAGAGCCTGGCGTGTGGAGGGCCCATGGGTGCACGGATATTGTGCCAGTGCTGACAGGATCCCCGGGTTGTCTTGTCCACACCGCCCCCCGTGGGTGAGGAAGTCAAGGCCCAGGTAGAGAAGGGCTTTGCACCACTCCTGGCTGCTGCAGAGCCAGCCAAGGGGCACTTCTCTCCCCCAGAGTGCCCCTGACAGCAGAGGAGGCTGGGAAGGAGATCTGGGCAGAGCTAGAAGGGGCAACACCTTGGTGTGTCTCAGACCCTGCCCCTACTTAGCTGTGTGCCTTTGGAAAGTGGCTTCACTACTCTGGGCCTGATCCCTCATGTCTCAGATGGAAAAACAACGCCCGTCTTGCAGGGCCGTGGAGGGGGTTTCATGAAGTGATTGATGTAAATGCCTACTTGGGTCTGGCATGTGGTTGGCACTCGATTGATGCTCCTTGACTACTTCTAGGACGTTTCTTCTGGTTGCCGGCACCAGGTACAGGCAGAGCCAGGTCTGAATCCCAGCCTTACCACTTACCAACTGTGAGGTGGTGAGGCCACCTCATTTTTCTGAGCCTCCGTCTTCTCATCTGAGAAATTAATCCAACAATCTTTATTTAATTTAATTTAATTTTTTTTTTTTTTTTTTTTTGTGAGAGAGTCTCACTCTGTCACCCAGGCTGGAGTGCAGTGGTGCGGTCTTGGCTAACTGCAACCTCTGCCTCCTGGGTTCAAGTGATTCTCCTGCCTCTCAGCCTCCTGAGTAGCTGGGATTACAGGCATGTGCCCCCTTTCCCGGCTAATTTTTGTATTTTTAGTAGAGATGGGGTTTCACTATGTTGGCCAGGCTTGTCTTGAACTCCTGACCTCGTGATCCACCCACCTTGGCCTCCTAAAGTGTTGGAATTACAGGCGTGAGCCACTGTGCCCAGCCTGACGATCTTTATCTTGACATCCTGTAAGGTCGGGGAAGGGTGTTGAGTTGGCGGCAGCCAATCCAGTGCTCAGTCCCAGGCGAGGAGCGAAGAGTTCTTCATTTACAGCGTATGAGGCACTGTTGACAGTCACCACGGCCTGTGGGATGAAATTGCTGTCTGTACTCGACGGAGGCATCCCTTCAGGCTGTGGGATCGCTCTGCGTACTGTGTGCCGGGGGCGGAAGCTGCAGGGGAGGACTCACTGTGTTGGCCACTGCGGCCCCTGACGGTCCAGGGGGCCGGACGCTCACCAAGGAGTCACCCTGGGAGAGGTGAGGCTGCCCAGGAGGAGGGCAGGAGGGAGCCTGGAACAGATGGCCGGACCAGGCCCTTGAAGGGCCTTGACCTTCAGGAGAACACCTGGCTTTAGCCTGGGAACTGTGGAAGTGGCTGAAAGGGCGTTAAGAAAGAGGCCTCGGTGAGTCCACAAAAGACAGCACCTGAGCCGAGCAGAGGAAGGGGAGGACCTTGGGGCACACTAGAGACCCTGGGAAGTGGTGCTGCCATCCAGACAAGCTTGGACTGAGGGACAGCAGTGGACACGCAGGTGTGTGGCCTGGAAAAGTGTCAAGATGGATGGGAAATGAAAGACGAGGGGAAGGGTGGAGTCAGGCATAATTCGGGTGATGAGACTGAGGCACAGAGAGGTTAAGTAAGGGGCCCACAGTCACACAGCCAGTGGGGCCAGGAGCAAAGCCTCCCTCCTGGCATCTGTAGGAGGTGGCAGCTGGGCCTGTGGACATCAGTCCTGGCCCTGCGGCCTGGTGTGCACGTTGGGTGGAGGTGGCAGGCAGGTCAGAGCCAGCAGGAGTGACGCTGGCAGTGGCATCATCTCGCTTCATTTGCGGCGCTGCTTAGCACCAGGCATAATGGAGATGGATTGGGGCATCTGCCAGCGAATGGGGGACCCATTCCGTGTCGCCTGCCGCTCCATTAGGCAGAGATCGTGCCTATAAAGGAAGAGCTTGGGAAGAAGGTGCTGGAAGGAGCCAGGGCAAGAGGGTGGCCAAGTGCCGGGGCCTTCTGGTGGCATATGTGATGGGGACGCCCTGAGGACCCCGAGTGAGAGAGGCCTGGGTGCAGAGCCAGTTCCAGCCTTGCCTAGGGAGATGACTTGACCTCACTGGCCTCAGCTTTCCAATCTGTTAAGTGGAGGTTGATCTAAGGATGGGACAGTGTGGGACTTGGCGCAAGGCCTGGTGCATGGTCCAGGCTCAGTACGTGCTGGGTGCTATCACTATTACTGTTGTCATCATCGATATTGTTGTGTGGCAGTTGGAGTCCAGCAACTGGTTGGGGGGTGTCAGTTGTCCTCTCTGATTTGGGACGTTTGTCATCGTCTGCCAAGCCCAAGCCCGGTTAGCTCAGAGATGCCACCCTCAAGATGATGGGCCAGTGCCAGGACGTGAGGCCCACAGACTGCAAAGCCCAGGCCCAGCCCCAGGTGCGAGTGGAGGCTGTTGATGGGGGAGCATAAGGAAAACTCCAGAGAGGATCGACTTCTGGTTTTGAGGAGGGATTATGTGAGTCCAAGAAGGACATGCAGAGAAAGGACAAAGGAGGAGACAGGGCCACCCTGATGAGGCCAGGTGGTGGTCAGATACCATCCTTTGCCTGATTTTACCAGGTAAACATGCAGGAGGCTCAGAGAGGGTGAGGGCCTGGCTCAAGGTCACACAGCAGCTGTCACTGGGAGCAGGCCTGCCAGCTCCGGGGCCTGGGTGCTGTCCCCCTCTGTGAAAGAGGGGTGTGATCATTTATCAGGGGAGTTTAATAATGAATGAAGTTGAAGTGTCTTTAATGCAGGCAGCAGGACTGAAGTAATAAAGGACCCTGTATTAATTCGGAAGTTAATGAATATGCAGGTGTGTCTGAATGATTAATGGAGCTCTGAAGGCCTTGGAAAGGGGTGCGTGAGCTGTTGCTGATGGAAATATGAATATTACATACATCTGGGAAGTCGGATAAACTGGGGAACAGATGGGCATTAACCAACCAGAGGGCTCTAGCAGCCACTGAGAGTGGAACATACAGATATGTGGGGGCAAATATACAGTGGCGTGGGGAGCACGCTCACTTTCTTGCAATGTGATCTTGGGGGCGTCACTTAATCTCTGAGAGCCTTACTTCCCTTATCTGCAGAATGGGAAGAAAAATAATACCTGCTTCTGGCCGGGCACGGTAGCTCACGCCTGTAATCCCAGCACTTTGAGGGGCTGAGGTGGGTGGATCACGAGGTCAAGAGATGGAGACCATCCTGGCCAACATGGTGAAACCCCATTTCTACTAAAAATCCAAAAATTTAGCTGGGTGTGGTGGTGCGCGCCTGTAGTCCCAGCTACTCGGGAGTCTGAGGCAGGAGAATTGCTTGAACCTAGGAGGTGGAGGTTGCAGTGAGCCCAGATCGTGCCACTGTACTCCAGCCTGGGCAATAAAAAACTGGTTCCTAGTGTCCTGAAGATGAAATGTGAGAGAATCCCTTAACAAGGGTCAGTTCATTGTGAGCATCTCACAAACATGGGTCAGCCTTTTTAGAGACGAGGGCGGAGAATTGGTTGAGGAGGGCCAAGGAAAGTATAACAGTAGTGGTTAAATTCCCTTAAGGTGGACAGTGCTTCTGTTGCACTGACAGCGATAAGGAAGAAGAAAGATGAATGGCCCTTTACAGTTTATAAAGGGGAATCGCTCATTGATTATCCTTTTCCTCCTTGTAGCAGCTACATGGGGCAGAGGAGATGGTTCTTGGGGAAACCAAGGCTCTGAGGGGGCCGGTCACTGCCCATGTCACCCAGCCAAGCGAGGGCAAGAGTTGGGCCTGGGCCCAGGTCTGCATCCCTTCCCCCTGAGTCTCAGAAGATGTGGGACGCACGCACTGCCTGGGAAGGGCCTTTCCAGTATTTGCCAGGCGTGGGGCTGGGGACAGGGTCATCTCTCAGAGCCTCAGTTTCTCTCCCTGTCATGTAAAGGTCTGTCTGCTGCTCGGGGTTGGTTTGGGGCTCTGATGAGGAAGTGGGACGCTGTCTGTTCACCTATGCTTGGCCTTCGGGGAGTCCCAGACACCATCCTTTTGGTGCTGAGTCTGCTGCATCAGCTGGACTTCTATCTGGGGAGCCGTGGGCACCGGGCCACTTTAGCCGTGGGCTCTTGGGCATGTGTCTTGTCGTTTCTCAGCGTCAGTTCCCTCATATGACAGTGTGGCTGCCACGTGTGAAGTGTGCAGGGCCTGGCACACAGCGGGTGCCAGTGCGGTGTGCTCCTCTGTCCCTGGGCCCATGTCATGGCCCTGTGTGTGGTGGCTCTCTTGTGTTCCCAGGATGATTTGCAGCCGTGGACGTGTACAGAGAGCCTGCTGGGGATGGTGCTGGGCCCTGGGTTTACAGGGTGAGTGAGACTGTCCACACTTGGTCCCTGTCCTCTACGAGGCTGTGGTCCAGGCAGAAGTTGGATGTAAAACCAGTGTCCCTGTCATGCAACCTGGGATGGGGGTCAGTAGTCGGAGGATGGCCCCACACAGCCTTGGATGGATAAGGAAAGACAAGCTCATTCGTCTCTCTGTCTTCCCCACCAGAGCCCCAAACAGAAGGCCTGGCTTTGGCTATGAGTCCTCCGCTCACAGGAGGCAGTGCTGACAGAATGGCTGTTTGAATGAAGAGGGAGGGAATGAATGAATGGCTGCCTTCTAGGCTCCTTTCTCTGCCTCTTCTCAGCTCCAGGCCAGTGAGCAGGGGCGTAGCCAAGCCCCTCACTTGACTGTCTCAGGGATCCGGGGTGATCCTGTTGTACATCCTTCTCTTCTCCCAGGTCTCTGCCTGGGCCTCCAGGGCCTCCCCCTGGGCCGGCCTGGCTGGGTTCAGAAAACTGTGTGTTGCTGGGTAAAGAACCTTCTGGCAGTCATGGTCGGGGAGCAGCCTGCTGTTGACAAGCAAGGAAAGCGAGGCCCAGAAGGGAGAAGGGTGGCGGGAGGGGGCAGGGCTGGGGTTAGAGCCTCTGTCTTGACTGTGCCAGGTCGGCTGCCCTGCAGTGTCCAGCCTGGCCATGTATTTATAGTCTCTACTGTTCTATATTAACACCCGGGCCTGCCCAGGCCTTTGCAGCCTCTGGATCTGAGGACGCCTTTGAACCCTCTGGGGGGCTGTGGAATCAGAGCTCACCCCCATGGGGAGGGGAGAATGTGGCTTCTTACCCTTCCCTTCACAGCTCTGGGGCTCACGCTGGGCCCTTTGCCTGCAGAATCTTTGCCGGCCTGGGTGAGGGTTGGGGCCACCCTTTGGTGGGTTCAGCTTCTTCATCTGGGGTCCATTTTCATGCCTTGCTTCCTTCTGGCTTGGCAGGGAGGCCGTGTGTACAGCATGAGATCAATGCACGGGCTGTGTGGCCTTGGGCAAGCCAGGCCCCTCTCCAAGCCTCAGTCTCCTCATCTGTAGAATGGGCATCACTCGCACCCGACTCTCCACTGTCTGGCACTGGGCACTCCATGCTTGTGAGCTGGGGGTCACTGTTTACACTCCTCACATCTCTCTGGTCCTCATCACGAGCAGTCCTCAGAGCCTGGAGGGACCGGAGTGTCATCTCCATTTGACAGATGAGGCCAGTGAGGCCCTGCCGCAGCGTGACTTACCAGAGCCATGCTGCCTGTTGGGGCGGAATTCAGACTCATCTAAGTCTGAATGTTCCAGCTTCCCAGGCCCCCTCCCCAGGGCCCATGGGCTCCTTGGGGGCAGGCCAGGCTCCTCACCCCACCAGCTTGGTTCCTACCCCCGGTCTTGGGGAGAGCTCCACTAACTCTATGCTTTTCTTACAGAGCAGAGACGACTGGCCGCCCTGAGCGCAATTCAATTCAACAGACATTTACTGAGTGCCTACTATGCGCCAGGCCTTAGGCTGGGCACTGGGGGAGGGGCGCAGAGAGGAAGATGGGGTCCTGTCCTCAGGTAGCTCCGGGCAGGGCGGGGCGTGGAGAAGACAGGCAAGGGCTAAACAGCTCAGCACCAGGAGAGAAGCTGCTTGGCAGGCTGGACGCAGCAGAGACCCGGGTTCAAGTGCATCACTGGAGAGCTGCTGTTCCTCGTCCGTACCTCAGTTTCCCCACTTGTAAAATGGGGGAGATGATCTCTAGGACCCATCCAGGATTCCAAGGGCTATACCTCGGGGTTGTGGGGGCAGAGCAGGGGAGTCACCCTGCAGAAGGGAGATCTCCAAAGGCTTCTCAGAGGAGGAGGCATAAGGTCTGGGCCCGGGGGATTGGGTCAGGTGGGAATGGGTCCTAGGGTTAGGACCAGCTAACGGCCAGTGAATAACAGCCTGGTGGACGTGGGTGTGGGCATGCCCCCAATTCCGTAGGGTTGCGAGAGGACATGGTGGGGTGTGAGCTTACAGAAGGAGAGAGGGGTTCTAGGGCCATAGGTCGGGGCTTGAGCTCTATTCTGGGGCCAGTGGGAGCCATTGTAGGCTGTTGAGGGCGAGTCAGGAACAGCTGGTCCTGCTCTGTCTCACCCTCTTCTCTCTCCCTCTCTGGGACACACTTCAGGATCACATTCCTATAGAACCTTGCAGCCGTGGGGCCTTGGCAGCTCCTGCACTGTGTCAGGCACTGTGTACGTTAGTCCTCATTGCGGCCCCAGTTCACAGAGGAGGACGCCGAGCTTGGAGAGGAAGCTCATGCCCAAGGTCACGATCTGACTCCCAAGCCCCCCATGCTTCTCCCACTACCTCCCACTGAAAGGGTTCCTGTTCTCTGTGACCTCTCCCATCCTGGGGACCCCCTCCACAAAGCCCTGGGGGATGCCTGCCAAGGGCAATGCAGTTGGGTTTGGAGGGCGAGGTCAGGAAAATCCCAGATGTTAGCAGGACTGGCTTTCTCCAAAACCTGAGTTTCTGCCCTAGCAGCCACCTTCTGGGATACAGAGTGAGGCGGGGCTCCTTCCCACTTTACAGATGAGAAGACTGAGGTCCTGAGAGTCATGTGGCTAGTCCAAGGTCAAACTCAAGGGAGTGACAGCCTAGGCTAGAAGCTGGTCTCTTTATTGCCCAACTGAGGCTGGAGGGAGACTCAAGTCCTCCTGAGATCCGTGCAAAAGCTGACCCCTCCCTGACCTCCCCAGGGAGCAGAAGAGCCCAGCACTGGAGTCACAGACCTGGTTCAAATCCTGGTTTTGTTTTTTGCATGAACTGTGTGATCTGAGCAAGTCATTACTCGGAATTACTCGGAGCCTCGATTTCCTTATCTATATGAGGGTGGCGAGCTGGCCTCCTTCACTCAGCCATGAACAAATATTTATTGAGCACCTACTGGGAGAAGCAGGACCCTTCTTCGGGGAACTCAGTCCAGGGGTGGCAGCAGCAGTTATGATTCCGGTTGTGATGGAGGAAGGGCAGGGGGCTGTGGGGACCCACAGGAGAGACCCCAGCCAGGTCGGAAGAAGGCAGGCAGGTAGGAGGGCAGAACAGGCAGTGGCTCCCGCAGGACCACGTGGGATGGGCTCTGGATGCTGTTGGCATTTTCCCAGATCAGCCTGAGCCAACGAAGACTTTTCGGCAGGGAGTGCCATGCTCAGGTTGACGTTCTAGAAAGCTCATCTTCTGCTGGGTGGAGGGGGCATGGAGTGGGGAGGTAGGGTTGGAGGTAGAGAGACCAGCAGGAGCAGTAGGGGGAGGAAGTGGCACCAAGGAGGGAGTAGGGGCAGGTGGGGAGGTGTGGGTGCCTCTCACCGGGTTTGGGAACTGGGAGAGAAGCAGGGGAGGAGGGAGAAGGGGCTGTGGGAGATGAGTCCAGTCATGGAGCTGGACATGGATGAGTGAGTTTCAGGTGCCAGAGAAGGGCCCAGGAGGCAGCTGGGTACGGTGGTTTGGGTGTGGTCAGCCTGGGGCTGACATTAGAAGCCTTGGGAGGGGTTGAGAGGCTCTTGGGGTAGGGGAGGGGGAAGCAGGTTTGAGAAAGGCAAGGCAGTGAGCAGGGACCAGGACATCAGGGGAGGCCACTGCTTAGCGTACAAGCAGAGGAGCCCGAGGGGCCACAGCCTGGGAGGTCACAGGAAAGCAGAGCTGTAGGTCCCCAGCCCAGGAAGGAAGTGGTAGGACTTAGGTCTGCGGGGAGATTTCAGAAGGCAACGTGTCAGGCGCTGTGCCTGGTGCCGGCACAGATGAGGTGCCCAGGAGGGTCAGCTCCTGCATCTTTTCACCCAAAGGCAGAAGCTTAGTCTGTCCCTTACCCTCCTGAGGAGGACGAGGCGGCTACAGAGGGGAAGGTGTTGGGGAAGGAGGAAAAGGGGAAAAACATTTGCATGCATGACAAGGCTGAAGTGAGGGAGAGAGAAAGGGGGAGAAAGAGGATAAGAAATTACCATACACCAGGATCTTGTTATTCAAGCTAATTTTCAAAGGACCACAGCTGTCACACTGAGATAATTCGTTAATTATAACAGCCATTGTGCTTTGGCAATGGGAGAGAAACCGAGGCCGGGGAACAGGCTGAAGGTGGGGGTGGGAGCAGGCTGTTGGGGGGGGGCTAGACTTCAGAGAGGGGACAGGGACAGAGGCAAAGAGGGGTGTGTTGCCCTCGGGACTGAAAGGAAGACATCGTCAGGCCAGGCCCCATCCTTCATCACTGTTATTGTTGCGGTGGGTACTGAGGTCCTCCTGCCTGCCTGGCATGTGCCATGGTGCCACGCGCCAGGCCCCCACAGCGATACCTGCAGGAGGCAGCTTCCTGGAGCTGTGACCCTGCCCAGACCCTGGCCTGTGGCCATCCCCTCCACAGCCCTCTGAGCTAGTGCCCTTCTTGTCCCACTTTACAGAAGAGGAAACTGAGACCCAGGAAAGATTAGCTTGCCAGGACCATGGGGTGAGGTGGCGTAGCCCGGATTCCAGCTGAATGTGGACCCTGCACTTTGGCAGCACATTAGGGAGGTCCAGTCCTGGTGGACTGGCCACGCGGAGTTGGTGGACGCAGGAGCTGTCACATAGATAGCCTCACGTTCGGGCTGTGGTTTCTGCCTAGCCGGCAGTCCTGGGGCGGCCCTCCCCGAGGAGTTTCCGGGGCTCGGTGTTGACCCCTCTGCACTGACAGAGCCTCCTTGTTCTCTGATGCTGCAGCTGCAGGCCCCCTGTGGCCTCAGAGGCGGCCGTCAGTCTGGCCTGGACCCTCCCACCTGCTCTAGAGAAAGCTGGTCTCAGGGCCAGGGGGAGGGAATTTAGGCCACCCCAGGTAGTGTCCATAGTGACCCCTTGCGACCTCCTGGTTAGAGGTTCTGAAACGACAGAAGCTGAGTGGGCTGTGGCCTCAGGAGGGGTTTCTCAGCCTGGGCCTAGAGGGCTCCAGGACCCTGGGTGCTGGGCCCTGGTAGGGACAGGGGGCTGGGGCGTGGCA
Organism: Rhinopithecus roxellana; assembly: GCF_007565055.1. NCBI lineage: Eukaryota > Metazoa > Chordata > Mammalia > Primates > Cercopithecidae > Rhinopithecus > Rhinopithecus roxellana. The sequence continues at coordinate 35,820,318 of NC_044561.1, read as the reverse complement.
GGCAGGTTTCCCAGTCCCAGGTGAGCAGAGTGAGGGCATCCTAAGTCTGTGGGGGAGAGGGGTGGGACCAAGGAGCCATTCCAGAAACCCCAGGGCCCCTTGGTGAACTGTGGTGTGGCTTCAGGAACTCAGGTCTCCTGGTGTCCACAGCAGCCATGCCTGGAAACAGCACCTAGGCTAGGTCGGCTGGCAGCATTCTGTGGGGGTGGGAATAATGTTTGGGAGAGGGTAACCCCCAAATCCCAGTAGAAGCCCCAAACTTGACCCAGGCAGGGTTGTTGGCAGTGGAGAAGTGGGCCTCACAGGGTGGCAGGTGGGCCTGGGGTGGCTGTGTGGGAGCTCCCTTGGCTTGGGGACCTCTCCCCGGTGGGGCTGCTTGGAGCCAAGGGGAAGCTGTCGGAGAGTCAGTACAGCTTAAAGTCCTGTAGAATTGGTGACCCACAGAGGCCAAGACACAGGAGACTTTTAGGACCAAATAAATGGTAGATACATCCTAGAACCCTTGAGCCCCAGACTCATAGTTGGAGACCTTCCTCCCTGAATGACAAATCCAGGCTCTTAGTATCCTGGTGCTAAAACCCAGGAGCCGTGGGTCAGGAGGATAGGGGAGGGGGCTTGAGGTCGGGCAGGGGTTAAGTACAGGAGGCAGGGATTGGGGCACCGTTGGGTCCCAGGCTGAGAGGCTCGCAGGAATACCCCTGACAGACTGGGGTTCTACTTGTGCCCACGCTGGTGTCCCCTTGTTGCTGGCCTCATAAACTCTAGTGTGCGGGGGTCAGCTGGCCACCTAAACCAGAGAGGCAGGGAGGAGGTTGGACGCCACCTAGGCCCATGCCACTGCTGTCCCTCCAGGGATGCAGAGTCAGGGAAGCCAGATCTTCCCTGGATCTCAGTGGATTTCAGAAATGAGAATTTTTGAAATAAAATCTGCCAAGTTTTCAATATTGGCAACTGATTTAAAAAAAAAAGAAAACCACCATCCAGACAAAACAGGATCCCACAGCAGCTCTTGAACAGAGCCTGGGGCGGTGGAGGCTGGAAGCCACTGCATAGCAGTTGTGAGGCCTCAGTTTCCTCATCTGCAAAGTGGGAATAGTGATAGTGCTTTTAAGACGTTTAAAGTTGGCCCAGGATCAAATGAGTTCATATGGGAAGTGCAGAGGCCCAGCCGGTGCAAGCACTGAAGCCTCTTTTCATCTTGTCCGTGGCCGCCCATCCCTCCCTGGGCTACCTCTCAGGGGGCTTTGCTCTCCGCCACTGGAGCCTCCACTTCCCCCTTGGGGTCCCCACATGCACTGCCCCTGTCCTGGGACAGCCCTGAGGGTGCTGGAGGGCAGGGAAGCGTTCGCCCCTTGGGACCCTGGAGGAGGAGCAGGTGGAGGAGGCAGAGCCGGGAGGGCGGGCCTAGCCGGCGCCTGGTACATAGTAGGTGCTCCATAAATGTTTATTGAATGAATGAATGGAGGCCATGCAGGCAGAGGCAGCCGTGCTGCGCAGGCACTGGTGAAAGAGCGGGTCCAGTGGACACTGGTGAGTAGTGCCCAGGGGCTGCAGCTGAGGGGGCCAGCAGGGGCCGGTGGGGGAGGCGAAGGTCAAGTCGGGAGAGGGCAGGGGTCAGATGGGGAGAGGCCAGGGGTCAGGAGTGGGAATTGGGGTCAGGTGGGGAGAGGACAGGGGTTGGGAGTGAGAATAGGGGTCAGGTGGGGAGAGGGCAGGGGTTGGGAGTGGGAATAGGGGTCAGGTGGGGAGAGGGCAGGGGTTGGGAGTGGGAATTGGGGTCAGGTGGGGAGAGGGCAGGGGTTGGGAGTGGGAATAGGGGTCAGGTGGGGAGAGGGCAGGAGTTGGGAGTGGGAATTGGGGTCAGGTGGGAAGAGGCCAGGGGTCGGGTGGGGGAGGCAGGGTCAGGTGGGGGAGGCAGGGTCAGGTGGGGGAGGCAGGGTCAGGCAAGGGCAAGTGGGGAGTGGCTAGAGGTCGTGGGGGGTGAGGAGGTGGGGTCAAATGGGGTGAGGCCGGGGTCAGGTGGGGGAGGTGGGGTCAGGTGTGAGACGCAGAGTCCATGGAGGAGGTGGGATCCAGGGGAGGAGAGGTAAAGGCCAGGCTGGGGAGAGAGTGGGTGAGGGAGGCAGTCTTGAGTAGCCTGGAGAATTCTGGGAAAGCCAGGAGGTGGGTTCTTAAACACAGGTCATCCTTGGCTGTGGGACAATCCTGTCCCCAGGTGCCTGGTGGTGGGTGGGGGTTTGCCAGGGAGTGGGCCCTGCTCACGGGCTGTGTGGTTACAGCTGCCCCCAGAACCAGGCTCAGGCCTCTCCTTTCAGGCCACGGGGCGGTTTGCCTGGGCCAAGCCCTTTGGTAAAACCCTCCACCCCCTGCCTCTCTCCTTCCACCAAGGCTTGGACATGGAGTAGGTACTAAAGATGACTGTGGCACCCTGTGAGCAGGGAAGGCACGGGGACCAGGTGAGCCATGGGGGGGTGACACGGTGGGCAGGTGACAGGGCTTTGGGGTGGCTCAGCAAACCAGAGATACATGTGTACTGTGGTTTTCCTCCAAACAGATGAGGAAACTGAGGCCCAGGGAAGTGAGGCGCTGACTTGCCCGAGGTCACACTGCGGCCCAGTGGCCCAGCCCCAAGCCCCTTCTTTGGCTGAGGTTATGCCTGGAGATGCGCGTCCAAAGCACCAAGGCCTTGCAGAGCCCATGACGCCTCGGCTGTCAGATGTCGGTGCTGTGTCGTTCTTGTTAAGCTCTTTTGAGTAAAAAGGCAGCTTAGTGAAGGGGAGGCAAATCTGTCTGCCCCAGGAGCAGACGCATAGTAGGTGTTCAGGGAATACATAGTAGGTGTTCAGAAACATGGGCAGTGTGCGGCTGCTTGGGCCGCATGCCTCACCCAGCCCAGGGCTAAACTACAGGCAGGGCCCCTCGCCCGGGCCTGGTCCGTTTCCCTGTGACACAGATGCAGTCATGGCCTGCTCACCCAGTGCAGGATGACACAGAACCCGGAGCAGGTGCCAAGGCAGTGAGGGGCAGGAGCCAGCTCCCCCGAGACCCAGAGCAGCTGGTGTGCAGGGCTGAGACTAACAAGACATGATTGAATGGGGGTGGATGAACACCCAGCACCTCGGAAGAGACCTAAACAGATACTGCCCAGAGCTGCCCAAGGACCTTGAGAGGGCACCAGGGCTGCTTGGCCGTGTGTGTGAAGGGGCCTGGGGGTTTGGTTGACATCTAGGACAAGGTGAGGACACAACGCTGGTCCCTCCTGACTCTCACTGCATGAACAGAAGCAGGGAGCCCAGCCGAGGGAGGTGGAGGCCTCTGGAGCTGATCCTGCTCCGAACGCATCGGCACTGGTGCTTGGTTCCAGGCAACACATTGTAAGAGGGACCTTGACAGTAAGCATGACCCGGGCAGCTGTACCCAAGGGCAGGAGGGACTTGACACCACAGCATAGAAGAGCAGGTAGAGGACGCGGTGCTGTTTAGCTTGGATAAACAGAGCGATAACAGACCAGCAGATGTCAGAAGGATCTTTATGGGGTACTGGCCTTGTCCCTAATGGCTCCAGAGAGTGAGGTGGCAGCCATGAACAGAAGCACAAGGAGCCAGACTTGGCTTTGTAATAGAAAAATTTTCTAGCAATCATAGCTGTTCAAGAAGGGAATCAGGGCCGGGTGCGATGGCTGGGTGTAATCCCAGCACTTTAGTAGGCATAGATGGGTGGATCACTTGAGCTCAGGAGTTCAAGACCAGCCTGGGCAACATGGTAAAGCCCCATCTCTACCAAAAATACAAAACAATTAGCTGGGCGTGGTGGCAGTGAGCCTATGGTCCCAGCTACTCGGGAGGCTGAGACACGAGAATTGCTTGAGCATGAGAGGCAGAGGTTGCAGTGAGCTGAGACTGTGCCACTGCACGCCAGCCTGGGTGACAGAGCTAGCTAGACTCTGGAAAAAAAAAAAAGGCCTGGCACGGTGGCTTATGCCTGTAATCCCAGCACTTTGGGAGGCCGAGGCGGGCAGATTACAAGGTCAAGAGATGGAGACCATCCTGGCCAACATGGTGAAACCCTATCTCTACTAAAAATACAAAAATTAGCTGGGTGTGATCGCGCGCGCCTGTAGTCCCAGCTACTTGGGAGGCTGAGGCAGGAGAATCACTTGAACCTGGGAGGTGGAGGCTGCAGTGAGCAAAGGAAAAAAAAAAAAAAAACCAGTAGCTTCAGGTGGGTGCTGAGAGCCCTGTCACTGGAGGTTGGCAGGTGATGGGACATCATCTTCCAGGGAGGAGTCTTGGAAAGTCTGCTGGTTCCAGGAGCTCAGGCTGGCCTGGGTTCTTGGCTGTGTGGTCTTGGGCGCATCACTGCACCTCTCTGAGTCTCAGTTCCTTGCCTATAAAATGGGTGGCATAAGGAGGGTGGTGAGGCCAAAAGGAAGGCTCGGTACATTTTGTGCCCCATCACAGGGAGGCTTCTCCCTCTGATATTGAAGATTTGGACTCAGTGAAGTCAGGGTCTCCAGGATCTCCCTCAGCATCCCTAGCCTGAAGCTTTCATTCCACACAGCACGTCCCGAGAACCTGCTGTGTGTCTGACCCTGTTCTAGGCATGGGGGTTACAGCAGGGAACAAGGTCAAATCCTGCTTTGCTCTTCTGCTGGGGATGGGGCAAGGCAGGGCAATGATGAACTAAGTGACGTCAGGTAGTGCTGGCTGCTGTCAGGGGACCGAAGCCTGGGTTGGGTGAGGAGTGAGTTATTTCAGACTGGGGGGCCAGAGAAGGCAGGGGTCAGGGGTAGGGAGCGATTGAGCAGAGATCTCAGTGAAGTGGATTATGGGGATTCTGGGGGAAGAACATTCCAGGCAGAGAGAAGAGCAAAGGTCCTGGGGTGGGAGCGTGCCTAGGGGTTTGAGGAGCACAGCTGGCCTGGAATCAGTACTTCCTGATTGATGGAAACATTGAAGTCTCCCGAGGCTTGTGGACAACTCCCCCTTGCACCTTTCCTCTGACAGGGGCAGAAAACCCAGTAGACTGGTTCAGTGTATGTCCCGCCCCTGCCATGGTCCCAGCTCTTTGGAGAGAAGCCAGGGAGGAGAGAGCCTTTGTCTTCTCATCTATACGATGAGGCTGACAGCACCAGCTGTGTGGGGTTGATATAAGATTCAAGGAACGTCAAATGTCAAGGCACAAAGGAGCACTGGACAAAGGGTATGTGACTATCTTAGAGGCCAGGAGACTGAAGCCCAGAGGAGTTAAGTGATGTGCCTGATGTCACACAGCTCAGCATTTGATCCCAGGACCCTTCCTCACACCATCCATGCCCTGAAGCAAGGGCTCATTGCACTGGAAATCCAGTTAACTTACCGAACGGTCATTCCATGGTGAAGGTATAATCCGCCCATTTTGCAGACGAGGAACTGAGGCCCAGGGAGCTCCAGGCGGTGACAAGACCAGTGTTCGGACCCCCGGTTTGAGTCTCTTCCCCGGGGGGGGTGGCAGACTTTGTCCCTGAGGGCGGAGTTCCTGGCCTGGTGCTAGGGTTCCAGCAGTGAGGGGTGAGGCAGCTGCCTGCCTGAGAGACCTGGCTGGGCCCCAGGAGTCCTCCATCCTCCTAATCCTCAGTAATGGCATTGACACGGACGGTGACAATGACACCTCCGGGAGCCTTGGCCAGCCTGGCTCAGGGAAGAGCCCGTGCCAGGGCTTATGAGCTGCTGCAAATGAGATTTCCCTGGCCGAGCCTCACGTCCCTGCTCCTGAGAGGCCAGGACACAGACCGCGCTTTCCCCACCTGCTCCTGGAGCTGACGGGTGTCCCTGCAAGAGTGTGGCCACACAAGTGGGAGCCTGGGGTGGTGCGTTTGTGGGGCCTCCTGCCCTGCACTGAGCGTGTGTGTGTCTGTCTTGGGATTTCGGGGGAACTCTGGGAGCCGGGTGGTACTCACCTTGCCACGCGGGGAGAAACTGAGGCTCGGAGAGGGCCTGCAACTCACCCAGGGTCTCAGCTGATCGGACCTTCATTTTCCCTGCTGACCTCCGCTGCCTGCATTCCCAGCTGGCCTCACTCTGTCCACCCTGTCATCCACCCTGGGGAGTTAGCCCAACCCCCCTCAGCCCCTCCCACACACCACAGTGCAGTGGGGGCTCTCCCCGGGTCGGGAGTCCAGACGCTCCTCTGACAGGGAAGCTTGGGAGTCAGCCTATAGTAGGGGGCCGAGAGGACGTGACCCCGAGGTTCAGCGAGCTTGAGTCCAGGGGAACCCTGATCTTGGATGATGAGGGTTGTGAAGAAATAATGATAAAACCCCCGTTAATAACAGCGGCTGTCATTCACAGAGGCCGGGCACTGTGCCAGGCTTGCCCTCTGAGGGGGGTGGGGTGGGGCTGAGCCAGGACTCCTCGTCTTCTCAGTTTTGAGTCCAGAGAGGGGCCCGGGACCTTGGAGCACCCAGGCGGAAAGGGCACAAAGCCAGCGGGATCACTGGGCAGCTGACTACCTGGAGAGGGGAGGCATTTGCCTAGAGTGACTCTGGGGTCTGCGGTCCTGCCCAGCTCTGAACTGACACCCCTGCACCACCAGCTCTGCCCTCAGAGGAGCAAGGGCTGTGGGGTCTCACTGACTCTCCTTTCTGCCCACGAATGTCCCCATGAGAGGGGATGTCATACAGCATGCAACCTGCAGACCAGGAACCCCCCCCCCGATAGCAGCATGCACCCTGGCAGTGCAGCTGTTTCTTCTGTGGTGGAAGGAGAGAGCACCCCTTAAAGACAGCTGCTGGTGGGGTACTTGGGACCTGAATGGGGAAATGCTGTAGGGGAAGGGTCCAGTCAGGCCAGGGAGGACCGCTCTTTGCTGGAACACGCCACCCCTCAATGCCTGCATGGCTGCACCCCTCCTGGGCTGTGCCACCAAGGCTCTGGGCAGAAGAGGCCTCTGTGCCCCACGGCTGCTTCCGTCGCTCCCCCTTCCCTCTGGGCTGGTCACAGGCTGCCTTCCAGTGGTTCAGCCAGACCAGGTGTCAATTGTCTCCCTGGCCTCTGGGCCTCTGGGCCGGGGGAGGGAAGCAGGTCCCCCGCCCCCCCATCTATCATCTAGATAGCTCACTACCATCGGTGCCTCTGTCTCAGACGCGCTTTCTCCTTTTCTCTCCTCCTCTGTCTGTCTCTGCTCGGCTGTCTTAATATTTTTGCCTTTACACCATTCTCAATGCTCGCCTCCTCCCTGCAGCGCCCCCTTCTTCCCGTCTCTCATCACCTGGGTATGTGGGGTGCTGCCCTGTCCCCCCTGCTGTGTGTGTGGGAGGACCACCCTCATGGGAGGAGCGGAAGGGCATGACTTTGGCCATGTGACCACTGGACCCTCAGCCTCAGACCTGAGAGGACAGGCTGGCGTCCCCACCTTCCACACCTTGAGTGTGTGAGCAGCTGGGCCGGGGGCCAAGTGCTGCTGTCAGCGCCTTCTTTGCCTCGGCCTCTCTGTTCCCTCCCTGGCTGTGTCAGGTCTCCACGGGTGTCAGGCAGGCAGCCCGGGATGGGGACCGGGCAGCTGACGCACCTGGGACAGGGCGATGGGAGCCTCCTCCCAGCTCCGTCTGAGTCACGGGGGTGGGTGGGAGCTGGTTCCAGCCCAAGCCATCCTGGAGACCAGGAGGAAGAGGAGAGAGGGCCACAGACAGGTCACCTTGAGGCTCAGGTGGGCAGAGCTCCGAGTGGCTGGGGTTGGGGCACGGAGGGCGTCTGCCCACCCTGGACTGTTTGGGAAGAGCTGGTGGGGGGGCTAGCTCCCCTCCCACGTGGGCCTCTTCTCCCACGCCCCTCCACGCTCAGCATCTTCCCGTCCTTCGGCAGGGCCTGGGCTTTCGCAGGGCTCCAGACAGCTTGGCTTTGTCCAGTACCCTGGGTCTGGCTGTGGGGATGCTGGTTTGAGCAACTCAGATGTGAAGAAAGGGGCTGGAGTTGCATGTAGGCACACACGTGTAGAACACAGAACACACAGAACACGTACTTAAACATGCCAACTATAACATAGATGGGTGCTTGCATTCCCTGGGACGTCCCCGACACACATACCTTCCCGCCCCTCCACACACAAGCACATACCCCCGCAGCTGATGCACAGGACGTGTGCACACGCGCCTGCCCGCACATCCTTGACTTGTACACGTCAGCACACCCCTGCATCAGCACTCTGAGCCACCTGCGTGTGCACCTGCATACAAATGCGGTCCCCAGACATTCCCCGATGAGGAGGAGGGACTGCATTGGAGCAGACGAGGGTCCTCTGACAGGCCGGCTCGTGGATCTCTGAAGTGGCAAGCAATTCCAGTACAACCTTGCTACCTGTGGGAGGGGAAACTGAGGCTCAGAGAGGAATAGAACTGGCCTGGGGTGCCCTAGGAGCCAGTGGCCATACTGGATGGGGCCAAGGTCTCTGCAGCCCTGAGACCTTTGTGTAGCACAGCCAAGGACAGAGCTGCTGTCTGCTGCCTGGGCACCCCTTGCTGCCTGGCTGCCTTGTGGCACCCCCAAGCTGGTTCTGTAGCGACTGGGGAGGTGTGAGGCTGGCCTCAGAGGTCCAGATCATCACAGCCTCTGACATAGCGTCAGCCTTTAGTCCAGCGGGCCATCTGGACTCCCTGTTCACCTTTCACCATCTCCACCTCGGACTTCCTGTGGGATTAACCCCGCCTCCGCACCCATTTCCCTTTCCTCTGTTCCAGCCCTCTGGGGCTCAGTGCTGTAAATTGGTTTTGCTTTAATGGCAAAGGTTTAAAAATTGTTTTAAGTGCTCTTTCCTGGACTTTCCCAGGAGGAGGAGGAGGAGGAGAGAGAGGCAGAGGTGGCTCTTGTGAAACGTCTCTGACTTTCTGTGTCCAAACGTGGATTTCTCAGACCTAATCTTCACATCCCTGGCCCCTGCTGGGCTGTTTCCGTAGTTGAGAGCACAGGGTGGGGGCTGGGGCTGGGGTCTGTCCAAGGAGCTGTGTCCAGCTTGCTGGGCAACCTGGCCAAATCTCCCCTGAGTCTGTGGCTCAGTTTCCCCACTTGGAAAGTGAGGGTTGATGCAGATGGTCTGCCGCGGTGACCCCCGTGGTGCCTCCCCTGCCCTTCTACATCTTGGAAATGGGCAGCCTGAGTCCCCTGCCTCTTCTCCCACATTACATGGGCCGGAAAGGGACCCACTTTGTAGTTGTGGAAATAGACTCAGAAGATGTTGTGGTTTACCTAGCTGACTGGGCTGAGTAGATGTGGGGCTCCAGGCCTCCTGACTTCTGGCTTGGGCTCAGTGCCTTGGGAACCTTGATCCTGGTCCAGGCTGTGCTGTGTTAGTTGGGGCAAATCTCTGTCCCTTTCTGGGCTTCTGACTCTCCAGCCATAGAAGGGGAGCCGGGCCTCAGCCATGCTATTCCAGAAGGCTGGCCCCCTCCCAAGGATCAAGGTGTTCCAGGGAAGGCACTTTGGGGAGACGATGCTGGGGTACCTCTGGCCTCCCAGAGGCTTGCCTTTCTTTCCCTTGTCTCTGCTCTGCCTGTGGGGCGAGCTGTCCCCACGCCCTCCCACTGTGGGAGACCCTGGCTTCTGCGTCCCCCTGCTTGGGGGGCCCGACAGCTGCGATGTTCTACTCCCCCTCCCCCATGGAAGCTGAGACAAGGGAATTATTTTTGGAACAAGAGCAGTTACACAACAAATGAATTATTTATCTTTGGGCCTGGAGGAAAGGAGGCATTTTGCTGGGCTTCTTAATTCTTTATCTGGATTCAGGGGTGCCCGCTTGGGTATGTGGACGTGTGTGTATGCGCCTGCTTGTCGTGTGCAGATTATAGGTGTGCTCGTGTGTGTGTGTGGCTGTCTGCGTGTGCATGCCGTGGAGGTCTGGCTCATGTGGGGGCATGTGGGTCTCTGTGCAGGTGGGGGGATGAGCGTGGTCTCCAGGGTGCTGGGGGGTGTGTGTCTGCACCTGTGCCCACCTGTTTCTCTCTGGTGTCCCTTCTGTGCCCATGGTCCTCAGACTCTGCCTGTACTCCCACTATTCTTCTGTCTCCCTCCATCCCAGCCCCTGGGCCCCCTCCTGCCTCTTGCCACCCACCAACCCCGCTTCTTTGATGTAACAGGGACCCCAGAGTGCTTGCTGGCACAGAGGCCCTGGGACGGGGTATGGAGAAGGGACGGGGGGCCTGCGCTGGAGCTTGACAGGGCTGCTCTGAGCCCTCACACTGATCTGTCACCCACTCTCGATGCTGCCTTTCAGGAACCAGGTGCAGATGGGTCTCTTCCATCCTGCCCCCATCTCTCTCACTCCCTGCTCAGTGCGGCACTCTCCAGCTTCCTGTGGGAATCGTCTGAAGTTCTGAGCCCGGAAGCCAAGGAGGAAGACAAGGAGGAGGAGGAGGGAGAGGAAGTCAAGCCCTGAGAACTCTTGTACCTTCCTAGCAAGAGACAAGGAGTAACCCTGCCGTGGGGCCCCCAGCCCCAGCCAGGCCTAGTGCCTGCTGTAGCACCCTAGAAGGCCCCCAGCAGTTGGCACTAGCTGTACCTACCTTGCCTGGGGCCCCCGTGCTGGGGGTTGCCCCCAAGATGGTGGCGGCCCCAGGGAGGACTGTACTGCCAGCCCCAGCCTCTGGCCACTAGGCACCCCCTGCCTTGCCCCGGCCCCTCACTCCAAGGCCAGCGCCATGCTGCGCCTGGGGCTGTGGGCGGCGGCGCTGCTGTGCGTGTGCCGGCCGGGTGTCGTGAGTGCCGACTGCTGGCTCATTGAGGGCGACAAGGGCTACGTGTGGCTGGCCATCTGCAGCCAGAACCAGCCGCCCTACGAGACCATCCCGCAGCACATCAACAGCACCGTGCATGACCTGCGGCTCAACGAGAACAAGCTCAAAGCTGTGCTCTACTCCTCACTCAACCGCTTTGGGAACCTCACCGACCTCAACCTTACCAAGAACGAGATCTCCTACATCGAGGACGGTGCCTTCCTGGGCCAGTCGAGCCTGCAGGTCCTGCAGCTGGGCTACAACAAGCTCAGCAACCTGACGGAGGGCATGCTGCGCGGCATGAGCCGCCTACAGTTCCTCTTTGTCCAGCACAACCTCATCGAGGTGGTGACGCCCACCGCCTTCTCCGAGTGCCCGAGCCTCATCAGCATCGACCTGTCCTCCAACCGCCTCAGCCGCCTGGACGGCGCCACCTTTGCCAGCCTCGCCAGCCTGATGGTGTGTGAGCTGGCCGGCAACCCCTTCAACTGTGAGTGCGACCTCTTCGGCTTCCTGGCCTGGCTCGTGGTCTTCAACAACGTCACCAAGAACTACGACCGCCTGCAGTGCGAGTCGCCGCGGGAGTTTGCTGGCTACCCGCTGCTGGTGCCCCGGCCCTACCACAGCCTCAACGCCATCACCGTACTCCAGGCCAAGTGCCGGAACGGCTCGCTGCCCGCCCGGCCCGTGAGTCACCCCACACCCTACTCCACCGACGCCCAGAGGGAGCCGGACGAGAACTCGGGCTTCAACCCCGATGAGATCCTTTCGGTGGAGCCGCCAGCCTCGTCCACCACGGATGCATCGGCAGGGCCCGCCATCAAGCTGCACCACGTCACGTTCACCTCGGCCACCCTGGTGGTCATCATCCCACACCCCTACAGCAAGATGTACGTCCTGGTGCAGTACAACAACAGCTACTTCTCCGACGTCATGACCCTCAAGAACAAGAAGGAGATCGTGACGCTGGACAAACTGCGTGCGCACACGGAGTACACCTTCTGCGTGACCTCGCTGCGCAACAGTCGCCGCTTCAACCACACCTGCCTGACCTTCACCACGCGGGACCCCGTCCCGGGAGACCTGGCGCCCAGCACCTCCACCACGACCCACTACATCATGACCATCCTGGGCTGCCTCTTCGGCATGGTTATCGTGCTGGGAGCCGTGTACTACTGCCTGCGCAAGCGGCGCATGCAGGAGGAGAAGCAGAAGTCCGTCAGTGTCAAGAAGACCATCCTGGAGATGCGCTATGGGGCTGATGTGGATGCTGGCTCCATTGTGCATGCTGCCCAGAAGCTGGGCGAGCCTCCCGTGCTGCCCGTGTCTCGCATGGCCTCCATCCCCTCCATGATCGGGGAGAAGCTGCCCACCGCCAAGGGGTTGGAGGCTGGGCTGGACACGCCCAAGGTGGCCACCAAAGGCAACTATATTGAGGTGCGCACAGGCGCCGGTGGGGATGGTCTGGCTCGGCCCGAGGATGACCTCCCGGACCTCGAGAACGGCCAGGGCTCTGCTGCAGAGATCTCCACCATTGCCAAGGAGGTGGACAAGGTCAACCAGATCATTAACAACTGCATTGATGCCCTCAAACTGGACTCGGCCTCTTTTCTGGGAGGCGGCAGTGGCAGTGGGGACCCCGAGCTGGCCTTCGAGTGCCAGTCCCTCCCTGCAGCTGCTGCCGCCTCCTCAGCCACTGCCCCCGGGGCCCTGGAGCGGCCCAGCTTCCTTTCACCTCCCTACAAAGAGAGCTCCCACCACCCACTACAGCGCCAGCTGAGCGCCGACGCGGCCGTGACCCGCAAGACCTGCAGCGTGTCGTCCAGTGGTTCCATCAAGAGCGCCAAGGTCTTTAGCCTGGACGTGCCCGACCATCCGGCCGCCACAGGGCTGGCCAAGGGCGACTCCAAGTACATCGAGAAGGGCAGCCCCCTCAACAGCCCGCTGGACCGGCTCCCACTGGTGCCGGCGGGCAGTGGTGGGGGCAGCGGCGGGGGCGGGGGCATCCACCACCTGGAGGTGAAGCCAGCCTACCACTGCAGCGAACACCGGCACAGCTTTCCCGCCCTGTACTACGAGGAGGGTGCCGACAGCCTGAGCCAGCGCGTGTCCTTCCTCAAGCCGCTGACCCGCTCCAAGCGTGACTCCACCTACTCACAGCTCTCCCCCAGACACTACTACTCAGGGTACTCCTCCAGCCCTGAGTACTCATCCGAGAGCACGCACAAGATCTGGGAGCGCTTCCGGCCCTACAAGAAGCACCACCGGGAGGAGGTGTACATGGCCGCTGGTCACGCCCTGCGCAAGAAGGTCCAGTTTGCCAAGGATGAGGATCTGCATGACATCCTCGATTACTGGAAGGGGGTCTCGGCCCAGCAGAAGCTGTGACCCCCCTTCCTCCGTGGTGAGGTCGGAGCCAGAGGGCTGGGGGCCCTTTGGGGGAAGGGCCCAGGCGGCCAGGGCGGGGAGCAGACTCGGGGGCTGAGGCCCAGGAGAGGACGCACATGCAGACCCGCACGCACGCACGCACACACACACCTGACCACCACCCGACTGTGAACAAACCAACATCTGACAATAACGGACAGGAAAACAGAGACACATTTTCCTTAAAGTTTACAAACTGATACCGAAACCAGTCGTCTACTGTGCTGCCCAGGGACTCTACTGGGGTGTGCAGGGCCGGGGGCCAGTGGGGGGAGGAAGGAAGCCAAGAAAGGGTGTGGGGTCTGGGGGTTTGGGGCTAGAAACAGGTGTGGGGACCAAGAAGGCTCGGGTAGAGAGGGACTGAAGCCCCTCTGGGGTAGGGAGAGGGCCCCCTCTCAAGCTGGGGGTCAAGTCACCTGCAGATTTAGCATTAGACAGACAATGGGCAATGTCTTCTTCCACTTTAGAGAGGGGGAAACTGAGGCCCAGAGAAGGGAGTTGACAACCCCAGGGTCACACAGCAGCTTAGCCTCAAGTCCCCCAACTTCCCAGTCCTGTCCCAGACCCCCTGCAGCTCCCTTGTGGACCCCTTCCTGCCTTCCGCCCACCCTACATCCCTTTCTGAAGTTCTCCCCTTGGGGCTGAGGGACTTGAGAATCAGGCAGTGCTTTTTCTTCCTAGAAAGCCACATGGCAATGCCCCCAGAGCGTGCAGCTGTGATTCAGAATCCTGGGGGGCTTTTGCCCCCTATGCCAGCACCCAGGAGAAGGGAGAGGGTCCTGTTGATGGGAAAGGAGCCGAGGCAGGGCGACATTCCACCAGCCCACTTCAAGTGTCTTCCACGTGGCCTGGGAAGAGTAGGGCGTGTGGTGGGCAGGCCAGCTACCAGGACATCTCAGGTGCAGGCCCCTGGCCTCAGCTTCTCTGGTCCTCCGAGACCCCTACTGTGATGCCTGGGGGGCTACAGGGAGGAGCTGTCATGGGGGACTTCCTGCCTGTCCCCATGGCCTGCGTCCCCACCTGTCCGACCCCATCGTGGGATCTCGGCCCCTGTCTCAGCTGCCCACCTGGGGAAGGAGGGCTTTCTTACCCACCCACTCTGGGCTGCTCATCCAGGCCTGGTCTCCTGGCCGGAGGGGCTCCCATGTTTCCATGGCAATGGCCACTCCCCTTTTTCTGACCCCCCCCAACATCAAACAAAGCACAAACAGTGAGGCCCCCACCCGAGAGGGGCGGGGAGCAGGTTGGGTTCGTGGCGCCCCGCCCCCTCCCAGGCGGCCTCTGTCACCATGGTAACCCTGTGCCTGGCAGTTGGTGTCCAGAGTGACCGTTGGGCTCTGGGGTTCTCTGTCCGTGTAGGCGGTGGCAGAGGGTGGTGAGGGTGGTGAGGGAGGGCCAGCCTGGCAGCAGCTCCTGGGGCCAGCTCTTTTGGGAGGCAAATCTGGGGTCCTGATACTGGGGTCTTGACCAGTCAGGATGCTGATGGGCTGAAGTCCATCATCCTTCACCTCTGGGTGGGAGCTGGGCCAGTGGGGTGTGGGAACGCTTGTACTAGCAGCTTTGCCTGCCTAGCAACAAGTCCCTTGGCTCCCACCCACCTCAGCATAGGGGGGGCCTTGGCTCTCCCCATGGCCCTGCCGGAGACCTCCAGTCTTGGGCCTGTGGCCCACATGGGTTTCCTGAGATTTGGGGAGTGTGACTGAGGGGTGAGGGTAGGCACTGGAGTGGCACCAAGACCAGCACTGTTGGTGGGGAGGGGCTCTGACCAGGAAAGCTAGTGCCATCCCCTAGGGGACCCCAACGACCTTCCTGCTGGGGGCAGGGGGTGGGGGAGGACAGCAGAGGGCTAGGAGGCTTGGGCTCAGCTGAGCACCTCTCTCACACCAACTTTGGGTGGACAAAAGCCCAGGGCTCACTTTGAGAGTGACGTTTGCAAAGAAAGACTGTTCTCCCGGGGCGAGGAGGGGAGGGGGCGGCATGGATACACGGAGCAGACCTCCCTCCCCCGGCCCCCAAAACCTGCCCCCCAACCCCTCCTCACACCCAGTCGGCACAACTGAGAAAAGCAAGCAGGCAGAGAAGCCAGGGGTGTGAGGAAGCAGACTCCCTGTTATATTTGCATGACGATTTTACTGTATTTTTCTGAGCAAACATCTGTCGTGTATGTGCCAGTTTGTCCAGACTCCCCCGCCCCCTCTCTGATGCCCTCCTTTCCCACATTCCGTCTGTTGTGATCTGACGAGCAGCTCTTGAAACCCAGGGAGGGGTCAGCTCTGCAAAAACAGACCCAAAACAGGTGCCACCAAGACACAGCCCTGCCCCACACCCACCTCCTGTGTTTCGAGCACTGGGCCCAAGTGCCACCTCCGTTCCTCCCTCCCTCCCTCTCTCTACTGCCACCTCCCTCATCCTGTAGTTCCTTCCCCTCCTCCATGCCAGGGAGGGCAGCCCCAGGGAAGCCTCCTCAAGGGCTTGTATCCCTGTGGAAGGGACTGTCTGTCAGTCCTGCTTGTTCCCGTTTTGCAGATGAGGAAGTCAGGGCTCCCAGACAGAGGCCTGGTGACTTGGCTGGCCAGCTGGGGTGGAGGATCAGTCACACTGCTGAGTATAGGAGGCCAGGAGCTTGGGGCTTGCTGGGGGGCTTCATGCAGAGGCTGGGGGCTTTGAGAAAGGAACCCATGGGAAGAAGGAGCATGCCTGGGGTGGGCCCCAGGGAGGGTTCCCAGCAGCAGGAGTTAGGGGCCTGTGCTTGCCATTTCCCCGTCCTTCCTGCGTGAAGATATCTATCAAAACCTCAGACTTTCTGACTGCAGGGACAGGGGCCCTTCTAAAGAGCAGGACTCTGATCATCCATTTGGGGAACTGGCCTTGAAGACCCAGTTCATGTGGTTCTTTGTGAGGCCGAGCAGGGTCTAAACTCAGGTCTCTGGCCTCCCGGCCAGGCCAGAGCCCACCCAGAGGCTGGCCTGCATCTGTGTCCCACATCCTGCTCAGGATGAGTTTTTCCCAGGCAGGCAGGAAGTATTCACAAAACGCTGCCATCCAAGGTCTGGGTTTGTGATGGTGATGAGCATGGTGGAGCTGGGCTGTGGTCTGGGGCAGGCCAGCAGGGCAGACACCAGGAGAGGAGGACAGGGGGGCCACAGGGAGGGAGAGGAGATGGGGGCCCGGTGGAGCGAGGGGCCAAGCTGGCTGGAGGACATGTAGGTGCTGCGTCCTGGACGGAAGTCTCCTGCCTTGGGCCCGAACGAGGTCACACCTGGGCTTGCCTGCCTCTGTTGGAGAAGATCCTCTGAAGCCGTTTCTGGGAAGTAGCACGATGGATCTACTCCTTCCTGGAGGGCACAGCAGGTGCAGCTAACCCTCCGTTGGAGCTTATGGCCTTCCAGAAGCAAAACACAGAGGTCTGGAAGGAAGGCAGGAAAGCCTGATTGGTGGGGAAACCTCGTCACAGGTCCTGGCCTTGCTTCTCCCCACGGCAGGAGGGGTCTCTCTCTGCCCACCAAAGATTCCTCACCTGGGCTCCCTTCCTGGGGCAGTGCAGGAGGCCTGTGGGGGCAGCCTGTGTTGAGGCTGGGGAGTCCGTGTCTGGGTAGGTCTGGGAAAAGGGCTGTCGGGAGTGAGGAGGGTGGGAGTAAAAAGACCCACTTGGGAAGGCCAGGCCTGGATCGCCCTCGGGAGGCAGCTGGGGCAAGGCAGCAGCAGTGGGGAGTGTCAGGCTGGCTGAGAGTCATCCATGTTCTCAACTGGAAGTTGGTCGCCTGCCCCACCCCCTCCTGGAAATTTAACAGAAAGGGGAAGAGAAGTGCAGAGAAGGAAAGGAGAGGAAAGGAAAGTTAGAGTCAAGAAACTAGGCCAGGCGCGGTGGCTCACGCCTGTAATCCCAGCACTTTGGGAGGCCGAGACAGGCGGATCACGAGGTCAGGAGATCGAGACCATCCTGGCTAACACGGTGAAACCCTGTCTCTACTAAAAAAAAAAATACAGAAAACTAGCCGGGCAAGGTGGTGGGCGCCTGTAGTCCCAGCTACTCAGGAGGCTGAGGCAGGAGAATGGCGTAAACCCGGGAGGCGGAGCTTGCAGTGAGCTGAGATCCAGCCACTGCACTCCAGCCCGACAGAGCGAGACTCCGTCTCAAAAAAAAAAAAAAAAAAAAAAAAAAAACTAGGTAGTGACAGTGCTAAGGCCGGGATGGCATCAGGAAAGAGGGACAACAGTGACAGGTCCTGGCTTATAAGGGGCCTAAGTGCAGGGAAGGGATAGACACAATACTCTCTAGTGACTGGTGCCTTTTGCAGAAAATTAAAATAGGGTGATGGGGTGGGGAGGGGCAAGGCTGGTCAGGGAGCATCCCTTGTGG
Source organism: Rhinopithecus roxellana (assembly GCF_007565055.1). Taxonomy (NCBI): domain Eukaryota; kingdom Metazoa; phylum Chordata; class Mammalia; order Primates; family Cercopithecidae; genus Rhinopithecus; species Rhinopithecus roxellana. The sequence continues at coordinate 35,802,790 of NC_044561.1, read as the reverse complement.
GATGGGGGGACAGGGAGCCAAGCTCTGAATGACAAGAGGAGCCAGAAGGGTGGGTGGGTGGGTGTGAACATGAGACTGGAGGGAGTGGGGTTGCAGTGGCTGCCTGTCCCCCAAGCCCTGCCTCTGTCCCCTACTACTCTGCCCCTGCCCATTCCTGGCCCAGCAGAGCCCCCTTTCCATGAATGTGGATGGGTGGGGCAAGCCACTGGGGAGCGTGGGGAAACTCAGCCCTAAGGGGCTTACTTTGCCCGTGGAAGCCAGTGTGAAGGTTGGGGCAGCCTTGCCCGACCCCATTGCCATCTCTCCTTTCTGACGTAGTGGCTGCTCCGGAGGTGGCTGAGCCCCAGGAGAGAGGACCTCCTCTAACTCTCACGCTTAGATTCCATCCCGACACACTCCCTCCCTGACCCTGGGTCCTTCCACCTCTAAGACAAAACCAGGGTCCACACTGCTTGCCTCCGAGGCAGCCTCAGCCCTCACTAAAGGTCAGGCAGTCCTGCTGAGCAGGAGGGAGAGGAAGGGGGTCCTGTAGGGCGGGCAGGATGGTCTGGGCCTGCTCCTCCTTCCTCCTGCCCCTCTGCCACTCCACACTCCAGCACAGGGCTGACAGGGGCTTGGAGTTCCTGCAGTGGTGGCCACACTTCCTTCCCTCCCTCCCTCCCTCCCTCCCTCCCTCTCTCTCTCCCTCCGGAGCCGCCAGTCCCCAAGTTGGCTGTGGTTGGGCACCTGGTTTGGGTCCTGCAGAGCTGGGCTTAGGCCCTGGGCTCTGAACCTGTGAACCCTTGCTGTGTTACAAAGCTTTCCTTCCTCTGAGGGCCTTGAACCCTCTCCTTTTCTTCTTTTGGGGGTGGGGGTTAACTTTATTTTCTCTTCCCTATATCTGCCTCTCCCTGCCCTCAATTTCCTGTTTTAAAACTGAATGGCACGAAATTGTTTTCCTCAACTCGGAGATTCCTGTATGGAGAGAATCAATTTCTATATTTGCAATAAATTTCTTATTTAAAGCTACGGGGCCACGGTCTATGCTGTATTCCTCCCACGTTGCACTGCCATGACCCTCGGTGCCCTTTTCCCCATTTCCCTTCCCACTGGGAACCCCGCTCATGGGTCTAAGGCTTAGTGGACGGCGGGGGTAACTGCCTGCGGTCAAGGAAAAAGAAGGGGGTCTGCCAGAGAGAGGGGGCCACAGGAAACTCAATTCTAGGGTCAGTGTGCACCCAGATGCTACAGTGTCTGATGGGTGGGGAGCCTGATGACCTCCCTTCCCAAAAGCCTAGACGTCCCTCTGTTGTGTACTCTCACTCAATTTTCTGCTGCCCTGGCCTCCCACACCCCAGGATTCAGAGCCCTGTACAGGGAGGCAGGGCCATGTGGGGGCATTCCTAGACTTCAGCTGCTTCCCAGGAGAAAAGCCCCCAGTCAGTGACCACAGTCTCTGAGGTCAGCCTCTTTCTGCCCCTGTCTATGGTGGGTCCAGTGTCTCTGTAGGACCCGCTGGTCCTCCTCCACACCTGGCCTGGGCAGCCTGTCTTGGGCCCCTGGCCCACCCCTCCTCTGGTGCCCTCCCACCATCTGCTGCGATTCTCCATGGCTGGGAAGTGATCCTCTCTGGTCCTTCGGGGTTTCTGCTCCTTCTCAGATTTAGGAGATGCCTTGTGTCTCTGGTCAGGCTGAGGCACTCAGGTCAGCGTCCAGTGACTGCAGGCTGAACCGCCCAAGCCTCTGTTCGGGGCCAGCCTGGGCCCGCCTCCCAGCCCCAGCCTCCTTACTTCCTAGAGGCAGAGCCCACCTACCCTTTTCTCAGACTCTTCTCCAATTGCTACAAAACTCTCCTCCAGGAAGGCCTGGATTCATCCCGGATTGCTATGGGGTATTCTAAACTCTGTGGGTCTGAGCTATTCCCTGATGTCACCCTGTGGCCTTCAGCCCAGCCCTAGGTCTGCAGGAGCTGCGTTCTAGTGGCTCTGGTGGCCCACAAGTCTGTCCTGCTACCCCTGACTATCTCCATTAAGAGTTGGTTGTACTCTGGGTACCCTCTGGGATGGCCCAGAGCCTGAGGCTGCTCACCTTCTACTGCCTGAGCCCCAGCTGGATGCCTGTCCCTTCCAAGTGCCTTCACACAGGCTCAGTGCAGCTGTCCCACGAGGGCCACAGCCAGCCAGGGTCCCTTCTTTGCTCTGCTTCCTGCCAGCCCTAGGCCTCCTTCGTGAGGGAGGTTTCAGTGTGAGCCTGCACCAAGGGAGGAGGAGGAGGACAGCGGTACACATTTGCGGGAAGCACAGAGGGGTAGGCCCTGGACCCTGACAGGCTCTGTCCCCTCAGGGCCCTCAGCCAGGGCTGCCCTATGGTCCCCAGACCCAACCCTGGGCTCCAGGAACCCCTGCTCAGCTGCCTGCCTGTCGCACTGGGTCCCCGTTCTCTTCATCAGCAGGAGCTGCTTCTGTTGAAGGACTCATTCTGCTCCTCAGGAAACTTAAGAGGTGATCAAAGTGGTCCATGAACCTCGTGAGTCCAAGTCCAGGCCCTTCCCCTCGGCTGCCTCCGCCGGCCTTGGGCGGGGGGAACCCTGCGGCCCCTGGAGTGTGGAAGTGTCCTCCGGGATGGCTTTGCTCCAGTGGGTGGAGATCCGGCCAAACAGTTCTTACTCAGGCTTAGAAAGTCACTTTTATTCCTTAATGTTACAAACGCAAACACCCTTGCCTTTTCATTTCAACTCAGAAGTGATTCTGTTTCTAAACAGAGCACATTTAACACACGTGTTTTGGGGCTTTGGGCTAATTTTGGTCCTGTTTACAAAGGCAATTAGGGAAATGTCCTTAGCTACCCCCCACTTTGTAAGTGTGGCATATCTGCTTCCCTTTCTGCACACTTCGATCATTTGAAAACCGAGCAAACGCTGTGAGCCTCCATACATTTTCACCCGTGCTTGCATCTTAACATACGAGCCATCACTTAAAAAGAAAACCCCAATTCTGAATTAATGCCTTACTTACAATTATTTATTCGTAGTGGCTCACGGACGTTGGCGAATATCTGAAACACTGCACAGGCTCAGATATCGTGACACAAAATGTAGATGACAAAAAGGTGACTTTATGGCATAAACGTGTAATTTTTTCTGGGGTGAAGGCAAGTTCCTCCATCTGTTGGACGAATGTCTCGAAGTGTGGCTGTACCTTGTGGACAATGTTGGGTTAAAGCTGGGCCCCAGGAACTGGATATTTCAGGTGGGACAAGGGTCTGGGTGCTGTAGACAAGACCATTGTTGCCAGGGGCACCCCACTTTGACACGTTCTGTGTCATGCCCTCTAAGTGGGGTGCTCTTCCCAAGCCTCGCCCAAGGGCTCAGCTGCTGGTATATAAGTTCTTCCTCCTTTTTCTTCCTTCTATTTTTCCAAGATATCTGTAACTCAGACTTCACTGACCACCCAGCCCTCTCCAGCCCGGGCAGGCTTCCTTCTCCAGCTTCTTTAATGTTCTTCCCCGTAGCAGGGCTCCAAGGAAGCTAGGTGTCCTCAGCACAGCTCCCTGGGCTCTGCTGGGGCTTGGTTTGAAGGAGTTGACAGTTCCAAGGTGACTCTGGTGACCCTCATAGCTTCTGGGCCAGGGACTTCCTTTTCTGTTTAGTTGTTTAGCTGAATATTCCCCTCCCTCAAGTTCCCCCTGCCTTAATAACTATAAATGTTTTCCTTCCAGAGGTGCGCCTAAAAGAAGCCCTTGTGGCTGGCTGCAGGGTTTAGGAGATCACTGCGTCTCACTGGTTCTCAGGGTCTCCTTTAGTCTCTGAAGGCAGGGCTCCAGGCACTCAGCCCCAGGCCCAGCATCTCAGAGGCTGGCCTCCTCCTGCTGCTGTCATTGGTGGGTCCAGGGTCTCTGTGGGACCCACTGGTCCTCCTCTGGGCTCAACCTGGGCAGCCTGTCCTGGACCCCTGTCCCACTCGCTCCTCTGGTGCCCTCCCACCATCTGCTGTTCATTTTGTTCACAGCCAGGAAGCACTCCTACTCCTTCTCAGATTTAGGAGATGCCTTGTCTCTCTGGTCACGCTGAAGCACTCAGGCCAGCATCCAGTGACCTCAGGCCTAACGGCCCAAGCCTCTGTTCGGGCGCAGCCTGGAGCCCACTGCCCAGCCCGAGCCCCCGTGCTTCCCAGAGGCAGAGCCCACCTGCCCTTTCTCAGAACTCCTGTTCTCCAACTGCTACCAACCCCTCTTCCAGGAAGGCCCCTTGATTTGGCCTGGCTTGTTGTGGCTTGCTTTAAATGAACTCCCTCGTTCTGAGCTATTCCCTGTGACTGGTGTCACAGTGTGGCACTCATTCCTGGCCTTCCAGGCCTTCCAGACTCACATTCCTTCGGGTCTACAGGAGCTGTGTCCTGCTGGCTCTCGTGGTCCATGGGGCTTTCCTGCTCCCTCTCTGCGTCCATGGGAGTTGGCTGAAATGTGGGGGACCCTCTGGGATGACCCAGGGCTTGGCCCCTCACCGTTTTCCTGCCTGGGCCCCACCAGGCCCCTGGCCCCTCTGAGTGCCCTCACACAGGCCCAGTGCAGCTGTCCCATTGGGGCTGTGGCCAGACCAGTCTGTCTTGCTCTGCACCCCCAGCTCTTTCCTGGCAGGCCTTGTGCTTTTTCCGGAGCCCCTCATCCCTGAGGTTGCCCCGTGGCCCTGTGCCTGGCCTTGAATCCCAGGCGCTCCTTCCCTGCTGCTGCCATCACCCTGGCCTCCCCGAGGCTTCCATCCTGTTGGTGTTGTGAGGTTGGGGTCTGCAAGCCCCTTTTTCCAGGAAAGCCTTTACTGTCTGCTCTTTGGCCAAGGGAGGCTTAGGTGATCCCTGCTGGCTCAGGTGTTTTCTTCACATTCTTCCCAGACTGTGGGGCTGGGGAGTCCAATTCTGAGTTCTGCTCTTGGTCTCACTTTACCCCAGTTCCCCTGGATAACAGGTCCCATCTGCAGCTTCCTGGTCTCTGCATCTGAGGACTCCCACATGGGGAACTGGTGGGCCCCGTGAGCTACCTTCCCAAGGCGCTTTGTCTGCAAGGAAGGAGACCTGATGCCAGGTGTGCATTGGAGGTGACGGTTCTGGCCTCCCGCTGCTCCTTGTTGTCCAGGCTGCTCTTGGCCTTGCCATGCTGGGAGCTCAGCCATTGCCCCCCTCCCTCAGGCATGTGGGGACATGTCAGGAAGCTAGGGCTTTTCTGCTTTCCCCACCACTCCTGCCTGGAGGGTTTCATGACTTGACTCCTAGGGCCCAACCTCCAGTTGAGGCCTGGGCTGCCTCTCCAGCATACGCTAGCAGCCCCTTCTCCTTCCCCAGGCCTAGGGCCCCAGCCTGCTCTCAGCTCTCCCCTCTCCTTAGCACCAAGCCCACCACACCCATTCCTACCCAGTCCCCACCCCAAAACACCCTCTCTCTCGGCCTCCTCTAAAACCACCTTCACCTGCATCTCAGACAGTGCATCTTCCGTCCTCCCGGTCCTTGTCAAACTAAGCAAGGTCACGTGTAAAGGAGTTCCCAGTGGGGTGAAACTCCTCCAGCAACTCTCGCATCCCTTGATTTAGATAGCTCCCAGAATGTGCAAATGGTCCAGGGGAGAAAACTCACCCATCCACCCCTCTGTCTTCTCACTTTTCAAACAGATTGTATGGCCCAGTCCCCATATATTAAGCACCATGGCTGTGAATATATATAAACCTCAGTCCGGGGGCTATTGCAGAGAACAGAATTCTCTGTAACTAATTTAAGCAGGAAAAAAATTCACAAGAGGAAACCAAGAGGTGGATGGAATTGTCAGGAGGGCTGCAGACCAGAGTCGAGGGTGGCCTTTTGGACTGACTTGTAAAGTAACTGCGCAGGACTGACCCACCAAGGAAGCTGCCGCCTGTTTCTGCTTCATGGGGCTGCTGAGGGAACGAAATGGTCCCTCGAGGGGCCCTGGGCTGCTGGTGCCAGGATCACAGCAGCTGCATGGGTACCCCTTGGGTGCTGACAATGGGCTGTGGACTCTCATCCTAGGGCAGGGACGATGGCGGTTGAAGCATCTCTCTGCCTCACTGCCTCCTTCCAAGGCTCTCAGAAGAGCATCTGATCTGCAGAACCCAAACATCTGTCCTGCAGCTTTAAGAGGATTTGGCAGGGTTGGGCTGATGCCTCACATCCGGTGCGTGGACCAGGGTGTGTTTATTTCTTCAGCAGCTCCGTGAAGTAGAGGCTTCACCCTTGCTCAACACTTTGGGGGAAAGACTCAGGGACAGTAATTGCCCCCAGCAAGCACAGAATACCCAGAAGACCTGGACGGAGTTCCAACCCACTTTACTCCCAAACTTTGCCTGTTCCCCCTAGAGATCAGGGCCCAAAGACTTGAGTCCCAGATCGGGCATGGCCAAACATCCCAACTTTAGGCTAGTGGAGTGTCGAGAGACGCCAGCCGTACAATAATCCCGGGGCCTGCGCCGGCCCTGTCAACCCCTGCATCCCCTGTCTTGTTGCTAAAATTCTGGTTCCTGCTGAGATATCTGCTCCAAATCCTTCCTTTAAAGATGAGAAGAGTGAGCCTCAAAAATAAGGGTTGGAAGTGGGGAGAGCCTTCCTGTGGTCATAGGAAGCATGACCAGGGAAGAGGAGGTCACATTTGGCAGTTATTTCTATTATAACCCAGAGACGGGAGGAGGAGGAGGCAGGCAGGACCAGGGTCAAGGGGGTCCCTGCCACAGGGCATGTATGTGAGAAGGGTCTACTCTGACTCTCCCTTAGCTCCCTGCTCTTCCCCACAGGCTGATGAGCCTGCAGGGCCCACGGGCATTCCCAGACACTTTCCATTTGACCATGCTCCAAGCACCTGGGATGCCAGGATTGACTGTCCAGTGGGGCCCTGGGCATGTTTCCAAGGCCTGTCCTTCCCAGGGTGGACCGTGCCACCCATGTGGGCACTCTTAGGCATGAGAGATGACCAAGGAGTAGCTGTATGTGGGAGTTATAGGCAGAGCTTGAATGCGTGGGGTCACAGTTGCTATGCATGCCTGTGAGATCCTTTAAGTTGTGAGATAGTGCTGTGGGGAGGAGAAGAGGGTGTCCTGTGGGCCAGGGAATGGGACTTGATTTTCCATAGGCCACCACATTCAGGGAGGCCAGGAATTTGAAATTCAAACCTGTTAGAGGTCATCATGAAGGTACATTTGTCAAGGCAGGAGGATATTCTAACAGTCTGTTAGCTGAATGGAGAACTTTTCAGTATTTAGACACACAGGATTTGGGCTTCCCTTTGTATTCATGCCCGGGCCTGGCAAATACTAGGGGGAGGCCTGGGCTCCGGGTTAATGGGGCCTGGGGGTAGAAGTCAGATGGTGTGGGATGAACCCACTGCTTGGAGGAAAAGGCTGTAAATGGAGGAAAAGGAAGAGGAAGTGGTTTTGCTGTTTTGTGTCTGGGCAGGAGCAGGGTGGGCTTGGAAGGCTGCTCATAGAGGAGGGAATGACCCCGTGGGGACTGGGGAGGTGGAAGGGGAGATGGCATCACTTGGGCTCAAGAGTTGGGTGGCGCTGGCAGGAACTTCTCCTGGGAGTGGGAGGAAGGCGGGATGGAACCGGCTACTCATGGAAGGCAGGAGAAGGGGTAGGGAGGAGGGGGACTCAGAAAGTCACTTTACATTTGGGGTATCTTCCTTTTACCCTTTCCAGCTAAGTAAAAAGCACATTTTTCTCTCTTCTGCTGCTCAGCAGCATCGCATGGCCCCATTTCTTTACCTAGTTTCTTGCTCTGAGGGTCAACTCACAAGTCTTCTTCTAGGTGCCATGTGAGGCACCAGCCCTGGCTGGCGCCTGCGGTGGAAAAGCCTAAAGGAGACAGCACCTCTGTCTCTGGGGAGGTGCCGGGATGTGGCTGTCCTTTAGCTGTTTATTAGAAAGGTCCTTTGATATGCTTCAGGTGAGGGTTAAATGCGGGAAGTAACCCCAGGAGACAGTGGAGCCTCGAGTGGCTCGGTCTCTGCTGTAAACACCATTCCAGGGGCACAGTCCACCCATCACATAGCACTAGAGGGGAACGCTGCGCTTCACTCTGCCCACTGCAGTGAGGCTTCTGGGCCATCTTGGTTCTTCCTCTCCATTTTTGTTCTGCCTTGTGCGAACCTCTTCTTTGCTCTGCTTTGTTTCCTGGTGGCCAGAGCCGCTCTTGCCTCCTGTTTTGCTTCTGTATATTTCAGTTCCTGCAGCTCCCATTTCTGGTCCATGGCCCCTGCTTTCCCAGCTCCTTTCAGTCTAAGGAACTTTTTGACTTTAGGACCTGAGAGTGGAAGTCTCCCCACTGAGTCCCCATTGACAGCTGCTCATCGACTCCCCTCAGTCTGTCCCTGAGCTGTCCCTGTGCCAGCCGGACGGAGGTTGCTAAGGGGGGGATGGGGTGGGGTGTACAGAGGTGCGTGGTCCACGGCTCTTACCTGGAGGACTTCACTGAAGGACAAATCACCCACTGTGTGTCCACACTGTGCTCACACGCAGAGCTTCCAGTGACACCTCACAAGAGAGCCATGAGGTAGGCATGAGGCCATTTGATTTCTGCTGTACTCTTAATGAGAGAAAGGTAGTTATTTTTACCCTCCATGTATGGACCAGGGAACTGAGGCCCAACAAATGCTGATTAACATAGGCAAGGCCAGGCTGCCCACTCTCCCTGACTCCAGGGGCTCATGTCCCCATCCCAGGCCTGGCTGCCTCTACACCTGTAAATCCAGGATGAGACACCCCAGGCCAGGCTATGAACATAGGGCTGGACTGACCACCAGGGTCAAGGGAAGGAGTGTGGTTGAGGTAGGAGATGGAGACTCAACTCTAGACCAGATTGAAGAGTGGCTAAAACAGGAAGAGGCCCTGAAAGCACCTCTTTCTAGGAGTCATGCCTACCACCAGCACCATCAGTTTTACCTTTGTCCGTAGCAATACCCAGAAGTTACCACCCTTTTCCATGGCAGTGACCCGGAAGTTACCCCCCACTTTCCATGGCAATGACCTGGAAGTCATAGCTCCTTTTCTAGAAATTTCTAAATAACCTGCCCCTTAATTTGCAGGTGATTAAAAGTGGGTATAAACATGACTGTGGAACTGCCCCTGAGCTGCTGCTCTCAGCACACTGCCCGTGGGGTAGCCCTGTTCTGCAGGGGCAATCACAGAGCTGTAACACTGTTGTCTCCATAAAGCTGTTTCTTCCACCACCAGCTCACACTTGAATTCTTTCCTGAGCAAAGCCAAGAAACTTCCTAGGGTAGGCTCCAAGTTTGGGGCTCATCTACCCTGCCCCACGGTGGTCAGGCACTGGGCCTCGGAGTGCTCCTCCGAACTCCAGAGCTTCAATTTCCACCTCTGTGAAATGGAGTGAGCTACACTTGCTTCACGAAGCTGCATCGAGGCACAGAAGCCTTGAGAGCTGAGGAGCGTTCATGGAGTGTGGCCTGGCCCAGGTAGAAGCCACTGAAGAATGTTGGCTGAATGAAGGAGGCTGCGACAGTGTTGCAGATACAGCAATGGAAGCAGATGTTTTGTTCAAAAGAAATAGGCCCCATAGAGGACCGAGAGCCAGGAGAACATCCGAGTGGGGTAAAGGAAGAGGGGAGTGGCAGCGGCCTGGCCAGGGAGGCCAGGGGAAGGCTCCCAAGAAGGACCAGGCCAGTCAGGGCAGAGCCAAGCCCCTTGTGCTAAGAGTCAGTGACAGCGACCTCACACCATCTGAGCCTTTCTGAGATCCAAACTCGGGAATTACTTCAACTCTTTCCTCTCCTTCCCTTCCTCCTTCCTTGGATTAGATCATGGAGTCTTACAAGTTATATTTTCAGTTCTCTGCAGGGTGGGCTTAATCCAGGTCTCCATCTCTTACTTGAATTCCTGCCACAGCTGGAGACAGTCCCAGGGGTACTAAAGTGTCGACTCACTGATTCCCTACTTAGTGCACTCCCCCAAGTCCCAGTGCTTCAAATACCAACATATGGATATATGTTGGTGACTTCCAGCCCCATGTCCATCTCAGTTAGCCCAGCAGCCCCTAACTCTCCTGCTTCCTGTGTAAGTGGCAGTCCCCTGCCACTCAAGCCAACATGATGGGTCGTTTTTTGGAACTAGTCTCCACCTTCCCCTCATCTCATACTGACCTGACTTGAAAACTCATCTGAATCTGGCTGCTTCTCTCCATGTACCCATCCCCCCTGGGGTGCAAGCCACACCACCCTTCACTTGCGGGATGATAGCAGCCAGTGGGCCCACATCTGGCTGTGCCCCTCATCTATTAAATCATCTCACAGGCTCTTCCAGTCATGCTGAGAAGGCCCATCACCCACTCATGCCTCTGGATCTTGGCACCTGCCAGAAATGGTAGTCCCACTCCCCCTGCCAGTGATTGGCTTAGGAATGGCCACGGGACCCAGTTCCAACCAGGAGGAGGAAATGGGCAAGGCAAGGAAGGGATATCATAATCCTCCTCTAGAAATGGTTGTATCTAATCGGGATGCAGATGCCTGAAACTCTGCAGTTTAGGAAACACTACGGCCCGCTCTGTGAAATACTGAGATGTCCAAGTGGAAAGAGAACAGACCCTGTGGACTGAGGCTCGCCCCGGGGGACCTGGACCTTTGTGCCTCTGCCTTTTCATGTGAACTGATGTCTCTTGCTTGAACTCACTTGAGTAAAGGTTTCGTGCCACTTGTAGCATGTGCAGATGTAACCATCAACACAGAACTCCTACTTCCTGGAGACTGTGGGGGATGTGAACTTACCATAGGTTCATGGAGTGACAAAGCTGTTTCTAGGGCCGATGCAGCCGTGGGCCATGTGAATAGAATCACGGGGTCTGGGCTGGGGGAGGTGAGGGTTCTGTGCTCTCCCGCACTGGCCAGACTCCACCTGGAGAGGCTACGGTCAGTCCAGGGTGACTACACTAGCAGGGAGGTTGACCTGCCAGGTCCATCTGCTGAGAATGATAGCATTTAGAAGGGCTGGGAAACCCTGCCATGCAAGGGATGAGTGAGAAAGTGGGGCTTTTTCTCCTGGCAAAGAGAAGGCTGGTGGTGGGACTTCACTTCGGCTTCAGATGCAGGCACGGGGATGTGTGGAGGGAGTGGCCACGCTCATGCTGCTGACCAAGAGGAAGTCAATGACAGTATAGAGTTTGTCAACAATTGAGGGCAAATTCAAACTTCAGTGGGTATCATTCTCACCCAGGGAAGTTGGTAAAAACACAAAGGCCCAGGCCCTGTCTTTCAACGAGCCTGGGCTCCAAGTTGTTGCACTCTAGGGGGTTTTGGGGACACGCCAACAATTTTGCAACCTCTGACTCAAGGGAAGGAAGCCGACATTTGTGAGGCATTTAATGTGAGCCAGGTGCTGAGCTGGGCCCATCACTGTGGCTCCCATTTGATTTTGACACAAATTCTTTGAGCCAAGCACTACTACAGATGGTTTTGGGAAGTGTAGTGAGTTTCCCATGAGAAGTGTGGCTAAAAATCAGTAAGAAAAGGATGATTAGTGTGAGAGGAAAAGGAGAGTAGGAAACGAATTCTTAAATGAAGAAATAAAAATGACCAAGAAACCTACGCAATGATACTCCTCTGTTGTGGCAGAGATCACAAGCTGTTCTCCAGTATCCACCTTCCCTTCTTCCATAGGAGCAAAACCCTTGATTTTTGGTCAGGCATGTGGTCTATTACTAAGACACTCCCCAACCTCCCATCTAGCATGAGGCCTCGTGCTCAAGTTCTGGCCAATGAGAAGTAGCAGATTCCAGGAATCATCCTAAAAAGGCAGCTGACAGGTGTCCCTTATTTCCTTTTTCTTTATCTTTTTCTTGTGGCTGGAATATGAGACATGATGGTTGGGCTCCAGTAGCCTTATAGGGCGGTGAGGAGACCTTGGGGACAGAGATCACACACAGCAAAGTAACAAGAGGAGGGGTCTGGGTGGCCAAAACCATGGAGTGGAGCTGACATGCTGGCTCTAGACTGCCGTCCTCCTGATTTTACTTAAGCAATAAATGTCTGGCTTGAGTCTCTGTTATTTGTTCCCGTGCCTATACCTAGCTGATCACAACAGAGAAATACAAAACAAGACATGAATTTGCCAAACTCCTGATCACTTTTCACTCATGAGATTGGCAGAAACCTAAAAAGACGATGATATTGTTAGAGACAGTGCAGTGCTGTGGTTAATATCCCTCCTGCACTGGACTTACCAGCTGTAGAAACTTGGACAAAGTGTGTAACCCTCTGTGCCTCAGTTTCCTCACCTAAAAAATGAGTGTCAAACCCGGTACTACCCCACAGAGTCATTGTGGGGAATCGGCGTTTAGAACAGAGCCCCGTACACAGCACGTGTAAGTGTCTGCCGTGACTATTACTATTTAGCTGGCACACCTGAGGTTGGTGTGCAGGTGTAGAGGAAAGACGCTCATGCCTGGCCAGGAGTGTGAAACGTAGACAGCCAGAGGGCTCTTGCTGTTTCAGAACTTTCCAACTACACACAAGACTCCCTCCAGGGCCAACCCAGAAATTCCACCTCTAGAACCCTGAATCCCTTGGGCCAAACGTGTTTCAGATTTTCAGAAGCTAACTTGGCGCATATGCTCCATCCTGTGTTACTCTTCCACGGGGTTTGGGCGTGCCCCATGCTGTAGACCTTCTGGGGTGTTCAGCCCACCTCAAGTGCATCTGGGGAATTCTGGGGAGTGAATGCCCTTGGGGTAGCCCTCAGCTGGTAAAGCCCAGGGGCAGGTGGGTAAGTGCCCAGCAGCCTCTAGTCCTTCAGAGAAGCACCCCACATTGCTCAGGAGGTCCTAGAGAAGTCGACTGCCCTCTCCTGCAGTGCCCTCTGGAGTGACCTCCCTAACCACCCTTGTATTATCTTCTCCCGACCCGCATCTCACTCTCCCTGGTTGCTCCCTCCTGGATTCTGTTGTCACCTTCCAAAAAACCACCTGCACTCAAGTCCCGTCTCAGGCTTTGCTTTTGGGGAACTCAGCCCAAGATAACCCCCCGACCAAACATATTATTTCTTCAGCAAGCTGCACACATAGCACAGTAAGTGGGATAAACAAAGATACCGAACACTGTCACATCAATCTGGGTCAGATTTGCTGGCAAATAGGTAAAAGAAAAGGAGTATGGTTCTGGTTCTGGGAGTATTTGGGTTTCATGGCTGTGGATATGGGACCGGACTGCATTCTGCAGAGCACAAAGGCACCCTCTCTTGCTGAGTTCACTCGGTGTGAGTGGAGAGGCTCCCCTGGCCACGGACTGTACTCAGAAGGGCCCGAGACCACAGCAGTCACCAGGAATTGGGCCCTCCAGGAGCTGACACTTGAGGGTACATGTCTGATGGAGCTTCTGGCAAAACTTGGGAAGGAGAGCTCTTGGGGGGGGAGACAAGGCCACAATCAATGGGTGCTCAGGGGTGGCCCCGCTGCAGAGGTGAGGTCTGAGAAGGGACTTGACAGTGTGAGGAAGCCTAGGACGCATGATCCGAGGCAAAGAGAACAGCAGATGCAAAGGCCGCCAGGTAGGGCAGGGGTTTGAAGAGGAGGAGCAAGGAAGCCAGAGAGGAAGGCGGAAGAACTGGCTGGTGGGAGGATAGGCACAGGTCACACGGGGCCTGAAGAGCTACGTTTCTAGCTTAGAAGAACAGCTGGTATACAGAGGGACTTCCAGCCCGTGGGCACCGCCATCTGATTTGAGTCTCTGGTTGTTGTGGGCATAGATGGTGCATTTTCGCAACAGGGCAAATGCGGAACTGGCACATGGCGTTTGCTGCCCGCCTGGCTCCCAGACTGCGTTTGTCCTAATGATACCCGTGGCTCACCGCACGCTACAGGGGCCTCAGAAGGAGAGCCAGCGCCACCTCCACCTCCACCTCGCCACCACGGCAGGGGCTCCTGATGGATCTCAGGGTGAGCACACTCTCTGCCAGTGACAGGTCAGGTGTGGGCAGTGACCAGTCTTAGCCAATGAGACATCAGGGAGGGCCCGCAGGTGGCCTCGGACCCCGCCAGCCTGGATGCGGAGGCCGACCTATGAGTCTGACTCGAGTTGGGGAAGAGCAGAACACACAAGGGGCCAGTGCTCCCTGCCAGGCTGCACTGTGGATGAGCCTGTGGCCCACATGAGGCTGAGCAGGGATTTCTGTCATTTGTGGCAGAAAACCTCCCACTGGCTAGTGAGCACCGTGTCCATCCCAAGGGCTATGACAGGCTATGGCTTGTCCCCGTCATGGAACACAGCAGAGCACTGAAAAGAATGAGGGGGTATCCTCCTGTCCTGAAAAGGACCCAGCAACGAGAGATATCGTCTCTTCTCAACCAGGGGTCATTTTGCCCCCTAGGTAGGTTGCCAGGTTGAGGAAATAAAAATGCAGGGCAGCCGGTTCGAGCTGAATTTCAGACAGTGCATATTAACTAGATGTCTTGTATTTACTCTGGCAGCCTTAACCCCAGGGGACATTTGGCAATGTCTGGAGGCATTTTTGGTTGTCACTGGGGATGGTTAGGTGCTACCAGCATCTGGTGGGAAGGCACCAGAGATGCTGTCATACATTCTACAATGCATAGGACAGCTTACGAAAAAAATATCTAGCCTAAAATGTTAGTTGTGACAAGGGTGAGAACCCTTGTATTAAATGAAAGATAGCAACAATTCCATAAGATATGGTAGGATCCCATTTGTACGTCCTGTATTTACTCTGGCAGTCCTACCCCCGGGGACATTTGGCAATGTCTGGGGTTGTCACTGGGGAGGGGGTTGTGTGTGTACGTGTATTTTTGTTTTTCTTTTTCCACACTCAACTAAGCCGTACAATTGCATAGAAAAAGGTACGGAAGGTCACATACCGAAGTCATGTGGAGTAGGGAGTGGTCATTCCTTTTACTCTAAATACCTTCTGCAGTGTATTATTATTTGTGAAGTTAATGATAACTGAAGTGAATATACATGTGTAGACACACATACAGAAAGCATGCCAATCAAAACAATAGATATTTCACAAAGTAAACACAACCATGACACAGCCTCCTGATGAAGATGAAGAACATGGCCAGTGCTCCATGAGGCCCTTCGCAGCCCTGCCAGCCTCTCCCTCGAGGGCTGCGAGGGGAACTGCTGTCCTGACTTCCAACCTGCTTTGGGCCCCACATGAACCGAATCCTGCCCGACATCCTTGTTTGAGACTGGCGTCTTCCCCTCAGCAAAGCGTCATGATCCATTCATGTGGATCGGAGCAGCGGTTGGATCATTTTTGTTGCTGTGAAATACACCACAATGGATTTATGCATTCAAGCGTTGATGGACATTTGGGTTGTTTCCCGTTTGGCAAGACGATGAAGAAAGCTGGTATGAGCATTCTTTCACACGTCTTTTCTTGGGCATATGTACTCGCTCCTGTTGAGCGTAAACCTAGGAACGAATCGCTCAGTCATAGGGCAAATGTGTGTTCCTCTTTCCTAGATACCATTCGAGTTTCCAGAGTGCTTGCAGAGGTTTACACTGCCATCCACCAGAGATGAAAGTTCCACTTGGGCTGCTGCCTCCTGGCCAAGCCTGGCTAGGTTGTAGCTTTTGCGCTTTACTCCCTCTGGTGGGTGTGTAAATTGCTAATCACTGTGATTTTAATTTGCATTTCCCTGATGATGAAGCTGAGCACTTTTTCATATCTTTATGGGACATTTGATTGTCCTCTTTTGTGAAATGCCTATTCGGGCCATTGATCCATTTTTCTATGAGGTTATCTCCGTTTCTCTCATTGATTTGTAATTAAGAGTCCTGTTGCAAGTATCTTTCCCCACTGTGCGGTTTCTTGCCTTTTCCTTCGCTTACAACGCTCCATGCTGTCCTGGACCCTAGCATCACCCAGGCCTAGGTAATAGAAGGGTGGCCTTTGTAAAGTGACTCAAGGCTGAAAAGGGAACAGACACTCTTACCATAATAAGCTACAGGCTGAAAAACAGCCGGAGGTGAATCTTTGCCGCGCGAATGGTCTGGCTGTCTTTTATAAAAGTAACTCAATTGGACTAGACCCCATGAGGGCCTCTGCTCCTCCCCACTCCCCTTTCCCTGAGGACCTAATTCCCCACTGGGTCAGTCGCAGAACCAAATAGAGCTGGGGACTCACGACGCATGCTGAAGACTGGATACAAGAGGAGGAAGGACTTTGGTGGAGAGAAGGAATCAAAAGGAACCAAGGTATGCAGCTCGGGGACAGCGGAGGTGAGAACATGGGAGAGGGTTCCAGGAAAGGGCTTACTGCTCTCATGGGCAGGACACATTGAGTAGATCCCATCCTGTGGTCTCTGTATAGGCCAGAGCCACTTCTCTGCCTTTCTATGAAGCCACTTGGCCCCTTGCCTGAATCACTGCAGCATCCTCTTTACTGGCCTGCCTGCTTCAGCCCTGGCCATCTCTTTCACCCCCATCTGTGCCCAGCAGCCAGAACTAGCAAGCTTGTTAAAAACGAACATCAGAGTGCATTTCTCCTACAAAGCCTCCAGTGGCTACTTCTTGCCCTTAGAATGCATCACAAACTCCTTCCAGGAGTGGCCATTCAGGCAGGATGTGATCTGGGTGGGAGAGCCTCCCCTGCCACTTTCCTGCCCCAGCCACATTGGCCACGTGTTGCTCAAACAACCACAAGTGTTCCAGCCTTGGGGCCTTTGCACTTACCGCCGCCTCCATCTAGAATGGTATATATATCCCAACTTTGCCACGCCAGCTTCTTATCATTTTGGGCGCATCTCAGGGTCACCTCCCCCGTGGCGTCTTCCCTGAGCCCTCCAATCTGGCCCTACCCTGGGTCAGCATCCCCTCACTCTGTTTTCTTTCCTTCATGCCACCGGCCACTCTGAAATGAACTATTTTTCTATTTTGTTTGCAGATGTGAGACAAGAGGACTTGCTGGCAGGGTCCGTTGCTGTGTCCCCGGAATCCCAGCATGTGCCTGACACAGAGCAGGTGCCTGATTGATAGTGACGGTTCCCCAAAGGCTGCTGGAGTCACCTCTGAGAGTCTGCACAGGCTCCACCCTCTGGGGAGGTGTGCTTGGTAGAGGACAAGAAGGCTACTTGTTGGGGGTTACTTTAGTACGTGGGTGAAGAGTAAAAAGTAATTAATAATAACGAAAGAAAACGATTGAGTTGGGTGAACCATTGGTGTCCTTGAACCTTGCAGACTTACGGCACCCACAGGGTAGGGCATGGGGTCCGGGAGTGAGGCGTGTGTACCTTCCACTTCCAGAGGGGCACCCTCTTGGGCTGCCTGGGATGAGACTAAGTGGCGCTGGTGGCCAGGACGTAGGTTATCTGAATGCCCACCGGCCCTGGGTGGCTCCCGGCTCTGAGTCAGGCAGCCCAGTCTATCGGGGGCCAGGCAGGCACAAAGATGAGTGAGGCAACTCCCGCAACAGAACAGGAAGGAGAGAATCTGCTAGAAACTGGAATCCTAATGCCCTGGCCCAGAGCCATTCCCAGTGAAAATAAAAACAAGATTTGAAATGGGGCTGCCACCAGAGTAGGTTAGGAGTGACCCCACAGCAGCCCTCTGCGTTGGCTGAAAAGCTGACGCATCTGGGGGTCACACAGCCTGAGCAGGGAGGGCTCCGAGGTGGAGCCTCGCTTCGCAGACACATAAACTGAGGCCTCGAAAGGGGGCCTGGCCAGCATGCAGGTGTGGAGTCCCAGCCCAGTGCTCTTTCCTCCAAGCCTTGAACTCGGGGATGGTCAGAGGTCGAGAGGGTAGGGGAACGCGGGAGCATGGGGAAGGGGCAGAGTGAGAGGAGCCTTTGGGGCAGTGAGAGGAGACTGCAGGCCTGGCAGGATGAGAGCAGTGGGAGGGTGCCCCCACTGAGAGAGTCAATGCCAGCACCCGGCACCTGTCACTCGAGGAGAGGTGAGGGAGGGGGAGGAGGGCAGGGCTAGGGCATTAGGATTCCAGACAGCTCTCGACACCCAATTTTCCAGCTGGGTGCCCTAGCCTGCTCTCTGAGCCTCCTGCCAGAGCCAGTCTACTTGACGGGGAGAGAGGAAGTTGCTGGGGGTGGGGGCAGGAGAGGAGAAGAGCAAGGGACTAGAGAACAGGAAGAAGACAGAGAGGAGGAGGGAGAGAAGAGAGAATAGGGAGAGGAAGAGATGGGAGAAGGACCCAGAGGAGAGAGGGGAGGAGGAGGAGAGGAAGGAGGAGGGAGGAGAGGCAGGCAGGTGGCCACTCGGCCCAGGGGACTGCAAGGGAGGAGGGTTGACTGTCTGATGCAGCTGGAAGGGAATCAAGAAATGGCACCCCTCATTTAAAATAGAAGGAACCAGTTCCGGAGAGGAGAAGCCATGTATCCGGGGTCCCACGGCCCACTGAGGCAGGGACAGGATTAGAGGGCAGAGCCTGGTTTCCTGACTTCCAGGCAGGGGTGGGAGATGGAATAGGGCAGGGGGTAGGGGTGGGGGAGTTCTGAGAGGGGAGGGCCCCTCCGAGGCTGCTGGAGGTGGGGTGAAAGGAGACTGCCTGGAGGCCTCGGGTTGTGGGGAAGCACCACCTTGCCTGTCCCGCCTCCCGGCGCCCCCCTCGGTGGCTACCCACAGCCAACGTGGAGCAGGGATGCCTGGCACTCCTGACACACTCTGCCAGAGCTGCCGCCTCCCACCCTGGGGTGCTGATGGGAGTAATCGGCGCTAATGACAGGACTGGGGGCTCTGGGGTCACACACACTCTCAGCCCCCAGGGGCCCAGGCCCGGGGAGGGGGAAGGGGCTGGCAGGTGGGTCTAGGGGCCTTCAGTGGGCAGGCAGGGAGGAAGAGGGGATAGGTCCTGGGGCTGCCTCTAAAGCTTCCTCAGCAACGTGGGGTCAGAAGTGGGCCTGAGTGAGTGGGTCCCTCCCCTCACCCCCTGGGTGGCCGAAGCTCACTGAGGTCACCGAGTCCCCTGCAGCCGCCCGACAGTGTCTGCTCAGTCAGCTGCACACTGCATGCTAGAGGGACCTTCTCAGGCTGCAAACTCAAGTGGCAGCAATGGAACTTCTTCTGCCTCCAGGAGCAAAACTGAATCATTTACTTGGCTCCCACCCTGTTCCTGCCGTTTATACTACTACCTGGCCCCTTCTAGACAAACTCTAGACAAACTCGGCCCACATGGGGGTTTCACTGTTGAATCAGGTTCTCCTTGGAACCGCTCACTTCTGGGCGTCTGTGACTCCAGCTGTGGGGCTCCCTTCTCCGACAAGGGTGTCTCTGGGTGCTGTGTCCTTTGAGCCAGCAGCCCTCTCCATCCACAGCCCGGACAGCCTCACACCCTGTTCCCACTGCCTGCCAGGACCAGGTGCTGCTGTGAGCACTCACTGCTCCTCACTGCCTTGGCTCCCTGATCTCATAGGGGGCATCTCTCGGGAACAGGAGCCTTGTGCCCACTTACCTCTTGACTGTCCTCGGGGAATGCTGGCTTTTGGGCCTTCTGTGCCCAGGGATTGGCTGGAATCTCCTTCCAATGTTGCTCTCTCTGACACAAGTTTCAAATTTTTATTTCAAATTTCAAAATCTGAGCCTTAACTTCCGTGGGCACAACCCCACCTTGAAAGCAGAAGCTGGAGTGTCCTGGGCTGGAGGTGTAAGATGATGGTGGTGAGGGTGGGGTGTAAACCACAGCGTGGGCTGACGAATGTGCCCTGCAAGGCCCCACCTGCACCCCCCTCCCACCCAGTGCCTTATCTGCAGGGCAGGGCAGGGCAGGAGGAGGAAGGGACTGGCAGATCTGATGTCCCTGGGGGAGGAGGGGATGCAAAGGGAGTCCCCATGCTGGGACTTAGCCTGTGCCAGGCTGGGGGTCAGATTGTGTGACTGTAGGAGGAAGCAGACGCTGGAGGTGGGTGTGGGCAGGGCCCCTGGGGGGCCTCTCAGGAACCTCCAAACATCCTTGAGAAGTAGGCCGGGCTGCCCCAAACTGGGGCAGGTGCAGGGAATCTGGGCCGGGGGCACCGTGGGTCCCCAGGGCTGGGCCTTGTGCACCGGTGCCTCTCTACCACCTGCCCCTGTGGGGAGAGTCCAGGGCAGGGCCACCGGGACACCTCCATCCCATCAGCCTCTGGCTCTCACAAGCACACAGTCCTATGCCACCTCTGGACTGCACGACAGGTAAGTGGTGGGGCTGGGATCTGCACCCAGGCCTCCTGGTGCCCGGGTTTGGCCTCTTTCTGGGTATATCACATTGCCGTGGGGAGCAGGGATCCAGGACTGCCCGTCACAGTCAACCAGCCCAGGCCAGGCTAGTGCCTGGCATGCAGGACAGATGCTCTGTAGAGATCGTGGACTGCCCTGCTGACATGTAAAGCACCCAGCATGCAGTAAACGCTCAGCAAATGGGAAACCAGCTTGTGGGTAAGTGTGTAAGATGGGTAGACGTAGACCTCCCCAGCCCCTCGGGCTCACTTCCTACCTCATCTCCTCCAGGAAGCCTCCCATGATGCTGCCTCCACCAAGCAAGCAATCATATTTATGATCTCCTGACCCCTCATGCTCTGCTGTCCTGCTGGCAGGGTCTGATTGACCTCCACATCCTCTCCCACCTTCCCGCTCCTCAGGTCCCCTCGGGTGTCACATTCCTCAGATAGGACACAGATTGGTGGGCTCTGGGAGCTGAGGACAGAGAGAGGGAAGGGAAGCCCCTGAGTATCCTCCCTGGGACAGCCCGTTCTTCAGGAGAGAGAGACCCAGACCATGGGGAAGGGTTTGGACACAGGAGCCGTGCTCCGAGGTCTGGTCTGGCCCGGGGCCAGGCCTCACCTTCCGGACCTTGCTTTCCCCTGCACGGCCAGGGGACTGACCAGCTTGGAGACACTCCAGGAAGGCTGCCCCTCCCTCATCTGGGGTCCTGTGCCCACCTCAGCCCCGTTTCTCGTCCTTTCACACCTCAGGAAGCCCTCAGTCCTTCCCTGACCCCTAACACAGGGCACTTTGTTTCGCAACCCCGCAGCCACACCTGTCTCCACTGAACCTGGAAGACCCTTGCTAAGACTTCTGTGAGAAGGAGGCCTTGTTCTTGCTCTCTGCACAGTGCCCCTCACCTGGCACCCCCAGCCCCAAGGGGTGTTCTCCCCCAAGAAGATGGGTCCTGCTCTCCTCCTTCCCCAGCCTGAAGGCCAAATGCCTCATACATGTGCGCACGTGTCTGTGAACTTCCAGCCTCAACATGGCCCACACCGGCCTCTGCCAAGAGACTTGGAATGAGGAGGGCATCCCAGCTGGGCTCCTGAGGTTGAGGACAGCCAGAAGAGGAGAAGGCTTGGAGCCCCAAAGCAGACACCCAAGACCTAAGGTGGGAGACTCCCCGGGGGTAGAGTTCAGCTCAGCAGAACGAGGGACTCCAATCTTTACAAGAGACCAGAGATGGGCAGGTGGGAGCGAGCTCCCCAGCCCTGGAGGTATGCAAGTGCAGGCTGAAGAGCTGTAGGCAAGGGTACTGTAAAGGGGTTCAAATATCAGAGGGGTTGAACTAGATGGAATTTAGGGCCTGTTCTGTCCTCCAATCCAAGGAATTTGGGGGTTCCCTGCCTTAGTATGTCAGACATTATGACTTTCCCAGGGGCCCATCTTCATAGTGAACTCTTGAAAATCTTCCAGATACAGAAGAATGAACTGATAATGAGAGATGCAGCCAGTGATGTGTGTGTGTGTGTGTGTGTGTGTGTGTGTGTTCTGCCACCCAGCACCTGTACAATCTTGTGTGAGTCCCTCAACCTCTTGGGTAAGCGTGTTTATCTATGACATGAAGGGTGCAGCTGCAGGCCCCAGGCACAGTCCCAGCAGCTGCCCATCCTGTCAGGGGCTGCTGAGGCAGAAGTGACATGGAATGCAGAGGTGCTTCCATGGCCAGAGGTGTGGGTGGTTCTGCCCATGGTTTTGGATGTGATTATTATCCAGCCAGGTCATTGGGAGCTCGCGACGCTTCTTGAGTGAGGCAGCGACGTCTGATTATGAATACCTGCTTCAGATTTGGAAAGAACCTTTGGAAAGCAGTGGAAGTCAAGCCTTTCAGGAAATAATGAAGATGGGAGGCCGGGCGTGGTGGCTCATACCTGTAATCCCAGCACATTGGGAGGCCGAGGCGGGCGGATCACCTGAGGTCAGGAGTTCGAGACCAGCCTGGCCAACATGTTGAAACCCCATCTCTACGAAAAATATAAAATTAGTCCGGTGTAATGGCGCACACCTGAAATCCCAGCTACTTGGGAGGCTGAGGCAGGAGAATCACTTGAGCTCAGGAGGCAGAAGTTGCAGTGAGCTGAGATTGTGCCATTGTACTGCAGCCTGGGCAACAACAGGGAAACTCCATCTCAAAAAATAATAATAATGATAATGAAGATGGGGTCATTCCAAGAGCAAGATGCATTAGGGCGTGGGACAGAGACAGAGAGCTGGGGGTGGAGAGAATCCAGCCATACCCTGTTCCTGCACTGCTGAGGGGACTGGGGGCTGGAGGCATCCACGGTGTTTCACTGAGGGCTGTGTGTGTGTATGTCTTGGTGTGTACAGTCCATATGCATGTGTGTGTTTCACAACATGTGTGTGCTGCATGTGGTGTGCACATATGTGTGTCATACAGGAGCCGTGCCTCTCCGTGTGCACCTGTTTTCTGCTGTCACAGCAAGCGAATGAACACAGGCCCCTAGCTTCCAACCAAGGGCAGAGGAATTCTTTATTTCCATGGCTTTCCCCGGTGATTAAGTCTCCAAACTTTTCCTCCACCATCATTTCTTCAAAATGAAAAACCAGATTGTATCTCCAAACAGCTTGGAAATCGATTTCTTTCAGAATGAACTTTTGGAGAAGAGGTTTCAAGAAGAAATAAGAGGAGGAAGGCAGGAGGGGTGTGTGGGGTGGGGACAGAGCAGCTGCCAGGGCCACCCAGGGCCTGGATTGGGAGGGAAGGAGGGGTGGGGTAGGAGGTGCTGGAGGCCGGAGGGCACTCTGGACTCTGAGTGGGTGGGGAACCTGCTTCAGCCTCACCCCACCCGCTCCTCGGCCAGGGCCCTCAAGGCCAGCCTTTCCTGGGGTCTGGTCTGGGAGGTTTGGGGAAGTGCCCAGCGTGTGCACAGGTGGAGCTCCTCCAGGCCAGAACAATAATAGACTCTCAACTATAAACCCAGGCGTGATGTGGCCGCCAAGTTTTGAGCCAAGTGCTTTTCCCGAATTATCTCCCTTAATTCTCACATCAACTTGGGGCCGGTGTTATCATCCCGTTCTAATGACAAAGAAACCAATAATCTGTGGCCCAGAGAGGTTAGTGAGTGTTTTTGAGAGGATGGTGGAGAGGATTCCAGGCGAGGGTGGATGGGAAGTGCTCAGTACCGCTTCTGGGCTTCTGGGGGCGGTTTGGGGTCAGCAGATGTCAGGGCCAATGGGGAAAGAGGGTGACAGTGGACATAAACAATGGGACAAAGAAAACACCCCCTGCTGAGGGTAAAAGCAAGGAGGCCATGGCCTATAATCCCAGCACTTTGGGAGGCCGAGGTGGGCGGATCACGAGGTCAGGAGATCGAGACCCTCCTGGCCAACATGGTGAAACCCCGTCTCTACTAAAAATACGAAAATCAGCCGGGCATGGCGGCGCGTGCCTGTAGTCCCAGCTACTCGGGAGGCTGAGGCAGGAGAATCGCTTGAACTGGGAGGCAGAGGCTGCAGTGAGCTGAGATTGTGTCACTGCGCTCCAGCCTGGGGACAGAGTGAGACTTCATTTCAAAAAAAAAAAAAAAGACAACAGTAACAAAAATAAAAAACAAGGAGGACATGGCCCTTTGCAGGGGAGTGGATGTGACTCAGGGCTGTGGAGAACCTACTGTGTGCCAGGGCGTTTGACTCCCTGGCAGGGAATGTTATTAATGCATGTTATGGATAAGGAACTAAGGCTCAGAGAAGTGGAGTGACTTGCTGAGGTCACACAGATAGGGAGAGAACCCAGATCATCCTGGGTCCAAAGCCTGCACATCACTTCCCAGTGTCACCTTGCAGAGCATCTGGGAAGGCTTCCTGGAGGAGGTGGTTTCTGAAGATGATGAGGAGGGAGGGGCAGAGAGGAAACTGCACAACGACATCCAAAGAGGAGAAAAGACTGCGGATGACGAGGAGGAGGCCAGTGTGGCAGGATGCAAGGTGCACACAGATTGGTGGGACCAGAGGGGAGCACAGGCAGGTAGTGGGCCAAGTGGATCTCTGTGATGGAGGCAGCGTGAAGGGGGACCCAGAGGAGAGAGGCCTACTCTGCAGGGACTCTCAGGAGCGTGGCCCCACAGGGACAGGTACCTCAGCTGGCTCCTGGTGGGAGAGTGGTGCTGACAGCAGGGAAGAGAGTGGGGAGGAAACCCTGGCAGAGTGGGGGGTATGTGTGCTCTGGGCATGGAGGCGGCATGGGATCATGATGCCCATTGGGGGAACTCACCCCTCAGCGCCCCCTGCACACCTGAGGAGCAGGGTGAGGGCAGACATGGACGGGGACGGGTCGCCTGTGGCAGAGGGGACGCTCATGGTGGTGCCAGGACAGGAGAAGCGGTTTGCAGAGGTCAGCCTTCGAGGACTGTGGATGTCAGCCACGCTGGGGATCGGGCTTCCCCTGAGGGCCACGTGCATGTAGCTCTTGTGGAAGGGGGGTAGTGATAGTGTGGCCACAGTGGGTCATAGCGTCCCTCTCCTCCTGCCACATCAGAGGCACCAGGATGAGGGCCGGGAGGAATGTGTTCCCAGGAATCGAGGCTGGCACTGGGCCAGGACCAGGAAGGCTGCCTGTGTGGGGGCAGCAGGGGGTGCTCTGGGTGCCCTGAGCCTGTGTCTTGCTGCCCCTCCTGTCCACTCCCAGTGCCCTGTCTACCTGGTGCTGAGAGCTGGCGACGCTAGAGGTTTGGGATGGGGTCGGGGCTCCTGGGTGATGGTGTATGTGTGCGTGTAGATTTGTGTGTGAGTGTAGGAGGTATCTGTGGGAGCAGTGTGTGTAGGACTTGTGTGAGTGTGGTGACTGGGCTGTGGGAGGGGTGGTGGCTGCCACCACTGTGTTGTAGGTGGGTGTGGGCAGGGTGGCATGGGCATGGGCAGGTGGGTGTGGGCAGGGGGGCACGGGCGGGGGGTGTGGGTAGGTGGCATGGGCAGGCAGGCATGGGCAGGTGGGCGTGGGCAGGTGGGCATGGGCAGGGGGCGTGGGCAGGGGCGTAGGTAGGGAGGCATGGGCAGGTGGGTGTGGGCAGTGGGGCATGCCTCCACCCACTGCCCTGTCTCACTCGCTGTCTGACAGAGGCCTGGCTTAAGGGATCCAGGGGGGGTGTGAGGGGCGTAAGGAGCAATAGTGTTGGAGGAAACTGGGGAAGATGAGGGCCAGGAGGCTTGGGAGAGCTGGAGAGGGTGTGGGGAGGATTAGAAAGGGTTTGGGAGCTGGAGGGGCTGGATAGGACTGGGGGGACTGAAATGGGTGCAAACTGGAGATGAGTGGGGGAGGCTGGGGTCTGGGAGGGTGGGTCTGGGAGCCAAGGGGTGGGTGCCAGCCAGGCGCGCTCTCTGCGCTCCCTCCTGCTGGTGGCTGGCAGCCTGGTGGGTGTTGATCATCCTCACGGCTGAGCAGCAGGAGCACTGGGGAGGGAGCAAGACAGGCTCGGCTCACAGCAATGAGGGAAGCTGGCCAAGGTGGAGGCGGAGGAGGCGTGAAACCAACAGTGGAGCCCAGGGCGGGGGCTGAGAGAGAGACAGAAACCTCAGACTGGAGGCAGCCTGGAGCAGGAGAGGCGGGCATCAGCCAGCAGATGGGAACCCTCACAGCAGACCAAGAAATGGGTGGGTGTGGTGCCCATCTCCAGGTGGGGAAACTGAGGCTCAGTGAGGGCAGGTTGTCCCAAAGCCACCCATTCAGAGCCCAGGGGCATAAGGGCGGGGGAGCAGGGAGGAGTGGACCTGGGACGCAGACCTTTGCAGCTGGGGCCCCCACCTGCCTCACTCATGGGATTCCTTGGACAGAGGAAGGAGCTGGGCTGAAGTTCAGGAGCCTGTAGCAGAGTCTCTGCCTTCCAGTCTCCGCCCTGCTGTGGCCTCACTGTGTGTCCTTGGCAAGTTCCGGTCCCTCTGAGGGCCTCAGTCTCTCTGTGAAATTGAAGAGGCCTGGGACCAGACCATCTGCCATATTCCTTTCTGTTTCTGTGACTTGAGCCCCAGGGAACCCACCCTGCCAGCATTCATGGGGTGCTGAGTGGGCCCAGGTAAGCTGTCCCTTAGCTACTGTGTGACCTCAGGCAAGGCTCTCAGGCTCTCTGAGCTTCAATTTCCCCATCTTCCAATGAATGGGGGCTTGAAACAGACCTACCTATCTGGGCCTGGCCCTGGGCAGCCCTACCCCCTCCCCTCCCCTCCCTTCTCCTCCCCTCCCCCCTTCCCTTTCCTGTGCCCCCCTCCCCCCCGCCTTGTTCCCCAGCTCTTGAAGCTGAGTCTCCTCAGGGGCCCACAGACTGGCTCTGATGAGAGGTTCATTTTCCTTTCTTTGTGCAGGTGACAAATTCTACCGCCAATAATCACTTGTGAAAAATCAACAGTGAAGCCCAGTGGCTCCCGGCCCCGGAGAAATTTGAGTGGATTTCCGGAAGAGCAAGGTGGAAAAAACCCAGGGGCAGCAGTGGGACCCAGGACTGGGGGGGCCCAGGAGGGAGGAGTCCGCTCAGCAGAGCACAGGACCGGGCTGCACCTCGGGGGAGGGCCCCACTGCGCCCCACTCCTCCCATCACATCACGGAGCCTTTGCATAGGATGATCCCTCTGCCTGGAATGGCCCTTCTTCTCCCCCTCCTCTGCAAGAGGAAAGGGGTGTGCAGGAGACACTGGGGAACAGGTGCTGCTAGAGGATGGCTAGAGAAAGGGCAGTAATGGCAGAAAGGGGCAGACGGGCCTATTCTGAAGGGCTGAATGCTGGGGAGGAGCTGGGTCACTTGCAGGACAATAGGGAGCCATGGAAGGTTTTTGAGCAGGGGATGGATATGTAGAAAGCTCTGCTTCACTCGGCTTGTCCGTGCCTCTTCGAGTCTTCAGGGCAAGACTTGCTCGGTCTCCATGGACCCAGGCCCTCATCCTTTCTTGGGAAGGAGTGTAAAGAATGCATGGAGGTGCGGCGGTGATGGGGGGGCGAGGGGACAGGTTGGGATGACTAACGCAGATGGCAGGCCACTCCTGTGCCTGTCTTATGTCAGGGTCAGGGCTCCTACAGGGCAGTGCAAATGGCGAGTGGGTGAGCCGGGCTTGGAGCCCAGGTCTGTCTGACCACAATGCCCCAGCAGGAGGAGGATCCTGGTAGTGACCTGCCTGTAGGAAGAATTCCCCTAAATGGTCTCATTTGTGCCTCTGCCTCATTCTGAGGAGGGGCTCTGTCCTCACTGACCCATTTTGCAGACGAGGAAACCAAGGTTCAGAACTGTCAGGGGTTTGAGTTCACCAACGAACGCAGTATTTCTGGCTTCTGAAGCAGTGCTTGGCACATGGCAGGTGCTTCATGAAGGGATGGGAGTCAGGCTTTGAAGCTTTGGACTCCAGAATCAGTTCTCTCCAAATAGCACCCAAGAGATTTCTCTGAGATGGGACTGTTCTCAGACAGTGTGAAAACCCCAGAAATAGAATTTTCCAGGAAACCTTCAACCATCTTGGAAATATGGCCCAGTGAGGGAAGGTGGCTTGCCTAGGGCTGCACAGCACACCAGTGACAGAGCAGGGACCAGGACCCAGGGCTTTAGACTTTCCCTCCTCCTCTAGGCCCAGGCTGGTGAGCACAGTGGGCTCAGCCCAGAGCTGGAGAGGAAAGGCAGGTACTGCCTACCTAGCTCCGTCCTCCACAGCTGCACAGGAGGACCTGAGACAGGCAAGGAGAGAGGATGCCTGGCCATAGTGGTGGAGCAGCAGGACTCCAGAGGGGACAGCAGTAAGGTGGGAGGGACTGAACCCCTTCAGCTCCTGCCCTACACCACTACCGTGCGAGCCTCTGAGGCCCACCTAACCCACTCAAGACTGCACCGCCCCTCCCATGCTGCCACATTGCCACTAAGCACACAGTTTCCATGGTGACCCCTGCCCCCTGGCTGCTGGTGAGGTTGGTGGGTGCCCCTCATGGTCCGGCTCACTTGCTCTCTCTCCCTCTTTCTCTCTATCCCTCTTTATCCCTCCCCTTCTCCCTCCCTCTCTCCTTCTCTCTCTCAGTCCAATCTCTGCCCTGCTGCCCTCCATCCATCTAGTTCTCTCCTAGACTTCAGCTTCAGACAGACGTGGTTTGAAAGCTGCAGCCCCGGCCTTCCTCAATTGTGTGATCTTGGCTACGCCCACGTGCCCGTTGCCTCACCTGGGCCTCACTTTTCTCATCTGTACCATGGAGTTGGCACCCCTGGCTCTGGCCTCAAGGTTTGCCGCGCCTGCAGAGGCCCCTGAGCATTCAGCAGGTACTCACTCAGTGGGAGCTGCCAGACGCTGAATGTGTGATGGGAATCATTGGACACGGCCGCCTCTCCACCCACCCGCCACCTGACACCGCCTCCTGGCTCTCCATCACTGCCCAGGAGTCGGGCAGCCTCCCCACTCCCTGCTATTTCTTCTCTGGAGCTTCCCAGGAGGTTAATAGCAGCTTCTCACCAGGATATTTGGCTTTTTTTTAGGAATCTCCTTGCCTCTTTCTTCTCTGTGAGGATATTCTCAGGATGGCTGTGGCACAGAAGGGAAGGAAGGAGACTCTCCAGGCATTTGCCAACTAAGAGGGGCACTTAGGAGTAGGTGGGGTGCCAGTTCCAGGCAGGACTTGGGGCAGACAGTGCCCTGTTTCCAGAACAGCTCCCAGTGCTGGGCTAGGCTGGGCTTAAATGCAGTGAGAGAAGCTCAGGGGTGGGGTGGGGTCACAGGCTCCACTTGGAATGGACCAGGTCATTTGACTATGGGGGTGTCTGTGAGCCTGGTGGGGCCTCAGTCTCCCCTCCTGGAAGGTAGGCTTGATGGTCTATGCCAGCCTCTAAAGGAAGGGAAAGAGTTTCGCTGAGCTGCAGACGGAGGTGCAGACAATGTGAGGGGCTGGGTGTCGGGGGAGGCCAGCAGAGCGCCCAGGACCCCTCTGGCTCCACCCCAGGTCCTTGGGCTCCACCTGCTCTCATCCCTGTCCTGAGCTCAGGAATGGTCCCAGGACTGAGAAGGAGGTCAAAACTCTGCAGCCCTTCCACTACTACTTCGGGGGGCTCAGCACAGCTCCTCCGGGCTCATGTCCCCAGGCCCTTCCCTGGTGTGACCCCCCCAACCAGCCCCGCACAGGAGGGGAGGTCCACCTCTTATGTGTGTGTTTTAAATTGCAGTAAAATGTACGTAACATGAAATTGACCATTTTAGCTTTGTAAGTATACAGGTCTGTGGCATTCGGTACATTCACAATCCCGTGTGGCCATGACCATCATTCATTTCCGGGGCTTCTGCATGATCCCGAATAGAAGCTTGCATGCCCTGTGCCACGCCCCCTCCCACCTCAACCGCCCGTAACCGCTGGTCTTCGTCTCTATGAATTAAACTATTCCAGGTACCTCCCATCAGTGAAATCATAAAATATGTGTTCTTTTGCATCTGGCTTATCTCACTTAACATAATGAGACAACCCCCTCTTAACAGACTGGTAAACTGAGGCACAGAGAGGCTACGGGACTCTCTCCAGCTGTGCGCCCCTTCTCACTGCCTTTGCACCTCCTCTCTGTTCTGCCTGTCCCTGTGAGGGTGGAAGTATGCCGGCCATGCCCACACTTCACTGAGGAAGAGAGACAGCAGCCCCACGGTGCTATGAGCCCCCAGGATTAAGACCTCCAAGTTTGGTGCTCACATATTCAGCGGAGCCACACAGCATTGCCCAGGAGAGCCCAGGGCCTGAGCCGGGCCAAGGTTTAATGGGGAGCAACCAGGGACCGCCACGCCTCTTTTCGGGTCCCAGTGTCTCTTTTCTGAGGGTGACTCTGTAACTAGGCCCTGAGGGTTGCCTTGGGCTATGCCTCCTCTGGATTGTCTGGGTAAGGGAGGGGACAGGCGTGGAGTCAGCAACAAGGCCCAAGAGGCCGCCCAGGGCAAAGAAGAACCTGATAAGGGCCTCTGGCCTCCAGGTGACCCACACTGCCTGGCACAGCCTCCACCCCCATGCCCTGCTGGGCCTCCCAGGCTCAATTTGTGTGTGTGACTGGGGAGGGCCAGGGTGGCTGGGAAGATTTTAGGATATGGGAAACACATTTATTATGCTTTCAACGTAAGCCTGGGGACCCAACAAAATCAAGCATCTGGTAAAGGGAAGGGAAAATGAAGATCTTTCCTTGGCCCCACTCACCTTCTTACGCTAATACTTAAGACCTTTTGTGATCTGGCCCAGTCCACACGTCCATCTGCCAGTCTTGTCCTCCACT
This sequence comes from Rhinopithecus roxellana, assembly GCF_007565055.1. Classification (NCBI taxonomy): domain Eukaryota; kingdom Metazoa; phylum Chordata; class Mammalia; order Primates; family Cercopithecidae; genus Rhinopithecus; species Rhinopithecus roxellana. Next base: position 35,772,391 of record NC_044561.1, on the reverse strand, counting down.
CCTTGATCCTTCCATGGAGTCATGCATTCGGTAAGTATTGACTGAAGACGCCTCCACCCAGGCACAGCGTCAGTCTCTGGAGCCACGGCTGCAGCTGTGAGGAAGACAGATGTGCCCTGCCCTCCTGGAGTTCCTGAGCTGGGGTCTTACGGCAACACCCAGCATGAAGCAAATTATCAGATGATGCCTAAGTACAGGCAGTGCCCAGGGCTTTGGGGGAGCCAGGGCCTTGTGAGGGATGAGGAAGCAAGCTGGATGAAGACTGGGAGTCACGGAGGGCGCCGCTAAGAGGCTGCTGAGCAGAGGGATAGATGGAGCCAGCCAGGCAAAGGGCTTCAGGAAGGTCAGTCCGGGCAGGGGGAACAGCATGCAACATGGCCCGGAGGCGCCAAAGAACTCAGTGAGTCTGAGGAACCTGGAGGTCAGGCAGCGTCGGCCATCATCAGTGAACAGCTGGGGCAATGGGGCCAGGGACTGCACAGGGGTCACTCACTCAGGACTCAGGGCCAAATGAAAATAGAGTGGAACGGGGGGGACTTACCATAGGGGATTGGAAGCGTTAGAAGGGGACAATGAAGGCCTGGCGCTGTGGCTCATGCCTGTAATCCCAGCACTTTGGGAAATATCAGCACTTTGGGAAATCCCAAAGAGGTGGTAAAACCCCATCTCTACTAAAAATACAAAAATTAGCCGGGCATGGTGGCGCACAACTGTAATCTTGGCTACTCATGAGGATGAGGCAGGAGCATCGCTAGAATCCCGGAGGCGGAGGTTGCAGTGAGCCAAAATTGTGCCACTGCACTCCAGCCTGGGTGACAGAGCAAGACTCAGTCCCAAAACAAAAACAAAACAAAACAAAAAAATGAAAGGGACAATGAGATCACAGCGTTGTAGGAAAGCAGGAAGTTGCTGCTTCCCGAGGCCAGGGGGACAGAGGGAGGAGGTGGCTCTGCTGGAATTTCAGCACCATGGCACCAGGAGGAGCAATTCTGGCAGCAGCTGGAGCTCTGGAGGGTGTAGATTTGGCCAGAGCCATGCCCAAGGCAGACAGAGAGGGGTAGAATCCCCTGGCGTTGCCTTTCCTCCTGCCCTCCAGGCTCTTCCCAGCTGGGTGCCAACTGATTCAGGAACAAAAACAAGGCCTGTGTGGCCTTGGAGAAGACACTTGCTTTGGGCCTCAGTTTCTTCTCCTGTTAAAGGGAGCCATCAGGCCAGCCTTGCAGGTCTGTGGTTAAGGCAGGGATGTTTCTCTGCCTGGCACTGGGCCCCGGCTCAGCCCTCTTGATCTGCAGAACTTGCCATCACTCCCCTGCCCTTCTGGGCTCCTTGTGTCCAAGGGGCCCTGAGGACTCAGAAATGAGTCAGACCCTGGCCTCTAGGTTCTCCACTCACTTGGGGGCCAGGCTGTGGTTGCAGACTGCGCAGTGCTCTCACAGAAAGCAGGCGGGTGGGTACCTTTCACTCCAAACGGAGCGGAGAGCACAGGTTGAGGTGGAGGCTGGAGCTTCAGAAAGGAGGCTGCACCTGGAAGGCCAGGGAGGCCCTGCTGAGGGCTCCGAATGTCAACCTGTACTGCATGAACTTGATCCTCAAGGGGAGGTTGGGGACAGGCCTGGCAGGTGTGCATTGGGAAAGCCCTGTTAAGAGCCAGCACGTATTGGCCAGGCGCGGTGGCTCAAGCCTGTAATCCCAGCACTTTGGGAGGCTGAGACGGGCGGATCACAAGGTCAGGAGATCGAGACCATCCTGGCTAACATGATGAAACCCCGTGTCTACTAAAAAATACAAAAAACTAGCCGGGCAAGGTGGCGGCTGCCTGTAGTCCCAGCTACTCGGGAGGCTGAGGCAGGAGAATGGTGTAAAAAACCCGGGAGGTGGAGCTTGCAGTGAGCTGAGATCCGGCCACTGCAGTCCAGCCTGGGCGACAGAGCGAGACTCCGTCTCAAAAAAAAAAAAAAAAAAAAAAAAAAAAGCCAGCACGTGTCAAGCGCCTTGAACTGTGCATCGGGGATGGTGGCCTGGAGGGGACGAGCTGGAGGCAGGAAGACTAGAGAGGGGGTCTTTCTGGACAGGCTTTCTGGGACTGCAAGGGTGATTCCCTCTTTCCTGTCACAGAACACCCCTCCCTGTCCTTGATTCCCATTCTGAAAAGGTCCCTGGTTCCTGGGCCAGCCCCACCGTGCCCTGCCTTGAGGCCACGTCTGCCACACCCTCAGCCTGGCCTACTGATAGCTAGTTACTTGTTGCTGTCTCCGGGGACCTTCTTGTCAAGACTGTGTCCTGAAAGGGGCAGGGAGGGGAGGAGCCGAGAAGAGGGGGATGGGCAGGCCAGAGGTTGTTCAGGTGCATGTGGGATGGAGTGTAGGCTGATGCTGTGCTGGGCTGTGTGTGTATGTTAGGGGCGTTTGTCTTGGAGGGGCATGTAGAAGGGATTCCAGTGGTCCAGTAGGGGCTTCACCCACCACTTTTTAATTTTTATTTTATATATTTATATTTTTTTCGATACTGAGTCTTGTTCTGTCTCCCAGTCTGGAGTGCAGTGGCGCGATCTCGGCTCACTGCAACCTCTGCCTGTCAGGTTTAAGCAATTCTCTTGCCTCAGCCTCCTGAGTAGCTGGGATTACAGGCGCCCACCACCACGCCTGGCTAATTTTTTGATTTTTAGTAGAGATGGGGTTTCGCCATGTTGCCCAGGCTGGTCTCCAGCACCTGAGCTCAGGCAATCTGCCGCCTCGGCCTTCCAAAGTGCTGGGATTACAGGAGTAATCCTGTAATCCTTTGGGAGTCACCGCGCCCGGCCACGCCCCCTGCTCTTAGTTCTCACTCCCAACCCTTTCACCCATCAAAGGTTACACTGGGACCCTGCGTCTGTGAGGTGGGGAGATATCTGAAGCTGGACTGGGAATCCCCTCCCAAACGGGATCCTGGGGACTTGCAGATTGCTCGGTTGCCCCCACTCTCCATCATCCCCATGGCTCCACCGCAGCCCTGCTCCTCCGTCCTGCGTCCAGCCACCCTCCGAGGAGATGGGGAGGGGTGCAAGGGGCTTCAGCGCAGGGAGGGGCTGCAGGGAGGGGGAGGCGAGGTGGGTGTGAGGCCAGAAGACGGAGGGAGATGGGGAAGGAGACAGGGGACCCAGAGCAGCGGACAGCAAACCTAGTGAGCAGCGACAATCAAAACAGGGGCGGTTCACTGAAACTTCTGTGTGTCTGCTGGCTTCACACTCTCTGGCTTCATCTTCACTAATATTATTCTTAAATTTTAGTTTTGTAAATGTTTGTATTTTATTTTGTTTATTAGCTGGAATTGCTAATGCATTTACGCATTTGAATATTTAAGAGGTGTGTGCAATACCGAGTCTCCCCGCACCCTTTCCCCAGGGACCAGGCTCCCTCCCTGGAGGCAGTCAGCTTCGCCAGCGACTTCCCTCCTCTTCCAGGCTGTCTGCGCAGACAAGCAAACATATGCATAGAAAAGCAAATACATACACATACATTTCCCCCTTTTTAACCCATTAAAGGCTGGCATTACATCACCCGAATCTTCTCACTTCTTTTTCCACTTGCCTACTTACTAAGGCTAGGAGAGGTTAAGACGGTCTTCTAAAGTCACACAGCGGGGGTGGAGAGATGGGCGGTGACCGCAGTCAACCGGTGGAGTGGGATGGAGGGGACAGGATCAGTTTCCGGCAAGAGAAGCGGGAGGAGGCGAGGAGAGAGCAGGGAGCCGGGAGGAGGATGGAGGCCCCCCGCGGGTCTTGGGGGATGGGTGGCCAACCGGGCATAGAGACTGGAATCGGGCGGGAGAGGGGAGTCGATGAGGTGCGGAGGCAGGCGGGTTCCTGCTCCTGCTGCCTCCACCCTGGCGGATGCCGGTGGGACCTGCGGCCACCGGAGCCCATGGCCCTTCTCTACTCCTCCTATCCTATACTACCCTATCCTATCCAAGGCTGGGTGGGGGCTTCTTCCTGGATGCCTCGCTCCGCCCCCGTCCAAGTTCTCTGGCAGAGCCTACAGGTCCTCACTCCCTTCCCACCCTCGTTTCCAGCCTCTCAATCAGGCCTGGGAACGGGCGATGGCGAGGCGGTTCTGGGCCTGCCCTAACCCTCTGAGCTAGGACCTGCCATCTGTGAAATGGGTGCATAGTGTGTGGGGGTGGGGCGGGGGTGACTCGGCCTTGGCCGTTCGAGGTTTGGGGACAGCTCGGTGACACCGGCCCCCCCAACCCGATTTGATGCTCTCCCCAATACCCGAGTGCACTCGCCCCCCTCCCCACTACTCCCTGGCTTTGGGGAGGGGGTGGGTGACAGTCCCTGAGCATCAGCGGCCCTACCCATCCCCGCCCCGTGTCCCCTTCCCAGATGCTCCCAGGCCGACGCCGCAGGTCGGGGCCAGCCCGGAGCGCCCAGGCGGGACCGCCGCGGGCAGCCTGCGCGTCGCTGAGCTTTAATGAAGGCCCCCGCGGCGCCCGGCTAACGAGCTCTGGGCCCGGGGTGCGCGCCGCTCCGCTGGGTCTTCGGTGCACCGCCGGGTCCTAAAGCGCGGCCACTACTGACCGACCCTGGGTTCGATTCCCAGCCGAGACGTTTCTGCTCGATTCCAGCGGGAGCTACCTCCCTGAGCCGCGCTTTGCTCACCTGTAGGAGAGGTAGAGGGAAATAAGATAGCCCTTCTTAGGATGGTGGAGTGGCTAGAAAGAAGCAGTCCACGCGGAAGGCTTAGCTCAGTTCCTGGACTTCGTAAATGCTCAACAAATGTCTGCTATTGTTATTTATTATGCTTCCAGCTGGCCTGGAAGGAGGGTTCCAGAGCCTTGGAGAGACCTCAGTTAAATCCCTAGCCCCATCTTTATTTTTAGGGATGGAGTAACTTGCTCAAGACCTACAGCTAACATTGTGGAGGGAATGCGGTTCTCAAATAGGAATTCTTGACTAGACCTCTCAGCAACCCTTCCTCTCCGTGACAGTGGGTGCTACACTCCTGTTTCCCTTCACTATGTGTGTTTGTTCACCTGCTGTTCTGAAATGTCCAAACTGGAAGGGTTGTTAGCTATCTTCTGGCTAGCATCTCTCACTTGCTGTGTGATTCTGGGCTAGAGGCTCACCCTCTCTGGGCCCATATTCATGCCTGTCAACAGAGAGGACTGCACTAGCCTGGCAGTTCCCAAACCCCAGCTACATATTGGAATCATTTGGAGAGGCTTTTTATCATTTTAATTTTTATTTACTTATTTATTTTTACTTTTTTAAGAGACAGAATCTCACTATGTTGCTCAGGCTGGTCTTCAACTACTGGCCACAAGGGATCATCCCCCCTTAGCCTTCTGAGTAGCTGGGATTACAGGCATGAGCCACTATGCCCAGCTTGGAGAGCCTTTTAAAAATGCCAGTTTGGCTAGGCGTGACTCATGACCGTAATCCCAGCACTTTGGGAGGCCAGGGAAGGTGGATCACTTGAGGTCAGGGGTTCAAGACCAGCCTGGCCAACATGGTGAAACCCCATCTCTACTAAAAATACAAAAATTAGCTGGGTATGGTGGCAGGTGCTTGTCATCCCAGTTACTCAGGAAGCTGAGGCAGGAGAATCTCTTTAACTTGGGAGGTGGAAGTTACAGTGAGCCAAGGTGGTGCCACTGCACTCCAGCCTGGGCCACAGAGCAAGACTCCATCTCAAAAAAAAAAAAAAAAAAAATTTCTGGCCCCTCCTGAAAACCCCCAGGGGAATCTGCAGCCAGCTGGGTCCTGGCCCCGGGCCTGTGCCTGGGAAGCACATACCTTCCAGCTATGACTGTGAGCCCCTCCCCAGCCCCTTCCTGGGACAGATGGGGACCCTAAGAGCCAGAGAGGGGAGATGTGTAGCAGAGTTGGAACTAAGGGCCAGGTGTCCCGTCCTCCAGTCTCTGCTCCCACTGGGATTCCTGCCCAGCCTCTGTCCACTCCGAAGGCTGGAATGAGAATCTAATGACCGTGTGCAGGGAGAGGGTCGGGGGCAGGTGAGGAGCAGGCAGTCTGGACCCTGCCTCTAGCGGACAGTCCCCGTCCCCTTGTCTGACCCCATGGTTGTAGGGGGGCTGCCTCACTTTTCTGAACTGAGAATTGTAGGGTCTCTTGGATGCTCCCACACACTTCGAGTGCCCACAGCCCCGCCACGGGGTATGTGGGAAGGAGAGAAACGTTGGTTGCGGGGGAGAGGGATGGCAGGAGTGCAGGAGCCGGACTCAGCTGTCTACGGCCTTGGGGGGCTTATGTTCTTGTCCTGGCTCCTAAGAAGGAATGGTTTGGGAGAGGAACTGATTGAAATGTACTTTGTGTTTCTGGAAATTAAAATACTCAATTTGAGAGCATGGCGGCAATTAGTGTTTAATCACAGAAGGATAGAGCATGGGTGGCTGTGCCTGAGCTGGGGAGGACGGGTAGGCTGATTACCCATCCTGCTCCCTGCTGGGGAGGCTGAGTCCCATTCCTCCCCTTCCCTAGGACAGATTAAAGGTGGAATTTGATGAATCAGTTTGTTTTCTAGAAGAGAGAAGGGGGAAGCAGAAATCTGATAATAGCTGGAAGCAAGTTGCTCCATCCTGTCCTACAGGAGTCGTCATTGAGGAGCCAGGGGTGGGGGGAGGCAGACCCAGTAGAGGAGGCCTCAGTGGTGTCTTCCTTTGAAGTCATACACACCTGAGTTCAAATCCTGGTTCTGCCATTTACCAGCCGCACGACCTTAAGAAATCCACTTAACCCTCCAGTTCCTCCTTTCTAAGAGGGACAGCCCAGCAGGGTAGCTGGGCTAGTATTTAATATTAGTCAGTGTGCCTTCTGCAGTGTCTGGCACTTAGTGAGTGATCTGTAAAGGAGAGAGGATACTGGGGGTGGGGAGGGGTGGGGCTGAGACAATTGACCCCCGCTAGGCTGGGCTTGAGGTACATGACCACATGGTTCCCTGTGGAGCGCCCCGTAGGTCCCAGCAGACACGGCACCATAATGGAAGACTTCTAGGCAGAGGGCAAAAGCTCCCAACAGCAGGCAGCAGCGTCAGCTGTGTGGTGGCCAGGAGCTGGTCTAGCCTCCTCCTTCCTTCCTTCCAGAAGTCTCCCCAGCATCCTCAACCAGGTCAGATCCCCCAGCATGACTCAACATCCCTTCAACTTCCCTTCTGCAGCCCTGTGAGTGCTGGGGGTGCTGTATGTGGTGGTGGGCACCTGGCATGCCAAGTCCATAGCAGGTACTCTGTCAGTGCAGAGCTGGGCACTAGTGGCCCAGGGTGACAGGCTTTGTCTGGCTGGAACAGGGCTGGGTCATGGTCAGGAGAGGCTGGGCTGCAGCAGAGACAGCTCAGGTCTGAGTCAGACAGACCTGGGTTCAAATCCCACCCATCCCTCCCAGTGTCGGGGTCGGGGGGCAAGTTGCTGCCCTTCTCTAAATCTCATTTGTGATTTGCTTTCCTGGGCTGGTTATTAAGAATAGCAGCATTTGTATTCTGCCTTCTCCTGGCAGGTGGATGCCTTAGCTCAGCTCCAAGGGATAGTCTTGGGTACTGAGAGGGAACAGGGACAGGGAAGGTGGTCTCCCTTTTACTGAGTACCTACCAGGCCCTGTGTTAAGCTCCTATGCACTCTTACTCCTCTTCACTCCCTTGTAAGGCAGCAGTAATTCTTTGCATTTTCCAAACAGAGAAACTGAGGCTCAGAAAGGTTTCCTGGCTTGCTCAGGCTCAGTAGCGAGGAGCCAATTGTTGAACGTGGGGCTGCGTGACTCAGAGCCTGGGCTCTGTCCAATCTCAGCTGACAGTGGGGGAAGGAGGGGCCTGAGCGGGAGGCTGCAGCTGGGCGTGGGTGGGCAGGTGGGTACGCAGGCCCATAGATGCTGGCTAATGGGCCCTGGTGGGCCAGGCGCTAATGGGCCCTGGAAGTGCCAGGCGTAGATTTAGTGGGAAGGCAGGTGCTGGCTGCAGCAGGCCAGAAACTCTTCTGCCTCTCCTTTCCCTGCCCCATTCCTCAGGCCAGGGAGAAGCGGGGAGGAGCTGGTGGCTCAGGGAGGGGGCATGTGCCTAGCTTTGCCACTGACTCTACAGCTGGGTCTCAGCTTTCCCTTCTGCCCAATGGGTGAATCATTCCCTCCCCTCAGGTTTTGTTCTGATTACCAAGGGCCATACTCTATGGGAATGAACCCTGTAAAAATCAGGGGGGTCACTGGAGTAGTGACCCCCACCCCAAGAAAATGCTCTCTCTTTGGAGAATCTCAGGGCTTTAGGGATACAAGCAGGTTTGCCCCAATTATGCCAGAGCTTCCCTTTTCTCCTCCCTGCCCCCAACCCCTGGCAGTCCTAGGTGAGGGACTGCACAGCCAGGCCTGAGTGGGTGGGTAGGTGGTGCTGGCGCAGCCAAGAAATGCCTGCTTCCGATTGGAAGGCTGGTTTCCATGGCGACCGATTGATTGCCCGAGCTGCAGACTCAAGGGGAATGAGCAATGGGACCTTTCTTCCAAGCTTCGCTGCTCAGGCTTGGGCCTGGAGGCCAAGGCAGGGGTGACATCTATGTGTCCTTTCAGGGACAAGGGGCCCACTAGGGAACAGAAGGGCACCTCAGCCCAGAAGCCACCATTGGGCACCTGCTGTGTGCACATTCTGAGCTAGCAATGGAACAGGAGGAGGGGACCCAGCGTTCATGAAGCAACTACTATGTGAAAACGAAGCTACTGGGACTAGAACCTGGCCCAGTGGAGTCCCAAGCCTGTGAGCTTAACCACCAGGCTGTGATGCACGTCCATGCTGCTTGTGAGGACTAAGCACATTTATGGGATGCCAGCAAGCCACCAGACTGTAACCCCGCTCACACCAAGCTCTGAGGGTGAGGGAGAGACAGTCATTGCTGAGGGAAGTTAGGGCTGGAGAGAAGGCTGGAGGAATTAGGGAGGAGGATTAAATGTTTGGGGTGAGGGTAGGGAAAGAAAGGCACCCTAGGCAGGGCACTGGCTTGGGCAAAGGCAGGGAGGTGGGATGAGCTGGCCGTGTGGCAAGAGTCAGCCTCTCCGCCCGTCGTGTCGACTTCAAAAGGAGGGGCGGCTGTCTCTCTGATTGTTAGCTACACAGGCCTGTGCCAGCCACACCCTACCTCCCATCTTACCCCTTTCCCATGCCCGCCTTCCCACCTATTCTGGCCATTCTCCCTCCCCCTCACTGGGGCCTGGGTGAGTCCCTGGCCCTCTGGCCACAGGGGTCCCACCGGCCAAAGGAGAAGGCTGGCACCAGTGGGGCTGCCTCCAGGACTCTGGCAGGGGATGGCTTCTCCCCCTCCCCTTCATGGTCCCTTCTCAGATTCCTTCTTCTTTCTCTCTTTCTTCCTTTTTCCCTGCACACCCCGCCTCACCCCCCCTCCACCCCCCCCCCCCCCGCCCCCCGCCACCACCAATACTCTTACCCTCTTTTCCTGCTCCGGGAGTGATTTTGTCTGATTGATTGCCCAAGCAATCTGAATTGCTCTGAATCAGAAATCTGACTGGGCCCTGCCCCAGCCCCATCTCCATTGTGAACCCCATCCTCTGGTCCCACCCTGCCCCTGCCCTGCTCCCTGGCTCCTGCCCTGGCTGGCTCTGTCCCTTTTCATCCCAGACTCTCACTTGGCCCTTGGTACTCAAGACAAAACCTGAGAGGAGGGAATGGTTCACCCATTGGGCAGAAGGGAAAGCTGAGACCCAGCTGTAGGGTCAGCGGCAAAGCACTGCTCTGCTCCTACCCCTGCTCTGCCCTGCCTGCCCCATCCCTGTCCAGCCCCTCCCAAGCCCTGGCTTCATCTGAGCCTCTGCCACAGTCTTAGGTTCCCGGATGGGCTCACTTAGGTCCTGGCCTCATTGTCATTCTGTTCACACCAGCATCAGTCGCTGGCTGCAGGCACTGTGGGAGGTGAGGGGGAGAGAGAGAGAGGGAGAGGAAAGGAGGTGGAGAGAGACGGGGGAGGGTAGAGGGGGGGAGAGAGAGAGAGAGAGAGAGGGAGAGAGAGAGAGAGAGAGAGAAGGTTGGGGCAGGTTGCGGGGAGCTCTAGGTCGGCTCTCTGAGCCTCCTCTCTGGGCAGAAGGGTTGTTTACAGGCTGGAACTAGCTGTCCATTATTGAGTACCTACTGTGTGCTAGAGACTTAAACCCCACAGCAGCCCCAGGAGACAAGTAAAGTGGACTCTTCCTCTTTACTCCAAGAGCCGAAATGACATCACCATAGTAAACATTGGCAGGATTCATTTGGGACCCAGGTCCTCCTGGTCAAACCCCGTACTCACTGCCTTCTGCTGTGGGATTTGGGAAATGAGGAGGTAACTCATCTCTACTGCAGGCGCCCCTGGATCCCTGAAGCCCTGAAAGATCTCCAGGGATGGCCAGGGCCCCCACAGGCACAAATCGGGGTAGGCTGAGGAGGATAAACAGGGAGGGGGAACTGCGTGAACAGAGGCTTGGAGGTCAGGACTGCTTTGGGAAGACCGTGTGGGAGATACAGCTTGAGACAAGGTTGGGAGGTGAACCAGAGCCACTTCGTACAGGGCTTGAAGACTTGAAGACCAGGTTGGGCCTTGACAGAGGGAATCTGGGAAGTCTCTGAAAGTTGTTGAGCCAGGGAGGGAGATGATCCCAGCTGTATTAATTCCTTCTTTCCTTCATTGACTCATTTATTAAAAATGTATTGCCTTCTCTGGGCCATGCCTTTGCTGGGACTGGTGATTCAGAAATACTAGTCATAGGCCGGGGACGGTGGCTCATGCCTGTAATCCTAGCACTTTGGGAGGCCGAGATGGGTGGATCACTTGAGGTCAGGAATTCAAGACCAGCCTGGTCAATATGGTGAAACCCCATCTCTACTAAAAATACAAAAATTGGCCAGGTGTGGTGGCGGGCACCCCCCAAGTAATCCCAGCTACTTGGGGGGCTGAGGCTGAAGAATCGCTTGAGGTGGAGGTTGCAGGGAGCCGTGATCATGCCATTGCACTCCAGCCTGGGCAACAGAGTGAGAATCTGTCTCAAAAAAAAAAAAAAAAAAAAAAAAAAAAGAGAAATACTAGTCACTCAAGAGGTCCTCAAGAGGCTCACAGGCTCACCAGGAGAAACTCATGCATATTCATAAAGGTACCAAAGTCCCCCTGGTACCAAGATAGCTTTGTATACTGGGGCAGTGGAAGAAGGGGCAGAGACCTGGAAAGGCTTTATAGACTTAGGGGGTCAAGTAGAGGATGCAAAACCCATTGGATTGGGAATAAAGAAGGTTCCAGGCAGAGGAAACTGAATGGGCAAACACCTGGAAGCTTGATACAACTTGCTGGGCTCAAGGAAGTGCTAGCAGTTTGGGTGTTTCGTGGAGGATGGTGGCTCAGCACCTGTGCTGCACTGGAGAGCCAGGGAGGAGGCAGGTGACCCTGGCTACAGAGTCGGGGATGAAATGAAGAGGGGGAGCAGGAGACCTGGAAGGAGATGATGGAGGCCAGAGTTGAGGGAATGGAGAAAGACTGCAAAGAATCCACCCATCCATCCATCCATCCATCTAGAAAATGTTTGCTGAGGCCGGGCACAATGGCTCACGCCTGTAGTCCCAGCACTTTGGGAGGCCAAGGTGGGAGGATCACTTGAGGTCAGGAGTTCGAGACCAGCCTGACCAACATGGTGAAGCCCCGTCTCTACTAAAAATACAAAATTAGCCGGGGGTGGCGGCGCATGCCTGTAATCCCAGCTACTTGGGAGGCTGAGGCAGGAGAATTGCTTGAATCTGGGAGGCAGAGGTTGCAGTAAACTGAGATTGTGCTATTGCACCCCAGCCTGGGCAACAAGAGTGAAACTCTGTTTCAAAAAAATAAAAGAAAGAAAATGTTTGCTAAGAACCAGTGCAGGGCAGGGATTGTGCTGGGTTCTGGAGGTGGAACCGGTCAGGCTGGGTCACTGACTGGGGAGGGCGGCTGGAGGCCAGGTTGATAAGCTTGGAGTGAGGACAAGCAGGATGAATGGGGGCAGGAGATGAACATCTTGAGTTCAAGGTGCATCCACCCAGGTAGCTGTGATTCGGGATGGGGAGGCAGCAAGCAGCAGGGGCTTGGCAAAAGTCAAAGGCATTTTTTTTTCTTTTTCTTTTCTTTTTTTTCTTTTTTTCTTTTTTTCTTTTTTTCTTTTTTTTGAGATGGAGTCTTGCTGTGTCGCCCAGGCTGGAGTGCAGTGGCACAATCTTGGCTCACTGCAACTTCCACCTCCTGGGTTCAAGCTATTCTCCTGCCTCAGCCTCCCGAGTAGCTGGGATTACAGGCATGCACCACCACCCCCAGCTAATTTTGTATTTTCAGTACAGATGGCAGTTCTCCATGTTGGTCAGGCTGGTCTCGAACTCCTGACCTCAGGGGATCCATCCGCCTCAGCCTCCCAAAGTGCTGGGATTACAGGTGTGAGCCACTACACCTGGCCAAAGGCATTTCTAAGACAGGTGTTTCCAACTGTGCTCAGGGCTTTCCCAGCCTTCACTTCATCCTCACTTAATAGCATTCCCATTTGTCCAGGTGAGAAAACCAAGGCGTAGAGGCTTCATCATTGCCCCATTAGTGCAGGGATGGGCAAAGCTTTTCTGGGAAGGGCTACGTAGTAAATATTTTTTACTTTATGGGCCATGCTTCTTGGTCAAAACTATTCAATGGTGCCACCATAGAGGGAAAGCAGCCATAGACAGTAGCAGAAATAAGTGGGTGTGGCTGTATTTTAATTAAAAATGTGGATGAACATGGAAATTCAAATTTCATGTAATTTCCACATGTCAGGAATTTATTTTTAATATTCAAAATTAGAAAAAACCCAGCTGGGCGCAGTGTCTCATGTCTGTAATCCCAGCACTTTGGGAGGCTGAGAAGGGCGGATCACCTGAGGTCAGGAGTTTGAGACCAGCCTGGCCAATCCGGTGAAACCCCATCTCTACTGAAAATACAAAAAATTTAGCCGGATGTGGTGACAGACACCTGTAGTCCCACCTACTTGGAAGGCTGAGTCAGGAGACTTCTTTGAACCCAGGAGGAAGAGGCTGCAGTGAGCCGAGATCATACTACTGCACTCCAGCCTGGGCAACAAGAGTGGAAACTCCATCCAAAAAAAAAAAAAAAAAAAAAAAGAAAGAAAGAAAGAAAGAAAAGAAAGAAAAGAAAAGAAAAAAAACATGCTTGGTTTCTGGTTGTACCCAAACCGTTGATGGACAGGATTGGCCTAGGGGCTGTAGTTTGCCCATCCCTTGGGGGATGGTTGGGAGGTGGCAGAGCTGGGGTTCGAACTAGGTTCTGCGGGCCCACGGGTTTCTGGACCAGATGAGCTCCAAGTGTGTGCTGGACCTCAGTCCCCTCTTCTTTCCCTTTCGGATTTGTTCTCCCATCTAGAGATGCACAGAGCATCCTGCCCCTACCCTGCCCATTTTGGGCAGGAGGCAGTGTGCCGGGCAGGTCACGGGCTCTGAATTTCCCAACTCAGAAAAGGGTCCCCGCTCAGCCACTTGCCAGCTTGGAAGACTGGAAACCTCTCCAGGCCTCAGTTTTCCCACCTGTAAAGTGGGGCATAGTAGATAACTCACCCGCAGGGTCGCTGTGAGGCTGCAGTGAGAATGTACCTTGAAACTTCTCCCCACCCCGCGGCTGCCTCAGTTTCCCTCCTCCCCTCCTTGCCTCTGAGCCTGGTCTACTCCTGCGCCACCGCCTCTCCCACCTCCCCACACGGCCGTCCCCCTCTTTAATGCAGAGAACGACATCCTGGGTGTCTCCCAGCTGCCTCCTGCGCACGGACGGTTTCTCGAAAGCTTTTAAAAACGAGGCTCCCTCCGGGGCGGCGGCAGGGATGGTGGGGAGAGGGGCGCCCACCCTCGGGAGCTTCCCCGGTGGGCGGTGGCGGCCGCTCCCAGCCTTTTCGGGAGATCTATGGCTGATTATAATGGAAATCAGGCCCCAACAGCGCGCCTGGGTGGCGCGGGAGCGGGAGGCGCTCGGTGCGGCTCAGACGCGCGCAGGACCCGGTCTGCCAGCCAAAGGAGCGGTGTAGGGGGAGGGGACGTGGGAGCCTCCCGCGCTCCTGGGACACGCGTGGCCTGTTCTGGCCCGGGTGCCCGGGTGACACTGTTCCCGCGCAGGGCCGATGGGGCTGAGCTGCAGCCAGAGGGGCTGGGGGTCGCGCACGGAAACCTGGGCGCCCAAGTCTCGGAGTTCATTTCCGCCGGGCCCTGGGCCCTTGATATCAGCGGTGCTGGATATTTTCAGTGCAATCAAAGGCAAAAGCGGTGGGGTTCACGCCACCACCCCAGGAACAGAATTGGGGCGTGTAATGAGCTCAAGCCCCGTGTACTGGGCGCGTATACTCAGCGCCCGGCACCGACTCCAGGCGCTGATCTAGTTAAATCCTTCCGTTGACTTGGGCATGGTCAGGCCCATTTTACAGATGAGACAACAGAGACTCAGAGAGGCAAAGCTCACACGGCCAAAGCAGTCGAGGAGAGACCTGAGCTGGGAGTTGTCCAACTCCTCTGGTCAGTTCTTACACCTTCGGTCATCCTGTCTCCAACCTGAGGATGACGCCTTTAACCTTCCAGCAGCGCATCCAGCTCTGGCCTGCTCTGTGCCTCTCTGCGGGGGGACTCCACAGATGAGGAGAGAGACAGCGTGGCTAATACTGGGGAGAGCTGAGGGTGAGGGGTTGTCCTGTGCTGAGGGGCCCTTGGTTTCCAACTATGCCTTCTATCACCACCACAGTGTTTGAGGTGAGCCAGGATCCCCCACCCCCACCACCCCTCAAGGTGCAGGAAATCTCATCATTCAAAATCCATTTCCTTTATATTGTCACATTCTGGAGAAGGGCTCCAATCTAAGCTTAAAAGTGATAGAGAAAATAAAAATGGGAAAGTCAGATGGATTCAGCCACTCTGAAAGCCAGAAAAATGGCCCCAGCAGACAGGTGAGCAACAGCTTTGGAAAAATCTCTAGCAATCAAGAACGGCCATGGGGGTTTATCTGTGCTCTGTAATGAGCCCGGGCAGACAGAGAGGAAAGGCAGAGAAACCCGCAGGTGAATGAACGGGCAAAGGGCAGGAGCAATGATTCACACTAGAAAGGACACACAAATGCTTAACCCTCACAGGGAAAATGTTCATTCCCACTCGGATATGACAGGAATACAAATATTCATCAATGCAATTCCATTCAAACTCACAAATATTTTAAAACATAAAGTTATTTAATCTACCACTGAATAACTGTAACTAGCTTTAACTGAACTCTTGGTTACCCTGGCAGTCCATCTTCCCAATGGCTCCAATTCACAGATAGGAACCTAGGCTAAGAGAGGCTAATTGCAGAATTTGCTCCAGGTTAGACCTCTGGTGAGTAGCTGAGCAGGGTCACCTGTCCTGTGACAAAGCGGCGGCATCTGGCCGGGCGCGGTGGCTCATGCCTGTAATCCTTGCACTTTGAGAGGCTGAGGCAGGTGGCTCACCTGAGCTCGGGAGTTTGAGACCAGCCTAATCAACATGGAGAAACCCCATCTCTACTAAAAATACAAAATTAGCCAGGCTTGGTGGTGCATGCCTGTAATCTCAGCTATTCGGGAGGCCGAGGCAGGAGAATCACTTGAACCCAGGAGGTGGAGGTTGCGGCGAGCCGAGATTGAGCCATTGCACTCTAGCCTGGGCGACAAGAGCGAAACTCCGTCACAACACAACACAACACAACAAAACAAAACAAAAAAAGCCATGGCATCTATAGTTCTCAAGTGTGATTCGGAATTCAGAAAACAGCCGCATCAGCATTGCCTGGGAACACATTCAAAATGCAAAGGTTGGCCAGGGCGAAGTGGCTCACGCCTGTAATCCCAGCACTTTGGGAGGCTGAGGGGGGCAGATCACGAGGTCAGGAGATCAAGACCATCCTGGCTAACATGGTGAAACCCCGTGTCTACTAAAAATACAAAAAACTAGCTGGGCGTGGTGGCGGGCTCCTGTAGTCCCAGCTACTCGGGAGGCTGAGACAGGAGAATGACGTGAACCCGGGAGGCGGAGCTTGCAGTGAGCCGAGATTACGCCACTGCACTCCAGCCTGGGCAACGGCGAGACTCCGTCTCAAAAAACAAACAAACAAACAAACAAAAACCGCAAAGGTTAGGCTTCACCCCACCCCTAGTGGATCAGAAACTCTAGGGCTGGGGCCCAGCAATCTGTTTTAAGAGCTCTCCAGGTGAGTTGGAGGCCACAATTAGAGAGTGACTGCTCTGGGCTCCAGGAGAAGGTAAGGAAAGCAGGCACATGCTTCTGCTGCAGAAGGCAAGTTGTATCTGTCCAACCGTTTTGAATTACATATGGACAACAGGTATTGTGAGCCTGTAAACGGCCACCAATGGCACCTCTGAGAAGTCACGTAGACATGGGTTTATCCATGGAGGTATTTAAGACAATGTATTTATAAACATGGAATACTGGAAACTCTCTGAGTCTCCAGCAATAGGGGACCTGGGGACAGAAACCTTGGTTCATCTACGAGATGGCTGCTGTGCAGTTTTGAAAAGTGAGCGTGTGAAGACCACACAATGTGGTATGATAGGAGCAGACAAGTCCTCCTGGGTTGCCCAGGACTTTCCCAGTTTTAGCATGAGAAAGCCTGCGTTTTTTTTTTTTTTTTTTTTTTGAGACGGAGTCTTGCTCTGTCGCCCGGGCTGGAGTGCAGTGGCCGGATCTCAGCTCACTGCAAGCTCCGCCTCCCGGGTTCACGCCATTCTCCTGCCTCAGCCTCCGAGTAGCTGGGACTACAGGCGCCCGCCAGGTCGCCCGGCTAGTTTTTTGTATTTTTAGTAGAGACGGGGTTTCACCATGTTAGCCAGGATGGTCTTGATCTCCTGACCTCGTGATCCGCCCGTCTCGGCCTCCCGAAGTGCTGGGATTACAGGCTTGAGCCACCGTGCCCGGCAAAGCCTGCGTTTTGAAAAACTCCTTGGTCCTGAGAAAATGGGGACAATTGGTCACCCTAGCCATAATCGGCACTAGTGCCGCACACCAAGTATTACTGTCCTCCCATGTTGCAGGGCCGGTGGTAGGATGGTATTTCATCTCCCCTTGCAGTGAGGTAGCTATGTGACATGTTTTGGTCAATGCAATGTGAGCAGAAGTGGTGTGTCACATCCAGACAGCGATCCGGGCAATTCATGCCATGATGGCACCTTCTCAGCCTCAGTCCCTGAGTGACTATGAACAGAGACTCCATGCCAACCCCTCCCCTGCAATCCCAGTGCATAGGGTGTGAGCAAGACATAACCTCTTGTGGTGTGTGAAGGCCACTGAGATTTGGGGATATTTGTTGCCACGGTGTAACCTAACCTGTCCTGGCTGGTATACACGTGGACATCTGGGTTTCATAGTCTTAAGGCTTAAGTGTTAGGCCGGGCACGGTGACTCACGCCTGTAATCCCAATACTGTGAGAGATTGAGGCGGGCGGATCACCAGATCACTTGAGGTCAAGAGTTTGAGACCAGCCTGGGCAACATGGCGGAACCCTGCCCGCCTCCAGTAAAAATACAAAAATTAGCCGGGTGCGGTGGCGCATGCCTGTAATCCCAGATACTCGGGAGGCTGAGGCAGGAGAATAGCTTGAACCTGGGAGGAGGAAGTTGCAGTGAGCTGAGATCATGTCACTGCACTCTAGCCTGGGGGACAGAGCGAGACTCTGTCTCAAAAAAAAAAAAAAAGGCTTAAGTGTTAAGGTTACAAAACTGCATTTGCTGTATCATAGCAGAGACATAACACATAAAGCGTAGAGGTGTGCTGGAAATATTCTGAAATGTTTACAGGCCGGGCGCGGTGGCTCAAGCCTGTAATCCCAGCACTTTGGGAGGCCGAGACGGGCGGATCACGAGGTCAGGAGATCGAGACCATCCTGGCTAACATGGTGAAACCCCGTCTCTACTAAAAATACAAAAAACTAGCCGGGCGAGGTGGCGGGCGCCTGTAGTCCCAGCTACTCGGGAGGCTGAGGCAGGAGAATGGCGTAAACCCGGGAGGCGGAGCTTGCAGTGAGCTGAGATCTGGCCACTGCACTCCAGTCCGGGCGACAGAGCGAGACTCCGCCTCAAAAAAAAAAAAAAAAAAAAAAAAAGAAATGTTTACAAAAATATCAGGTAGAGGAATTCTTGGTCTAGTTTTTTCTTTTGTTTATTTGTTTTTAAACTTTTAGGTTTGGGATACATCTGCAGGTTTCTTATATAGATCAACTGCCATGTGAGTTTGGTATACAGACGATTTTGTCACCCAGGTAATAGGCATAGTACCCACCAGGTATTTTTTTCTAATCCTCTCCCTCCTCCCACTCTCCACCCTCCAGAAGGCCCCAATGTCTGTTGTCTCTCTCCTGGTATTCATGTGTCGTCATTGTTTAGATTCCACTTATACGTGAGAACATGCGGTATTTGGTTTTCTGCTCCGGTCTATGTTTGTTTGCTTAGGATAATGGCCTCCAGCTCTAGCCATGTTGCAACAGAGGACATGATCTCATTCGTTTTTTGGTCTAAGATTTTTCTTCCTCTTCATTGCGCTTTCCAATTTTCTGCAATGAGCATGTTTTATTAATTTTTAAATAGGGGATGTTTTCTTAAAAAATCATTTCTTTGGATCAAAGGTTGGTCCCCTCTGGGCTCTTATTTATGAACTAAAAATCCCTTGGGGGAAGGAGAAAGAGAAGAATTAAGCTTTAGCTTCAAAGGATCAAAGGGACTGGAAAGGTCACAGAATTAATCTTCCCCTTCTGCTGGAGCCTTCCGGCCAGTGGGTCCTCCTGGCCTTAACAATCGGATCAGATGCCTGTTCCTGGCTGTGTGACTCTGGGCAAGTCACAAGCTCTCCTGAGCCTCCACATCCTCGTCTGTTAAATGGGAATAATCCTGTTTACCTTGTGGGCTCCTGGGAGGATGAGATGAAGTATGTTCTACAAATGCCAGCACCTTTTGCCTCGGCCTTCTTCATGGAGCCTCTGTGCTGGGTGATTTAGGGCTTGTCCCTGAATGTCTGTGAACTTTGGTTTCCTCATGAAAGAACAGGAAGGATGCTTTTATAGGCCAGGGCATTTCTGGATGGGGCTGGAGGGACCTGTACAGAAGTGGAGAAGGATGGAAAAGGAGAGGGCTTGTAGGCCT